>NC_134704.1:27760010-28075010 GCF_043290135.1 Rhipicephalus microplus | reverse complement strand
TGGCGGTACAGTATACGCATATCAGCTGTGTTTTCCTGTGATATTAAAAAAATCGGGTATGCCCATTATTACAACACTATCTTTTGATCCGGATTATTCGAACAAACATACATAGCTTAACCAAGTCAAAAAGCGTAGTGTGCTTAATTAGTAGAAGTGCATAAGCTAACATTTAAGAACACATACTGCAATGAAAAAAAAACGTATTTCACAAGTTTCACAGGGAGATTTCCCCAAACGCTTTTTAGAAACATTTACCAGTAAGTAGCCACTTTTCAAATAATAATAATAATAATAATAATAATAATAATAATAATAATAATAATAATAATAATAATAATAATAATAATAATAATAATAATAATAATAATAATAATACCCAGGGTATCAAATACCGAAACCAAGACATGATTATGAGATACGATGCAGGAAAGGGCTCCGAAAACATTGATCATCTGGTTTTCAACATGCACTGACATATTATTCTGCGCTGAGTACGCGAACAAATGCATAGGAGCTGCAGTGGCTTTAGCGCTTCAATGAGAGGCACGACCCTCCATAGTTAGAGTAAAACACGCAAATTTTTTAAACGTGCATAAAAAACTAGCGAACCCAGATTATTCGAGTCAAGTCTTACCTACATACTTCTACACTGTACACACTTGATGAATAAACTGCAACGTAAGTTCGCCGTTCATTTCTTTTCCTCCTTTGAACGCATCGTCGGGAGACGTGTTTACAAAAGCTCGAGCGTATACGCCGGCCGGATTCTCTGAATTTTGATGAGAGCAGTGCGCGCAGGAGGCCTAGAAGTTTTCGTTAACGTCAATCTTGATGATGCCATTATTTGTAACAGGCGAACAAAACAACATACACAGCACGAAGGAGGTGAGGCGCTGACAGAAGCTTTTTGTAACGTTAACGTTTTTTTTTTTTTACTAAAACGTTCTTCCTGCTGCGTTCGGAACAATACCACGGAAGAGCTGTTGCAGCAGCACTCACACCGTTAGAACAGAGACGACCGCAAGAAAGAAAAAAAAAGACGGCATATGATTTATAAGATTGAACGTTATTTGTTGATATGACTTTACTATTTTACTCATAAAGGGAGAGGAGGTGACATCGGAAGGGTATAGGAAACTGAGAAAGGGGGCATCGTGAAACGGGTCGTCAGTGCGCTCTATTTGACGTCAATTCCAGCTTTCATTAACCTTCACGGTGTTGTTGGCTCGACCGTAATAGACTCTGTTTTTTTTCTTTTTCCCTCTGAGAAAAACGAGGCAAGCGTCTGGAAAATTGAACTCGTTTTTTTTGTTTCTTCACTTCTGGAGAACGTGTATCCGACGTGATAGCACTTGTTCCAGAGACCATCTATTTAAGTATTTACTTTTCGTGTTTTCTACCGCTCCCTTTTGTTGAGCCCCCAAAGCTTACTTCTATAGGGCGTTATCCATGTTCACACTAAAAGTAAACACGTGAGAGAAAAAAAACAACAACAACGCGCCTGTATTAGAGTTTAATGCAGCACCGGAGGTACGCAGAGGCAATAAGGTTTTCATTTAGGAGATTACAAAAACACAACGAAATTCACGAAACGGATGTAAACAGACAAGATCATATCTATGGCTTGGTTACGGGCTCCTTCAAATCGTGCTTTAAAGCGGTACGCTAGTGTTTAAGTTTTGCAGGCGGAAACGAAGAAATGGAACAGACGTCCGTGTCGCCTCAGCCGTAACACTTGGCTTTATAATTATTCGCGCGTGTATTCTTCCTCCACTACTCGCTCAGTGTTGCGGGATTTGCTGGCACTGACGCTCGTTTCTTCCTGTCACAAACAGGAGCTAGTTTGGATTAATTCGTTTTTTTTAAAACTCTCGACTAAGCTTCTCTGCAAAGAACAGCGCATGTGTGACGTACATCGCTGTTGCTTCCCCCTAGCGGAGCACATCACCATTCTATTCTTTATCCCAAAACTTTTTTTTTTCTTTGCCACTGGCAGCACGAAACTTGGAGTAGCTACATCGTCAACGCCAGGCGCAGAAAATTCGCCGCGAAGCTTTAAGTACGATGAAGCGTGCTGAATTTATTCACGTAAAAAATTGGAACTAAAAAAAAGAGTGCTCGAAAGAGAAGCATCTCGTTCATTCTTTACAATGCCAATTTCCCGGCAGATCTCATTAACAACTTGTTAGGGAACCACCCGTAAAGTTGAATCGACGGGCAATTTAATTTCTACGGCCGGAAATTACCGACGTTGTCGAGAAGGCTCCATTCCCGATTAAGCGGTTCCCCAGAGCCGAGGGTGTTGGGAGCGAGGCTAGTCGCCTTTTTTTTTTTTTTTCATCCGCTGTCTTTATTACTGACACGTTTTTCATTTTATGCATCCCAGTTCTTTGAAACACGCAGATGAGATGCTTGCGTCTCTATACCACCGGCGATTTTCCTTTTTCTTGAATTTTTTCGGTACGCCTTTGGAATCACTCTGATTTTAAATCACGGTTAGCGTTGCCTTTACAACAATTTTTTGAGTCTCTAGTAATGAGATGCTGTGAGAAAAAAAATTCACCTGAAGAATGTAATTCGGGAGCTGCGAAAGAAAATTTCGAGCGCGATTATTCATTCGGAAACTTTCGCGTAAGTGACGCTTAAGGTGAAGAGCACGCTGACGGCAAAATACATATTTCAGCTCGGCTATAAATATTCCTGACGTACATTAGGCTAATATAGATTCTCAGCATAGTTGAAAGATATATTTGCCACTGTCTGGTAGCGATTTCAACACGGGATAGGCTGAAAACTTGTTTCACGAACAACTCTAGCGTGAGAGATTTTTTTTTTCGTGAATTGGGACCCTAATTTTTGGAAACAGCTGTGTGAAAGAAAAGTGATACAAAGGTTTAAGTAATAAAGGGAGGAAAGACAGCCACCCGTTTGTTGCACGATGCCACAAGGAAATCTGCAAGGATTTCTCAGCAAAAATAACTTCTTAGTTACCGAAAAATTCGTCCTGGTCCGGGATTTCAAGTATTAAAGTTTTAAGTATTTTGGGAATGTCGACAGACAACACTTGATAACACTTGGTGACGAAAGTGTATACAACTGGCAGTACGCTGAGTCAGGCAGAGCCCAAGCTGTTCTTAGTCGAGGCTTCCGCTTTTGTTGGCGTAGTGCTGGTCACGTGGTCACGGGGCATGGCGAGAGAGGAATTAAGGGCTGCGCCGCGCCAAATGGCTGAGGCTTGGTGGAAAAGGTGAACCATTAAGACGTGTGCTAAGTGAGACAGCGTCGAGGCTCAGAGGAAAGGGTCAACCAATGAGAGGCGCAGAAACTAGAGAGAGGGTGAGCCTGGCGATCAGATTCGCTGTTTCGCTAATAATCACGAAGTGTAGCCGCGCGTTCTCTTTTATTCCCGCGAACGCCCGAGCGACGAAGTGAGCCTCGAATCGCGCTTGGGATGTGCGTAGTTTTTCTATAATTCTTTCGTCATGTGAGCGCCAAAAAAAAAAAAAACTGAACGTCCAGCTCGCGCGCCTCGAGCCACGCTTGAGCGGTCACACGGTACTTGTGTAAAGTTTCGCGATCATGGCCGATATTTCGTCCGATGAAACATAGAAAGCCGAATAACCTAAAAAAATACGTAACATACGACTGGATAAGTCTGCGCCTGACTAGACAATAGAAAATAACTACCGCAAGCAGCGAACATAATCTGCAAGCGAGAAATAGTTGCACCACCTGAGGGGAAACCATCCGCCCTCCTCCTTGCTCTCAAGCGTCTTCAAAAACACCCCCCCCCCCTTTTTTTCCCCTCCATATATATAGCCTCGTTTACTGACTCGGCATCTGTGCGTGACTGGAGATCAGCGTTGCTTCTCGCAAACACTGCGCCGAGATGGCGCTGCCCATTAACGTCCCCGGGATGAACGACATTTTGCCGACAGGCGGCGCTGCCCAGCAAGACCGGTGGCAGCACTTGGCGTTGCTATTCTCGGATGCCGTTTTAGCGCGGTCCGCCAAAGTGCGGCCTCGCACGCACTAGCGCGAGTTGACGGCTGTCTCGGTTATGCTTGGCGCTAACGCGGAAGGAAGGAGGAAGAAAGAAAGTTTAAGCGGAAAGACAGGGAGGTTAGCCAGTTCTTAGACCGGCTGGCTACCCTGTGCTGGGGAAAGGGGTGAGGGGAATGAAAGATGTTAAAAAGAAATGTTGCGAAGAGAGGGAGAAATAACGCGCGTACTCACGCACCCGTCGAAATGAAAACTCTGCGAGCCCATTTTGCCAAGGCGAGTACGGAGGCGCGGTTTAAGCACACTCGCTGCACGCCGTTTTGGGTCTATGGAATTCTGCTGCCGAACGCGAGGTCTCGGGTTGGGTTGACAGTTGTGGCACCGACATATATGTGATGACGTAAGCCTAAGTCTTTCGAGTATCGTGTTTTTGGGCAGAAAATAAATCTTGCAAAGCGCCATAGTTTGGAAGGGATGTACACCAAGTTAGTTTGTGATTCCTCCCGGGCGGTGCCCCGCCGCGGTGGTCTAGTGGCTAAGGTACTCGGCTGCTGACTTGCAGGTCGCGGGTTCGAATCCCGGCTGCGGCGGCTGCATTTCCGATGGAGGCGGAAATGTTGTAGGCCCGTGTACTCAGATTTGGGTGCACGTTAAAGAACCCCAGGTGGTCGAAATTTCCGGAGCCCTCCACCAAGGCGTCTCTCATAATCATCAGTGATTTCGGGACGTTAAACCCCACATATCAATCAATCAATCCATATATCCTGGGCGGTGTCCTTGATATCTGGTGTTGTTTTTGGGACTTAGAAGTCAATAAGTATATAATTATAAACTTAATGATTAAATAACTCTGTTTATTGTTCTATAGACAACCGCCATGGTGGAACAGGGACGAGAGTGTTCGACTGCTTTAGCAACAGTCGCGGGTTCGCATCCGGCCACGGTGGTCACATTTTCAATGGAGGCTCAATACTTAAAGTTCGCGTGCTTAGATTTATGTGCACTTTGAAAAACCCCGGATAGTCAATCTAAATTTTCATCACTCTTCATTTTATGACGTGTCTTATAGCGAAATTTATTTATTTATTTACATTTTTGCTGTTTTATTTACAATACTGCTAGCTCCAACTAGGGGCCGTAGCAGAATGGATTGACACAAATACATATCAAAATAACAATGAGAGAAGAAAAAAAAGAGAACAAGAAAACAAACTTTGAACAAGGCATGATTTGTAAAACAACGATGAATCGTAAAACAACAACACCAAAAAAGAAATATATATCACATAATATTTACTATGAGCGTCTGAAATTTATCCGCGTGTCCATATCATGGTCTTGGCACGGGAAACACTAGATGGCGTTATTATTGAACCACAGTAAGCAAAAATAGATATTAGGATCACAAATCTGTATCAGTGTACCAAGTGCACAAGCCGAGTTGGTAAATGGCGTCAGGATTCGCAAATATTTACGAGAGCTGCAGCCCTATAAACTGTACTCCACTAGTGCTCTCGCAATTTATTGACAAAACTTTAGTAGATCTCATCGTATTTTTGCGATTTAACTTGGCTAATCATCCGATAACTGTTCATTTCACTTTTGAAACTAAAGCTCTTGCTCCCGCGGTTTCGTTGGTTCACTTCTGCCCCAACCTTTTCGAAAAGGAATCATACTTTGTGCACAACACCGTTCCTACAAAACACTGCTTCACATGTGGGGAACACTCGGACGTTCTGAAAATTTTAGCTCAGACTATCTTAATTTACCTCAACCTTCTTCCGCGCGCGCGAACTTTAAAATGGATGCGAATACCTTCCACGCACGGTTGCCGAAAGCATATGCCTAAATGCGTAAATTACGTAGAGGGGAATGCATCTCTGTTTCCAAAACCTGTGACTCAACTATTTCTTGGACGGCGGCGCACGATGTTAGAAGCTAACGCATTCCTCAGAACCCCTCGACGTATTACGCGTGGATATTTTCAAATATTAGCACTTTTACAACACATGTATTGTGTTATAAAGGAGAAGCAAGAAGGTGGGGGTGGGGGGCTCACCTAAAGGCATTCGTAACTTCCAGCAGTCGCGTTCGCGCGTGCGCAAGAATGCGAGTTGTATACGACGTCAATTATTCCGTCAAAAGACACCAAATTTCGTATGAAAGAGCAACAACGTTTATGTTTCCGCGGCTTTAGTGATGACAAAAAAATTAAAGAATGAGACGTGAGGATCGTTTCACATGCAGGAGTAAAACGATGCACTCTGAATTTTGGAATGTTAGCAGAGCCACCACATCATTTCATTAATTAGACGTCGCGCTACTTCACGGGACTCCCCCGGGCGAGTGTAATCCTACACGTGCCGCTTTCATAATCCCATCAGCGGTGACGCGATGTTCCACACCCTCGTATGAGACCATCACGTATCTCGCAAAACTTCTTTCTGCGTCATTTCGTAGGAGACTGAAACAGAGTAATGACTCCCATTTCCTTCTCTTTCTCTCACCCCTAGACTTCCGAGTTTCGTGTGTCTTTTCCCTCTACCGCTCTATCGCCGCTTTAAGGAACAAGGCGGAAGTGCCCGTACTTGACCTCTTCGCGTATCAAGTCGAAAAAGCTCGCCCCTGACACGGCTGAGTTCCGCAGTACATGCAGTCGAACGCGGCGTGCCGACTATAGCGACGGCTGTCGGCAACGGATCCGGTCGGCATGTCGGAAACACGGCCGAGCAGCCGAACAGCCCTTATCGTCGATACTGCAATGTCTGACAGCATGCCTAGAGACTTTCGGCGGAAGCCTAAGTAAAAAAAAAACAAACTAATCTTCCAGCAAAACTCCAAAGCAAAATATGGACATCCTTCTCTAGCCGAGATATTTGATCTACACTCCCCAGTTCTCAAAAGAAAACAGTGCAGCACTGCGGCCAGATCGACGCAGATCAGAAGTCGAATTCGCAAAGCTGTTAGCGCAAGCGCTTCTCTTTATCCGAGGCCGGCACTTCCGATGTTGATTTTTTTTCTGCTTCGAGATAGGATAGTGTGCGAAGGGGGAGGTGCGGTACTGTGACGACGGCGCATTAGTGCTTGCGCTCTTGAATTTTGAGACCAGCACGCGGCCTTCGCAAGACGATGCACGGTAATGCGAAAGCCGGAGCAAAAGTGGCCGCCAACGAAACTCCGACGCCACTCGATCAATCTTCGTCACGCTGCTCTCAACACGAAAAAGCTTCCCCGGCCGAATGCTTCGGTTTGTTTCGCCAAACGCGGCGGGCTCCGACTTTAAAACTTTCGCGGTCGAACGGTGTAGATGCAAGCTCGTAACATTGAGACATGATCCCGCAGTGAGGCCCTTCGTAAGCCACGTACATTTTTTTCTCTTAGGACGATTGCTTATTCGACGCACGCACTTATGGCTGTCCACCGTGTCAGCTTCGCATCATCTCTGCCGGCTTTTCTCTCGTATGGTAATACATAGCGTAAGGCTTCTCGCGCAAACAGAAATTGCAAACTTTGAACGCGGCTTAGCTGTTGCTGTCGACTCACATAGATGGCCTTAGATGATTGAGTTATCGATTCCCAGTCTGCTCAAAGGACGCCGCATGAAATTGGGTGCTTAGCGATTCAGCTTTGTTTCGCCGTTTCCTCGAATAAAATTCAGAACGAAGGCAGAGTTAGATTTTTTGATGAGTTAGACAAAAAAATTTAATCCCAATTGCACGTCGAAAACGACGTGGCGAAAGAGTCAGCCTATTAAAGCGCTACGCGTCTAAGAGAGATAAGCGAGGTGACAAGCTAAAAGTCGACGCAGCCAACTTCTTATTTTAGGATCGAGAGCACTATAGCAACTCGACAAACTAAACCAACAAATGACGCGCACAAAACGTGTTCATTAGTTGTCACGAAGACATTGCAAGGGTGCCGCGGGACGAATTTCAATCTTGATAAATGTAAACTCAAGCAGAGAACGCAGAAGGAGATTGCGCGAAAAAGCCGAGCAGTGCGGGCGAAGCAGAGATCGTCGGGGTACTGCGGAAAGACATCGAAGCAAACGGGGTGGTTAACAATACAGCGAAATTCGTGATGAACTTGTCAACGAAACAGGCGTGTTTATGATCTACTCACGAAAGAACTACGTACGCTTACAACACGAAAAAACATATCGTGCTAGCCAAATGCCTGACGTCAAATTGAGAATGTGGTGCCAGTGCCACGATAAGCCCAAAACACAGAATGACAGAAAACTCGGCTAGTTGGCAGGGTTGTAGACGTGGCGTTAATTTTTTTTTTCGTTTTTACGTTTGTCATTAAGCTAGGTGAGATATGAACCACCTTGCAGAGAAAGTATGAGTGAGCATTACAACATCTAACAAGCGGACTGTCATTTGTTCCGGAAAACGCCCCAATAAATGAACTGATTGGCCTACAGGTATACATGTGCTATAAAGTTCTTTTTAGCTGCGGCTGCTTCTACGCAGGGCAGACGGGCCACTGTTAACCAGAGATCAATGCAACACAAGACGTTGACAATCGGGTGCTCACTGTCTGATACAGCTTTGCATCGTCGAGAGTGTCGATTCACGAAAAAGAAAAGAATTCGACGGATGTGCATTTTTGTACGGGTACAGGATTGAAGAAACTCGCGTAATGCTTCAGGCCCTGCAGGCATATCAACAGAAATGATAGCATATGCGAGAATCAACCGTCGATTAACTTGCATAAAGACGAAATCAAATGTCTGGACAGTTGTCTCTCACGTAGACAACCACACGTGTCGGATCGAAAGATATCACCCTCTTGCCTGGGCACGCGCAGAGAAATCTCTCTTTCCTGCAGCAGTGCGCCTTATCAGTTGTTGGTCGGCGTTCGCACAGTGCTGACTTCTTTCTCGGGTCTTTTTGTGACCTTACATGCCGTCTCTTATCATAAAGCGGAAAGACAGTGCTCTTCAGGGCTGCCGGGCCCAATGTGTAACTCAGAAGATTGCGAAAAAACAAAGAAGACGTAAAACGAAAAACTAACCAAAAGAAAACGAACGGGTATGAAAAAAAAAGCTGTTACGATCGAGAAGTAAGAAACCAAAAAAAAAGAACGTCGTGGACGAGAAAGTTTCGTTGCCACGCTTTATTCACTCTCAATGCCTAAATTTCTCTTTTTTCACTTTCGGTCGAGTACAATGCGACCAGATCAACGAACTCATCGCCGGCACTGAGCGCGCGTTGACGCGGAAAAAGCGGCTTTTAGAGTTAACGACCTACTTGGTTGGCATTAGCGTTGGCCCAATGAGTGCGATACAGTGCCCGTCTCGCTTCGCAGAGACAGAGCGGAACAAAGGGAAAGAAGGAAGAAGTTAGGAATGAAGCGTGAGATTTCGGTCGGCCGGGCAAGGGACAGATGTGCTTAGGACGTTCTCTTTTGCCTCGCAGGAAGTGTGCAGCGCGGGAAACACTGTGGACACTGAAAAATTGGGCACAATACAAAAACCACGACGATCGCGATTTCAGAAAACGCACTGGCCAGTTGCGATAATGACTGGTACAGTACAATAGGGGTGGTAAGGTAAACGGCACTACTATAGGAAGTGGTACCGTTCTTCCTCAGACGCAGGTACCATTCTTGCTCAAAAAGAAGCTTACAGTCGGTATTTGCTGAAAGACCTGTTCCGCCACAAACAACAAGACATAGTAGAAAGATTCATAGACGCCGATACAGGTGACGCCAATAAATAGACTTACTCAATGTGCATGCATAACCCCCCATACAAAGATGCACGCATAGACGCATGTGTATAGTTAACAAACTTAAGGCAAACTTAAGAAATCCAACAACTTTGTGTCTGATTGATATGGCCTAAATGACTGCTAAATAAACAAAAGCTTTCCTTTTTTTATTAGCACTTATGATATCTACAGTTCCCCTGGCGAGAACTCATATCCCTTGGACATCTCAATTTGGCTCTATGATAGATAGCTCAGCTGCAGATGTAAAGATGGCTGGCTTGAATCCTATATCTCGTGTAAGGGTGGCCGGCATATGCAGGAGTTCCATTGTATGGGCAAGGGTATCACGTTACCTTCCGTTCGTTCTGTGTAGCGTTCTGGGTCTGGTTCCTTCACATCACTTATTTCGCCTTTCTCATTTTACCCTTGCCTGCGCTGCCGATTTCATCAGTTTGTTCGCCAAAGTCCTACCCATCTACGCTGACATTACTCTCTCTACGCAACTTCTATCTCTAATTAGTCGGCTCCAGCCACGCTTCGCGGGGCATCGCATTGTTCTGGCAAGTATCCTCGAAGCACAGTCACGTCTTCACACGCCCCAAATGGTCGCGAAGGAGGCGACGAAAGCTTTAGCCCATTCTATCGATTCCGTTTGTGTTTTTCTGGCGGCGCAGTTGTCTTCTCCTTAGCCCGGCAGAGCGGAAAACAAAATGGCCCTGACCACCGTCGCCATCGACACCGGAGGACAGTGGGAAAAGAAGGAGGCGGGCCGTACGAAGCGCCGCTGTCAACTGCAGGCGCAATTAGGGTCACTCGTCCGTCCGTTAATTGCGAGCTCGGACCGTCAACGCGCAGCACTCGCTGAGTCTGCGCGGCGGCGCCTTTAAGCAGCGCGTGTTGGCTTTCTCTATTGCGTTTTCTTTGGCGCGAAATTAGGCGCTGCTGCGGCAGATAAAACGGACCGAAAGGGGCGCGCTAAGGCGAACCCGGTATCGTCTAACGAGATTTATTTTCGCACGTGTGTTTCATTTTCTGCTGACAAGAGCCCCAAACAGTTACGTTTTGTCGTGGCAACGGTCGTTATGGAATGAGGGAAGAAGAAAAGAAGACACCCATCAACATCATTACCATTTGCCATCACTGGTGGGTGAAAACATCGCAAAAATAATCACTAGTTCATTCTATCCCGTGCAAGCTGATTCGATTTTATTCCGGCGAAGTTCTTAATTTTGTCACTTCATCAAACTGTCTGCTTTCCTCGACTGCGCATGCCCATGCTTCGGTAACCACTCTAAGAACCCGGGTTCGATCTCTACTCCCCACTGTGTGGACTCTCCAGTGTACCCTTAAGAGAGACTACAATCCGCTCTGTACTGAATGAAGGATCTAGGGAGCCTGGTCACGAAGCACGTTAGCCCAGAAAGCCACACGACCGATCCTGGTACATAATGACATCAGCATTGAGCGACCACATGTGAAACCTTGCAATGTGCGTGTGTTGTAAAGTGTGCCCTCTTTTTTTTCTCACGTTTACTCTCCCATTCACCTCCCTATGTGCGGGATTGCAAGATGGACAAACCAGGCAACCTCCCTACCTTTCCTATACACTTTCTCTTTCTCTCTCTGTGGCTCTTACTCTCCACCTGATGACTGGCCTATGTATTACGTTGCATACCCTGGTCCATTTCTTTCCGTTTGACGTCCACTAGAATATTTGCTACACCTGTTCGTTCTCTATACATACAGTTGGCTGCATGGTATAACTTCTATATGTCTCCTGGAATAGGCAACCCATAATAGAATTATTCCGGCCGAGATGAAGTGGGCACGATTTCAGTACTGTGTTATGGAAGAGGGTTAAGCTATCACTGTGTTGAAAAGAAGCAACTGCGAGTAGCAGACATAATACACCTGTTCAGCAAGGTGGGCATGATTTATAGTGGAATGCACTCGAGAGAGAGAGAGAGAGAATAAAGATGAAAAAAAGGCAGGGAGGTTGTACTCGGCGACCTGCCTTTACAATGTTCGGACCCAGTCAACAAGAGTACGCGGAATGTTAAGCTGTGTGTGCTTAGAAAAATGATCGATGCAGAGAGGCGAGCTGACTCTATGTATTTCCGGCTTTGTAAGCAGCACTTCCTCTATTTCTTTAGTGCTAGCCAGATGCGACCGATCGAACTGTTCCCCAGTATCTTTTATTATCCTTTCCTACTCTCCCTCGCAGCCTAGCGTTAGCGCCTGTTTTGCGGTTATGGAGAGAGAGAGATAACAAAACACTTATTTGGTCTTTCAGTGAGGTCGGCGAGTGGGATTTTCGTCCGGGATCCCATCGGTGCGGGCGGCTGCCCTTGCACGTTTGCTGGGGCCCTCTTGGGCTTTCGGATCCGAGCTGGACAGGGATGCCTCCCCCACTTCTCCTTTCTTGTTAGGTTGTGCTCTGGGTTGCATACATGAACTGTGCGCACTATTCTAAACCACACGCGGTCCTGCCAAAATAAAGCAGCTTCCCATATACTGCGGTTGTGGAGAAGAATACTTTGCAGGTGGTGCTTGACAATGGAGGCAGGTGATGATAAATTTCCGTTCATTTGTGCTTCCGTTAGTGGGGTGGCGCTGCCTATCCTCCGTTATTTGAGTCTAACGTAGCCGCTACCTTCCTTCTTCCTGCATAAAGGTAAAAAGAAGGAAGGAAGAACAACAACAGAGAAGCCAGGGAGGGAGGTTAACCAGGCACATGGCCGGTTGGCTACCCTACCCTTGGGGATTGGGAAACAGAAAAATAAAGATTAGAGAGAGAAAGAAAAACAGTTGGCAAAACTGCCAGTAGATGGGGTGACGCGTATGCAGCGGTGGTACTATGCTAATATCAAAGGCGTTCCCATATAGGCCCGTAATCCTCATACAGCTCAAGGGGGCTTCGACTGCACTGTGAGTCGACGAAAGACGAGGGCGGTGCTCCAGAAATATCTGAAGAGAGAGAGAGTTGGCGATCGTCCAATTGTCGCAACGCGTCAGAAAGTGTTTCCTGTCTCAGAGGCGAATCAAAGGTCTGCGACACCGAAGACATCGATAATCTACCTGAAGGTAGCGTATACATTTACCCCGCCCGTAATCACTATATTGTGAGTTGTCCCTCGGCGAGACGCGGTGTCTCGTGATAACGTGCTTTAATTCGGGCCGCTACGTGCTCTGCGAAAAGGAATGTGGCACCACGACGCCGCTGCAGGTTTTGAAATGTACCACAGAGTGCTGCGTGGTGAGTATAGGTATGCGCCACAAGTACCTAGCGAGATTGTTCAAGGAGCACACCAGGATTTACCTCTAGTGGACCGGAAGTTGAGCGATGGCTTGAACATTATGAAACCCCAACTAAACATATAAACTTATAAATAGGATGTAATGACTCCAGTTAAAAATTGTTTAAATTAAAAACCATTCAAGAGCAAACCTTTAGATAATGTTAGAGTGAATAGAGTGTCAGAGTAATTGATTGATTGATTGATATGTGGGGTTTAACGTCCCAACACCACCACATGATTATGAGAGACGCCGTAGTGAATGGATCGGGAAATTTAGACCACCTGGCGTTCTTTACCGTGCACCCAAATCTGAGCACACGGGCCTACAGCATTTCTGCCTCCATCGGTAATGCAGCCGCCGCAGCCGGAATTCGATCCCGCAACCTGCGGGTCAGCAGCCGAGTACCTTAGCCACTAGACCACCGCGGCGGGGCCTGTCAGAATAATTAACAGAAGTTTATTGAATGGGTAGATTGAAAGAGCTCTTTTCCTGCGAGCAGCTGGGATCGTCCAAGCAACTAGAAGAGCAGATCTGAAGCACGCATGACCTCTGAAATTCGCTTCGGCAGCGCGATTTCAAGCTGCCGGAGTTGATTGAGGAAGCTACGCAGAAGGAAGCCCCCTCCCTCTCATTTGTCTAGTGCGCCTAAATAATTCGATAAGTTCACTGAAAGAGCACACTGCTTTCTTGTGAATATTGTCATACTGATGGCACATGTTCACTACAAAACAGTTTTCCACTCCTAAGTCTACCCGAGTGACCCCAATGTACATTAAACAGTCTAATGCCAATAAAGAAGCCTAATTGGAGCACTGTGATCGGCTAAAGATGTTTCTTCCTAGCATTAAAAGAAGAGGTACGCAGAATGAAATCTGGGTCTTGGCATAAAACGGCGTTTTGCGATAGGTGGAGAGGCAATGGAAGTTGTAAAGGAGAATGTCTACTTGGGACAGGCAGTAACGGCGGAGCCGAATCAGGGGAGTGAAATTACTAGAAGAATAAGGATGGGGTGGATCATATTCGGCATGCATTTTCAAATCACGAATGGTAATCAACCACTAACCGTCAAAAGGAAGGTATATAACAGCTGCATCTTGCCGGTTCTAGCTTACTTACGGATGAGAAACCTGGAGGCTTACAAAGAGGGTTCAGCTTAAATTTAGGACGAGGCAGCGAGCAGTGGAAATAAAAATGGTAGGTGTAACCTTAAGAGACAAGAAGAGAGCAGAGTGTATTAAGGAAGAAACCGGGGCTAAGGATATCACAGTTGAAATCAAGAAGAAAAAATTGACATGGGCTGGGCACGTAGCACGTAGACAGGGTAACTGCTGGTCATTAAGGGTAGGTGACTGGATCCCAAGAGAAGGCAAACGCACGAAGGGGAAACAGAAAGCTATGCGGCCGGAAAAAATTAAAACGTTTGCAGGTACAATGGTAGAAGAAATCAGAAGACCGGGTTTATTGACGGATCATGGGAGAGGCGAGGCCTTTGCCCTATAATGGGCGTAATCAATATATATATATATATATATATATATATATATATATATATATATATATATATATATATATATATATATATATATATATATATATATATATATGTATGCAAGCGAAGCTAGATCCTAAGGTCCTTCTCTCGCCTCACAAGGCCGACGCAGGCAGCGTCTGTTAGTAACAATTAACTGCTGGAGCTGCACAACCATTCACTGGTCGCCCCGTATATGAAGGCACTGTATCGTACATCAGCGTCCCACCACTCGTTGAAAGCAACGCTTCTCCTTCATTCAATAAAGGAGAATGATAAAGACGAAATAAAAATTACTTTCGAACAATAACCAATCACGCAGGATTCACGCGATGCCCCCCGCCCCCTCTGCGACGCATTTCTCGGGTTCCTCTCGTATAAGCTGCGTTTTTTTTTCAGCTCTTGGCACCATAGAGTTTCCTAAATAAGCACTAGAGGAAGCTCTGGCCATAGATGAAAGAAGTTGTTTCATCTAGGGACTTTAAGTGTCTATGGTGCTGCAACGCACGGTGCTTCAGCGAGCATGGGAATGATGGGTAGTACACGGATTTGTCTAATCTTCGTACTCCTGGCTCCGTTTGAGTTGGCGTGGCATGAAGCTGTTTTGTCACAAAACAAAAATCACGAAATTTTCAGAAGTGGCGCTCCACCACCGTAATATTTTAGGCTTACCATTTCAAGTCGAGCCACTGAGTTCAAAAGGGTTTGTTCTGTCCTTCGAAACATAACTGAGACACAGCAATAAACGAAGAGACAAGTGCGATTCACCGCTCGCATTTACGAAGAGTATATACTTGTACTACCCGTCGTTTCCATAGTCGCTGAACGAATGCAGTGCCAAAGTACCCTCTAGTTAAATATAGAATACTATATGCTTTGTACGAACAATTTTGTCCACTACCACCTACAAATTCCATTAGGGTAAACAGAAGCAATGGGAGTGGCAGTGATTAAGGAGGTGTTTAGAAAACAAATTATTTACAGTATGTACAGAACACAAAGGCTTCATAATATTCCAGTAACAGGGCACGTACACTTCGGCACATCTATGTTTTTAGAAAAAATTGGCAGATTTCAAGTTCAGTGGGAATCGATGATATGCGAAGCACGAATGAGAAAGGTTAATATGTCAGTTTAAAATCAGAGCAACGTTACGAGGCGGAAGTAAAGTATGCCGTACATAACTTCCATGTCATAATTATTATGTTTTGGCATGTCATTTACCTTCATCATCTATTCACGCTACCTGATACCAAATTTGGTTTATGTGGAGCTAGGAAAACGGCCACGAGCGTACTACAAGCGTAGCATGTAGTCATGTTTAACATGACACGCATACCATAATTATCATGTTCAGACGTGTCATATAAATTCGCCATATATCGACGTCAAGCAATACCAATTTTGTATTTGTGAAGCTAGAGAAACGACTGCGAGCGCATCATAAGCGTGGCATGTGGTCGTGTTGTTACATGACACGCATCTCATGATTATCACGTTTGCTCCAGTCACATACCTTCGTCGTCCATTCATGTCCCGTAATACCGAACTTGGAGTATGTGACGCTAGCGAAACGGCGGGGAGACCATCGTAAAGGGCCCGATATACTGCGACGCAACGTTGACGAGCGCACGCTGGACGCAGCAACGCTACGCTAGCAAAACGCGAACACTCTATAGTCTCACGCCAGACGCGACCGGCGTCGGTCGGCGCAGCCTGGCGGGCAACCGTTGCGAAATGCGACATGCTGCATTTCGCGCCAACCACGTTACCCAGAATGCACCGCGTCTGCCTAGCTTCGCGACGAAGGGACGCCGGGCGTGCTCAAACGCGCATGCGTCGAAGCAACGCAGCCCGCGCGTGCCTGCGAATATATGCCAGGAAGATCGGCGCCTGGCGAGGCATCGCCGGCATGACGCGACGAAACGAACGCTGGAGCACACGCGCACCGGGTCACGTCTAAGTGTATTAACGCCTTGAGTGTTGCATGTAGTCATGCTATTACATGACACGCATCTCATAATTATTATGTTTGCACCTGGCATATACCTCCGTCACCTATTCACGTGACGTAATACCAAATTTGGCATTTATGAATGTAGTGAAACGGCCCCGAGCGCATCATGAGTGCGGCATGTAGTCATGTTGTTACATGAAACGCATGTCATGATTGTCATGCTTGGACATGTCATTTGCATGTCGTCCGCTCGCGTCACGTTATGCTGAATTTGGTGCTTGTGAAGCTAGCGAGACGGCCGCGAGTGCATCATAAGCGTAGCGTGTAGACATGTTTTTACATGACACGCATCACATTATTATCATGCTTGCACTAGTCGCATCCTTCTGTCGTCCATTCGGGTCCCGTAATACCAAATTTGGTGTATGTGAAGCTAGCGAAACCGCTGCGAGGGCATCCTGAGTCTGGCTTGCAGTCATAACGTCACATGACACGCATCTCATAATCATCATGTTCGCACAAGTGATATACATTCGTCATCCATTCAAATCACGTAACGCCGAATTTGGTACATGTGAAGCTAGCGAGACGGCTGCGAGCACATGATGAGCGTGGCGCGTAGTCATGAATTATGACTTACATGACATGCATGTCATTATTTCCACGTTAGGGTTTGTCATTTGTGTTCGCCATGCTAAAACTCCTAGGCGGGTAGATAGATTGATAGACACGCTCAAAGTCGCCGAAGTTCGTTAGTTGTTAACGATTTAGAGTACTTGGTACTCTACTATGGGAGAGAATAAGCCGTCCCGTATCACGACCACATTATCTAATGTATGAACCTAACACATGCTTTCGAACACATTTTTTGACATCTCTGCAGCAAGCCTGCAAAGTGGAACTAGTTAGTCATACCGCAAAAAAACAAAAAAATAATGTTTTGATGCCGAAACCTACAAGGAAATTTCTTGTAATCTTGTGAGAGATCAAAGCGATTGAAACCTTTATTCTATAACTGTCGATATTTATAATCTATGCGAAGCACCAGCTGTTTTGCTGAATGATTTCAAACCGAGCACGGCATCACACGCAAGCCTGCTGTCCACAAAAAAAGCTGCAGCCGTAACTTACAACCACAGTTTCGCTCTACTTTATGACAGAGGCCAACCAATCGTTATGCGATACATGTCATTATTGGACCAATGAGTAGTCGAAAAAAAAAAAACATACGAACTGAGAGCCTTGTAAATCTTGCTTTACTTGCGCGTATAAATGAGTTTGCCAAGTTTGAGGAAACCGTTCTCATGCAAGTATTAGTGCCGCGAAGAGACAAACGATGTGCGCAGTTGTATCTCGCAAGATGACTGTAATTCGGGATGACCGAATCAATCCACGTCGCATTTTACATACGCTAGGTTTTCTGCCTGATTAGCTAATCTGCTGGAGCAACCAGCTTCAAGTATTGTGATCTATGCTCCGAAAGTGAATGAATGTCCCTTATCACTTATTGATTGCGCTCGTAAAACTGAAGATCGCATCTGTACGCGACAGGCGTCGCAAAAGCATTCGTTGCAGACGATAAAAAAATGACGCCTACATTTTGAGAGCTCTTTAGTGAAAATTGCTACTATAGTTATATAGCATGCATCCTACTAAAGCACGTGCACTCATATTATGTTGAAAGCAACAGAATGGATTGCATCTTGATGGACCTCAAACGGTAAATGCAGGTGCACTTTCATTGGTCTCTAAAACTAGAAGAACAACTTTACATCGAAGGCCAGTTAGAGTGCCTCTGAAGTTGCACAGCTGCACCAGTGAGTCCACCGTAATAGAAGACCAGAAACAAACCTCCGAGGCCTTATAAGAAGAACAATATTGCGCTCTTTCAGAGACTTTTACCCGAAATCGCGATATAAAACAAAGGTAACGCTTACCACTCGAGCAAACCCTCTTTTAGTTGGTCCATCTTTCCAACCAACGGGAGATTCTTGCGGTCACTTTCTTCAGTCGACCTCGCACAATACACCTCGAAAGCTACAGGCCCCAAGGACAAATTCTATCGCCCTTCCTAATAATCCCGAATTCAACATGACTCTCACGTCGCCACTTTTATTAGCGCTCGCCCGCGAGGCACCGTAGAAACTCTCACAGGGTGCTCTGTGACCCCTCTTTGTACCTTCCGCCAACTCTTTTTCGGTCGGCCTCCAACGGTAAGACAAAAGAGGCGATCGCGGCGAGGATGAAAGTGGTGGGGGGCCGAGCCGCACCATATTTCAGCAATCTAAACGACCCGCCCTTTTCCTTCGCTCGGCCAGCGCGGACTCCCACAGCGAGCTGGCCGGGCGACGCGGCGCGGTAGCAGGCAATCACGCTTCACCGCTCCGACCCTCGGGCGCACACAGCGCCGTTTTCATTTCCGATCTTCTGTGGCCGGCGCGCACAATTGAAGAAATAATCGCAAACCTCGAACGAACAACACCGGACAGACAGATAGACGAGCTCGGGACTCGGAGCCCGAATGAACGCGGCTCAGATCCCCACGTAATCGTGTCCTCGCAAGCTCATATATATATATATATATATATATATATATATATATATATATATATATATATATATATATATATATATATATATATATATATATATATATAGACAAGGTCTCGAACCCACACCCTCTTGGGTACGATAGTAGAGCGTGCATCCCCGAGAGAAGCGACAGAACAGCGGCAGCAGGCGAGCCTTCCCTCCAAACAAGATTAACACGGTCCAGTGGCGATCGACGAGGGACGACCCCTCTCACAACGAAAAGACGCGAGCGGGTTAACACTCGCTTGGCATGTCTCGTTTCGTAACACGAAAACAAAGCGTGCAGCGTTGTTAAGGGAAGTACACGGTGAAGCGCTGTGAGCTGACAGCGATTGGGCGCGCGGAAACAGAACCGTGCAGCGCCGATTCTCGCTACGCGAGCTTTGTTAAAGCAATATGTAGGAGTACCTATTTCATTGTGCTGAACTCTGGTCATTCGCGAGCGAGTCTGGCAACAACTCAAAACGTTTCTATTGTGACGAACCTGTACAAAATTGTAGAGGAGATTGAATATATATCAGATTTATATATGAAAAGTTGCAGTAGCAAAGTACATAATTGTAGGTGTGACCGATATTAGCAGCGAGTTTTTACATTGCAAAGAGAAATTGGTGCAAGTGCTTCTTAAGCGCGGCCCTAGTAAACACGTATCATGCGTTACGCGATCTATTTTACTCTACAGCGAGCATATATTCAATATCGTTACTTTATGATTTTTAATGTGACAAAGCCAATGAAACCATCAGACAATTAAGCCAATTAGAGCACATGAGATATTATTTGCTGTTTTTCACGGTAGTGTAATTATTATGATGAAAATTGAAAGAAATTGAAGGGGACAAAGAAGCACACTTCAGTCAATGGGATCCCAAAAGAGAATCTTCGCATCACGCGGACGATGCTCGACCCATTGCTTTCATTAGTTGGGGGCAGCAAAAAATCGAGCCCATCAAACAACACTATTCGTTTTTCACTTTCAATGTTTCAATGTAAACAAAAATAATCGTTTCTCCTGAAAGTGCATAAATATTCACAAATGACCCAACACGTTCGCAATTAGTCCATCGTACTCTCAGTCCCCACGTGGGAGCTGCCCGCCCCACAGTGATCTGTGTTTTGGAGGACCAAATAAAAGATTATCCAATCCTATCCAATCAAATATCCACCTTCCTACGAACCTTATATCTCGTTCGAACTATTTCCCAAGAGCACTCGATGCTACTACATAGCAAGCAGGCGTGATATAAAACGTATATAAATAAAAAAACGAAAAAAAACAGCACATTAGAAGACGAAGCGAAAGCGAAGGAACACGCAGTATTGGCACTGCGTTTCTTCCCTTGCGCTTCGTATAATGTAATGCTCTTTTCCCCATTTCTAAATTTGCACCCGACAAGCCATACTTGCGTTCTAACGAATTCGGCATTTCTCCTCGGAAAATCCTGGTGGCTCCCGATTGTGTCGCACTGCACAGTTTTAACGCAATAACGCCTAAGCATTTTTGTCCCTATAGCCGGCTGGAACAGCCAAGAAGGCGAGATGGGTGCAAAGGAAGGCCGTCAAACACTCCGGAACGGGACCAATCACGCGCAACGGAAAGAAAGAAGTTTTCCTCGGCTGTCTTTTCGCACAGGCGTGCGAAGCGGTGTCGCGTTTCTTCGCCTCTTCCAAGTACGTTCTTGCGTTACCACCACTTTAGCGTTGTTTAATTTGCTGCCACGCGTCGGACTCGGTTGTCCTGTCGAGGACGCCAATCTCACCCGTTGCTCCGGGGGCGGAAAAAAGGCGTGACGCCTCGTGGCGCGCGTATAGCGAAAGAAATACTGCAAGGCAGGTCGACGATAGACGGGACAACAATCGTTGTGTCATCTCCAGCGACGCCTATACGTCTATGAACACACAAAGTGGTTGACTCCCCCCTGCCGAGTAACGAACGTTCATTTCAACTGTCTCGCTCGTCGGCGTTAAAAAAGAAAAAGAGGAGAGTCTACGTCGCGTTGCTCGGTACGCGCACCATGATGCCCTGGGCGCTTGTCGGCGCTGTGTTCAAAACGACCCAGTTGCCCTGGAAAGACACCGCAGCAACAGGTCCCTTTTAGCGTCCTCCATTTGGTTCGTTTCGCCGGAAGATAGCTCTCGATTATTGCTATTAGTGTCACCGCGAGGGCGAAAAACGATGCGTTGCTTTTCACCGCTCTCCTCACGACAATGCCGATGCTTTTGTTTCTGAAGCACAGAATTCTTGCACCTCTCTTCAGAAACGTGTTGTCTTGTACCAAGTTCTACGTACGCTAACATGGTATGCCCTATGAGTACGCCACGGTGGATCAATGTATTCGGTGCTCAGCTGCTGAACCTAAGGTCTTGGGATCAATATCGGCCATGGCTGTCGCAATTTGGTGGAGACAAAATGGTAGTGGCCCGTGTACTGTGCGAGGTCATTGCACGCTAAAAAACACCAGATGATCGAAATTTCCGGAGCCCTCCACTATGGTGTCCCTCATAAACATGTCATGGCTTCGGGAAGTAGTACCCCGAATAATACTGTTTAATTGTTTCCATTGAGATTCTACAAAAAGCGCGAAACAACTTTATTAACTGATCCTGCTCGAATGATTAATTTATGAATTCATAAGTAGAGAAACAAGACACCTAACATAAGACCCACAGAGAGAGATTGCTAATTAGAACATCTTGAGGCGCTAGCTGGTACATTTTGATAATTGCGTTCGCAAGACGGGAAGCTTACATACTCGCCGAGTTCTTAAAGCTTTGGCCATCCGATCAAGGGTTCCGTTATTCCACTCTCCGGTTACCACCATGGTTCCTTCTGAGCAGCAGGTGAGTTGGGCACACTTTTGGTTTTAATGATTCCTAGTGTATCAAGTTGGACGTTCTGTCGAAAGAGATTAACTGAGCAGTACAGAAGCATCCTCTCACTTAGCAAGGAAGAGCCAGAGAAACAAGTTTCTCAAGTGCACCAATTCTTAACTCTTTTCAGCAGCATGTGATGTTGGACAAGTTGGTTTATGCTTGAACCAAACTGTTGGTGCAAAGACCACACAAATGAAATGAAGGACAGAAAGGGAGCCCATCTTGCTCTCCTTTACCTTTTTTTCGTGATGTGTTTTTAACAAATACTACGTTTGCATCAATAATTTTTATGGCGTAGCATATCCCCACGCGGACAGATAAGAAATGCACAGACTACAGCGCCTTCTTCTGTCCTTCTCTATCCCTGTCGCATTGCGCTACACTATGTGAATTATGAATGCAAACCAACTAACCCAGTAACGTGCCTTAGCAAAATACGTTTGCCATTTCCCGTATGTTGTCTACGAAACAGGGCCGAACAGACCCGCACATAATTAGGAAGCGATTTCATAAGAGTGACACGGGCCATTCATCAACACCACCTGTCCTCTCTGATGCATCTTTGTCCACCAACGGGTCATCGCCGAAGAGAGGCCGTACTGCCGAACCGCTTATGGCTGGGGTGGCAATCGCCAGGTCTCATTCCTTTCGCATTGATATGGCTGACAACGCTCTACATGTCGTTGCGAGGAGAGGCTACACCACATCTCATGCAATTGTCCCGTATAAGAGAACAAAACAAGAAAAAAAAACAGTAAACAGGAGTTAAGGGTTCGCGCCGACGTTTCGACCAGTGGACTTCTCTTTTTCAATTCTAGAACTGGAATGTTCAACGAACTGGTATACCATGTTACCGACGTCCATTATGGCGCACCTTGAAAATAGATGTATGTTTGTTGAAACTATTCGTACATGTTCAAAGAAGGAAAGTGTAAATTGAAGGGCTCGTTTTTTTTTTGCTACACACAATAATAATGAGAACCGCCTCGCCACAGTAACGACCCTATACGTTATGTTACCAACGCCTATGTATCGGGCCTTATACTGTGTAGGCACCCCGCCGCGGTGGTCTAGTGGCTAAGGTACTCGGCTGCTGACCCGCAGGTCGTGGGATCGAATCCAGGCTGCGGCGGCTGCGTTTCCGATTGAGACGGAAATGTTGTAGGCGCGTGGGCAGAGATTGGGCACGTTAAAAAACCCCGGGTGGTCATAATTTCCGGAGCCCTCCACTACGGCGTCTCTCATAATCATATGGTGGGTTTGGGACGTTAAGACCCACATATAAATCATCAATATTAACGAGAACTAACAGAGAGTAATGCCGAGGAATGTATAGGGCACGTTATTAGAAGTATTTGTAATGCAAACGTGAGGAGATGCCGAAAGAAGACATCGCAGCTGCAGGCGACGAAGGTGCTACTGAAGTTCTTGAGAAAAACGTTCTTGGCCAAGCGGCTGTGACAGTAATGTCGCGTACGGCGCAAAAGTTACGAACCATGACTGACTGTGACTGCCTGACCCCGTCCCCTTGTGTATATAGAAGTTCCACAAGTTTCACCGGTTTAACCAGTTCAAGACAACTAGTCTGCTGCCTCAAGTTCCACAAGTTCCTCCAGTTTAACCAGTTCCAGACCTCTCTACCATTCCTTCTCTACTATTTGTTCTCCTATTGACTTTGAAGGAAATGCGAACATTAGCCTGGAAGCGTCTGTTCCCGCCCACTAAGTCTCGTATTTTTTTTAAGTTTTCTCATTATGGCTGTATTTTTCTCTCTTTCACCGCAAATGCAAACTGCGGCCGCATCAGTAACCCCATACGGGCCACTCCACCCGCGGGCTCGCAGCTGAAAGAAGACCCTTCAGTTTGCAGACAGAGTACGAGAGGAGTGCATTGCACGCTTTTGTTCTCGCATGTCGCCGCGGGTCGAATATAAACTAAGGGGCGCGGTTTGACAAACTTTCACCCACCAAATCCCTCCTTCTCCGCGTCATCTCCGAGTGCTTTCGAGAGCATTAACAATGGCGTCGCTGTCGTCGCAAGATGCCAGCACGACGGCCACACTTTCGGAGCCAGTCCGTGCGCTGTCAGAAGGATGTGACACTTCAACGAAACACGCTGGCAACGAAGGAGTGGAAGAGTAGGAGGGAATCAAGACGAGAAAAGCAAGAAGTGTGTAGAAACCATCATCGTTAAGGCCTGTCGACACGGTCGACGCTCAAAACCAAGACAAGATGTGACCCCAAAACACACAAGTTACCGCTGTTCAGTTAATGCGGCCACTCTTGCCGCAATGGGAAACAAGGCACTTCCTTTTCGCGTGTTAGCTCCAAGAAGAGGGCTCTATGAAAATTGGAAAAAAATAAAAGCGTTGATACAAGTGTGGCAGCTTGAGATAGTTGGTAGGCATGATGATAGTTATATCGCGAGAACAAAACGACGACACAGAGAAAAGAAGGACACGAAAGACACGAGCGCTAACTTCCAACTGAGTTTATTGCGCTGAGCACGACAATATATAGAGGAGACAGTAACCATGTGATAAAAACCATATGGCGCAAAGAGCAGAACATGAGTAAGAGAAAAAAAAGACAAAGAACACAAAATACAAGGCCTGGGAGATTTGGGGCGCGGAGCCTTGATACAAGGCCTGGGAGATTCGGGCGTGGAGCCTCAATTATACGCATTCCCAGCGTGTATTTAAAGCGAACACAGTTGTCCCTACAATTTCGAGCTATGAATGCTGCGGAGAGCTACTTAAGGACGAAAGCGCGCGCGTACACCCACCCCGGTGCGTTGAAGATACGAACAGCATTGTGAGAGCTATAGATTGGACCAAGTATGCGTTGAAACTCGACACAGACACAAAAAATATGGAACCGAAGCTTATCAGAACTCCTATCGCTAATCTGTTTAATCAATGTCTGAATAAATTGTTTAAGGTAATTGCTGGCCACTGGCTGCGTAGGTTGCGCATTTCACGTATTTACATATGTACGTCTCTTCCGTTACACATAAATGTAGGGCGTAGCTTGTAGTAATCGGTTAAAGTGACGAAAGTTCGACAAATGATACTTTAATGAAGAGATAACCCCCAAACAGCGCCGCTATGTTCCTTAGAGAGCAGTGAAAGCACGCGCTCCGCATATGCTACTCTCCACGTACTTCGCTTTACACTTATAGACGATTGATAGCGCACAGCGAACCGCCACGCAGAGTCACTGACAAAACTTTGATGACGCTGCCTGCAGCATCTTCAGCGCTGCCTAAGGTCCCTAGATGAAACAAGTTTCTTAGCGCTGCCTTGTTTTAGGCGCCCCCACGAGAGCGTGGATGAAAACAGAAGAGTTGTGAGGACAGCGTCCTTCAGGCAGGCAGACAGCGCCAGTGGCACTTGTGCCATTGTTGTCGCGAACGCCTTTTGTTTCGACGGAGCCCTGGGGTAATTTAAGTCTTGCTTAAAGGGGACAGTCCAGAAAACGCGCCCCAATCGGGGCATCGAAGGCGGAGGACAAAGGGGAAAAGAACAGCTGCTTGTGCGCCTTCACAGCAATTCGGGAGATAAGGAGAGAGAGGAGGCGAAAAAGTTTTTACAGGAGGAACGCCTAGGGAGCTTCGCATGAGAAAGAACACGCTATAGTGGTTTAAATGTTCGGTTTAGTTGATAAGAAAGTCTGCAAGTTGAGGAAGTAAAAGCGAACGTCGGTCGATTCTTATAACAATGGCTTTACTAGCGTTATTTTGGCTTAAGAGCGACGCAAGTTTGGAACTGCCGGCGTTTTTGAAGCGATTTAAGAATAGATGTGCTTCAGCAAAACAGTTTAAGTATTTGCTCCTGACTTTCAGAATGGGATAAACAAAGGACAAAGAAAGCAGATAATTAAACTACTTGCAGGTCTATCTAACCATAGCTAGGCGTTGTTAGACTAAAGGAAAAGTGGCCTAAGCCATAGCAAGAGATATTTACAGGTGGTATACAAGCGTCCATTATTCGCTTTTTGAACGATCTCATCGAAAGAACGGCTCAGACGTCCCCACCTCCTTAGATCAGGGGGAACAGGTGGCAGCGTCGGAAACAACAAAACAAGACATAAAGTATGTATCGGCTTTCTTGATAGGAAATAGTTCCTTGGGCAACGCTAGATCAAATTGTGTCCCTTTAACGCAACTTCCTGATGTTCCTCCGCTGCATTTTCTCCGCGTATTGGTTTAGGGTTAAGGTTGGTACGGCCACGCAGTTCAAGGTAACGGCCAAGGAAAATGAGCAAGGAGGAAACCCCAAGAAACACACACACACACACACACACACACACACACACACACACACACACACACACACACACACACACACACACACACACACACACACACACACACACACTCACTCACTCACTCACTCACTCACTAACAAACTCACTCATTCACTCACTCACTCACTCACTCACTCACTCACTCACTCACTCACTCACTCACTCACTCACTCACTCACTTATAGCTGCAGCCCCAGCGAACATCTGCGTTGTTTGGCATCTGCATCTTCCTTTTATTTCGGCATTTAAAGGGATGCTCTTCAGCGTACCATCTTTCTGACACAGCAATGACCCCGTGCGCCGTTAGCCATTGCGACGAATAGCCTGTCATCTTCCGACGTTGAAGCCGCAACGAATGCGGGACGTCCCTCCTTTCTTCTGCGGCCAACGTGGCTGCGGAATGTTAGCGAACATTCTTGTTTGGCGCAATGCACTGGGCAAAGAAACGCGCCCGGCACACGGCGATACGGTAGTCAATGCGGGAAAGCGCTCTTTCGAACCTTCGAAGACAAATGAATAAATAAAAGGGGCGCCGGAACACTCTGCACACTCGGCTTCCTACCAAGCTGGCGAAAAAATAGGACATGTAGAGAACGAGACCTAAATTTAAACATGCAAGGA
Organism: Rhipicephalus microplus; assembly: GCF_043290135.1. Taxonomy (NCBI): domain Eukaryota; kingdom Metazoa; phylum Arthropoda; class Arachnida; order Ixodida; family Ixodidae; genus Rhipicephalus; species Rhipicephalus microplus. The sequence continues at coordinate 28,048,109 of NC_134704.1, read as the reverse complement.
ATGTAAATTCTTTCGCATTAGACTGGCTAAGAGTGTGCAGCATTGAAAGAATACAGAAACAGGAATGTGAGTGCTTTATCCGAAAGCAATATATATCAAGACGTTTGACTATTGGTTGGTCGCAAATCATATAGACATTCTTTCGAGAATCGATACTTGCGAACGTTAAGCTAAAATCCGGGCACTTACAAACGCCGATGCTAACGAGGTAGTTAGTTAGGATCTCATAGATCCGGCATATATGTTATGAGTAATGTAGTTCACGCAACGTATAATTATTCAAATTAGGGTTAATAATCAGCTCCAGATTGCACTGTGATATGAACTTTATGGAACAGAAATCTGCATTTGATCCTATCGAAGAGTTTCGCTAACGTGTAGACATCCTGCACGAGGGCTTCTATATGAGCTAGCTGGTGTTTCATCAATCGCCATAACACATCGCTAAAACACAAATACAAAGACACGATGACGTACAACACATGATTCGTCTTTGTGTCTTTGCACTACAATCTGACGATCTGTGTAAAGATCGTGAAATGTTGCAGATTTTTCTTCTGTAACATCTGCAGAGGGTTTACGATTTATCGGTGCGGAAGCTACGATATAAGATATGTGGTTCTGTGGATTACTCACTTGTGGCTAGGGTTGTCGCGAACGATGCTTGGAAGGAGTAAACGTACTACCGAACTGCGTACTGTATATCCGCGCGGTATCTGTGGCTCGCACAATGTTGCACTGACTCAATGAAAATAGAAAAATAAGAGTTCGTAGAGAATCTAGGTCATAGCCTAAATAAAAAGCTGCTAGTCGATATATCCCCCATTTCATGCAATGGCTTTTTCGCGTAATCTGGTTTGAGGCCAGCAAAGCACACCACGCAGGAAGACATTGAAAGAGGAGTGTGAAAGAAATGCGCCTTGGAGAAACCCGGAGCAGCGCTATTTCACCGTGAAACTGTAGAATTAAGAAAGAAAAACAGAAGGGAAGGCTGGGGCTGTGGGATGGGACGCACGTGCAAGACGTAAACTTCTATTTATTTTTTTAAAGTCGTGCTTTCTGCTTTCGCAAAAAAAAAAAACGGTAAGAGGATACGGGAAGCGACACTGCATACCAAAATTCACCACCGAAGGAAAACTCGGCGCTAACGCGAGTTGGATGCTGCGCTCTGGCATTCGCGATGAAAGGGAGTTGAGGTAGAGGTATGAACCGCTATAGATCCAGATACGTTTGTAAGGAACAGCGAGCAGCGAAGAAAAGAGAGAGATAGGGAGAAAAATTCGGGAAACGGAATCGACGCGGATGAACACGAACAGATGTCACGCGGCAAAAAAAAGGTATGGAACAAAGAAATCGAACCTTTTCGTTTCCCTAAACGGGCCCACGTTAACATCACCTCCAGTAATGCGTAGACCAGCGAATATTATTACTTACTTTGTTTCTTTTCTTTCCTTTTTTTCCCTACAGCTGCTGTCGTCAATTCCGTGATGCAAAAACATGACCGCTCCTTGCCTACATGTCAGTTGGAACGATGGCGCTCACGTTACCGACTCCGAGTAGTACATGGTTTTCGAGGCCTATTTTTGAAGATGCGGAAAGCACCGAGACGATGATTTCGCAAGTGCTTTTTTTTTTGCGCAAGAGGAAACGATGACTTTTATTCGTGCTCGGTGCAACGCAGGTGCGAGGGTTTGATTGCTGGGAATAAGTTCCTACTTGAACACACTACCGAGCTATCAAAACTGTCTCGCTTCTTTTATCCCCAACCATTTCGTTTGCCTAATTCCACTGGAGCACGTGCGAGCATATGACGAGTTAGTGCTGTCAATTTTAGCTAAGTTCGAAAATATGGCCTATTACGGGTGATTTTCGCAAAACATCTCACCGTTTTTTTTTCTTATTTGCAAGCACCGCGTCGAACAGCGCTAAATCTTGATCTCCAGAAACGACGGTCTTTAAGTTTAATTCTCTAGCATTACTTCACTTGTTAGTTTTTAATTCTGCTCCCTTCTCTCCAAAGTATTCTCTCTCCCCTCTCCACTCTCTATCTTTCATCTCACCCATCTTCTCCCATGTGCAGGTTAGCTTGCCTATAGGCTGGTTAACCTCCCTGCTGTTCTTTTTCTCATATTTAAATTTTTTCCCCTTCCTTCCTTTTCTATATACGAAGCTTATCGTGTTCCGCGGATGCTATAAGAACGTCACTTCCTAAGGTAGCTTATTTTTCCGCGTAATTTTGTCACCTAATAGAGAGTTTTAGTACTGCGTACGCTGCGTACGTGGCGGCGTTGCGTACGTAAGGACGCCACGTTTTGCGTAGTGCGCATGCGCAGACTGCGACGCGCACGTATCGCATTACGTACGCAGCCGCTACGTACGCACGCATGAGATGCGTGCGCGCGTACGTATGAGGTGATCGCGCCGCTCTCGAACAAGTTCGCGACAGCGCGAGACTTCGTTTTGCAAAATTGCGGCATCGAAGGCAAGCACCGACCGGCTCTGTGGCTTAAAATATGGCCATAATCTGGCTATAACACTTGGATTGGCTCACATTGGCTGTCAACAACACGTGCTTCTATTTCGATCTACCAGATGGCGCAACCCGCCTCACGCTCGTTACGTACGCGGGTACTACGGCGTACTAAAAGCCGATTAGTGGCAAAGGACGCCACGTAACGCAAGGCGCTTGCGTGATGCGTACATAGCACCATTCCGCAGTACTAAAACTCTCTAATATTGAGAAACGCCGACGTCGGAACGAGAAATACACGTCACTGGTGGGAAAACGTATTCGCGGCTTTGCGCTGCGAAAAAGACAATCAGATCGGGACAAGGCAGGAAGTAAAGAAGAGGGGCGCTGTATGGTCGCTACGAACTTCGCGAACGCGCGCGTCTATCGCAAAGCGCCCGCCTTTTTAAAGCCGAAGTTTTTTTTTTTTTGCGAATGTGCGTGCGCCATTAAAAATGTAGTTTGCTTATGAACTTAGCCTGCATTAGCGTGGCACATATCAAAAGGAAAGATGCAAAAGACGACACAGGCGGCAAAGGTCGGCCTATATTTCACGGATAACCGACTCGCCAGAGTCAAAACACTTTTGTAGTTTACTTATACCTTTCCACTCCGCTTCTTCTATTTGCATTTTAGGAACAAGGCTCCTTATAGCGGCACCCGTTCGTCCCCCGTAGTATGTAACAAGTATAACATTTTGACCTCCAAGGTGGTGCCGGTCAGAGAGTTCTTCTGTGCGTTGTTGAACAATAAAAAATAGTGCTCAATGTACATGTCAATGGCTGTTAATGGGGAATGAGAGACAGGAGCATTCGGCTTTTAGTTAACGCGCAGGCTGCGATCACCATTAGCAGCCATTGGCATGTATATTGAGCACTATCTGACAAGAAAGGGTTGCTACGTTATACTCGCTGGGTGTAACCTCCTTAGCTTTAGAAAGGTTTAGTGAGCGTTGAGCCGCAGTGCCATGAATACAATGAACTTGTATATACCATGAATGAACTCGAGGTGGTTAAAAATGGGAAGTAGATACGAAGCGCAAGCCGTAAGAAAGTAAAAGCCGAATTCTCCGCCTCTCATTTCCCATTAGCAGCCATTAGCATGTACATTGAGCACTATCTGACTGAAAAAGTATGCTACGTCATACTCGCTGGGCGTAACCTCCTTGGTTTTCGAAAGGTTTAACGAGCGTTCAGCCGCAGTGCCATCAATACAGTGAACTAGTATATACCATGAACTCGAGGTGGTTAAAGGTGGGAAGTGGACCCGAAGCGCAAGCCGTAAGAAAGTGTGCGTGTGCCACCTCTCGTTTAGTCCTTGGAATGTCCGCTGGATGGCGGTGCTTCTATATGGGGAATATATGATGAAATGATGCGAGATGGTGGTATACTTGGAGTGTTGAATAGATGGACGAACGGACACATAGACAGATGCATGGATGGACGCATGAACGGACGCAGGGGCGGCTGCATGGACGAACGCAGGGACGGACGCACGAACAGACGCACGCACGGACGGGCTGATGGACGCATGGACGGTCACACTGACGGACGCATGGACGGACGGAAGCAAGAACGAATGGATGGACGAATTCTTCGCCCCACTCTCCATCATTCACTCCGTGGATATGCTGCCATTTTTTTGCTCTCTACTGAACACATTCAACCTATAGCTTGTTTATCTTGCACGGCAGTGCGTAAAAAAGACGCTCTAATCAACAGAGCGAGGAGAGTTGGATTCTACAGGTTATTTATGTTTTGTCACCGTGCCTACAGAGGCAGTCTTCTTTGTTCTAAGTAGTGAAAACAAGAGAAAGGTACGTGCATTGTTGCTTGTGAAACACGCAGCGGCGTGGGTTGAGTTCCAATTTTGCAGCACTAGTTTTTTCGTTGTTATTTTTCAAAGAACAGTTTGACTTGGAACGAGTCGAGCTTGAGATAAAGAAGCGTGCTCAATCGTTACGACCATCTCGCGCGGAATGAAAGTAAGACGTAGGCTTAGGGAGTTAAGAAGCATAAAAATGACGCATAAAAAATTTTGAGCGTGAGTAATACTACGGTCGAGAAGTTCGCGTATTCCTGCAATTATTCCGGCTCTGTGAGATTTTGAAATACGTGGTGAGAAATGCCCCGAGAAATGAAGAAAGAAAAAAAAAAACGAGAGAAAAAAGATACAGGCGACTAGTGAACTTTGGGAGGAAAAAAAAAAAAAAAAACGTGGACGCGGTGATGGCTTGAAGCGCAGAAAGAAACAAGAGCCAGAAATATCCGTGAACCGCGAACTCGTGCAGGCACATTCTCATGCAAATTATAGGCTCAACGCGCAACACGAGGTGGCCGAGTTGGATCAAATCCTACGATGGCAATAAAACGAAGTGCAGTTAACTGCTGGCCCGCGTTCATGACTTGGGTGAATTAAGATGTCGAACGAAGGCAGGGAGCTACGGAGCCTGTCTAGCGTTCAGCGCTTTAGTCTTCGTACTGTTAGATTTTTTTCCCCTTTTTAGTGCTGTTGCGAATGAGGTAAAAGAAGCTGCGGAATGCGAACAGAGAACGAGCCGTTAGGCGTATGCTTTGCTCTTGTCACATTACAATTATACTCTTACGCAGCTTTTTTTTTAGCATTCAGGAACTGATTCCATAGTTTTGCTTTGTTGCGATGAACTGGAGCTGATCATAGACAGCCAGGTCAATTTATGAATACGATCACGTGAAGGCATTACGTAGCTGCAATCAAGCCAATTTCACAGGTGAACTCTTGAGATCAATTTGCAAGCGAAGTTTACTTGCTAGGTGGTATAACCTCATTAGTTTGAGAAACATACGACTGTTGCTTGCAATATTCTCGTTTGCTTGTGAGAGCTTGGTCAAGTTGCGGAGACGCGGCTTTTTCTCTAATTTTTTGCTGTAACAATGTAACGTGGAGAACAAAATGCGATTTCTGATTGATTGATTGATTGATTGATTGATAGATACTGTGAGGTGTGCAAATAAACTTTGAGGTAGAATAAGTGGGAGAGAGAAATCATGATAAAAAGGCGCAGTGCTTATCCAAGAATTCGCTTATTGGGACTACCTTTCTCACAAAGAAAGCTTTTGGAATTTCGCCTGCGTTATCATTGAACCAGTTCTAAGTTTTCATAAGACTGCTCTAAGAAAGAAGATTGACGGCCCTGAGTACCTGTACTAATATTCCACTGCTTACATGTCACAAATAACACATTCACAGTTAACTCATTGCATTTTTTTCTAACGAGAGCTATTACGGTACCGCTACTACTGAGTGTAAACAGGTATGCCACCATTAGGTATCTAATACCAACATCTACAGGTAATCTAAGTACGCGCACGCAATAAGAGCAGATAAAATGGTAAAGCCTTCGACACGGCAAAAACCTTCGGGCAACTTTCCAACGATGGTGTTCTCATTCGAAGTGGTATTCGTCGATATCTTGACTTTAACGTCGGAGCTCATGGAAAGGATGGCCGCATGGAGATGCAGTCGTATATAGTTTTATGCACACCGTGTCGCATGCGAGTGCGTAACAGGCGGGCGACTGATCATGGTAAGACTTCGGTGCGCCTTGCGTATCTTCCAGCGGTGCGCGGAGAGGAAACGCGAACTCCGAGATTCGACAGCGCGGAGCGCCCGCCTTATGATGGCAAGCACGCAGCGATGTCGGCATCGAAACGACGAGAGGATTCTCGTACTCGCACGTGCGCTGCGCTCACTTTGCATTTCTCAGAGGGATCTTATACGTGTTATTTGCATAAGAGTCCACGAACAGATGTTTCCCGCATCTTATACTCGTCTTTCGGCTTCAACGTTTCATGCTTATTTATTTATTTATTTATTTATTTATTTATTTATGCATCTTAACGAAGTGAATAATGACGAGTGAACGAAGCTTGGTCTTAAGGTCCATACAGTCTACGTTGAAGTCACCGGCTAGTATGGTTGACCTGCGGTAAGGCCAGACGTGTCGATGCATTCATGACCGGGATGCATTCATGAACTTGGCAGAGCATTGCGCAAGTGTCGGGTAATGTGAGCCGAAGCTCTGTGAAATTAATAATTGTGGGGAGGGGTAAAAATAAGATTCAGAGGGGGTCGCATGAAGCATATCATATCAGGAAGCGAGGGGGCACGCGTGTCAGTGACACATCGGGGAATATTTGGAAGGTGGAAGCTGAATAGCTTGATACGCTTTTGTATGTGAAAACATGTTTGACTAAGCAGTTGCCTGTGAGCACATTCTATTTATTTATTTATTTATTTATTTATTTATTTATTTATTTATTTATTTATTTATTTATTTATTTATGTCGGAACCATCTACAATTCTTAAACTTTTTTCGACTCTCTAGGCAGTTCTCGGTACGGTTTACTCCATGTCGGCTACGACGGACACTCAATCTGGCTTTGTTTGCAACGCGGTTCAGAAAATATTCACCTTATTTTTGAAATAATCGAACTACAACTTGATTTTTTTTAACCGTGTAGAAGTGCTGCTTGAGCGAACAAATACTATCGCGTACGAAGCACCTCACCGAGAAAGTTTTTAGCCGAGATGCGCTTGCTGCATACGATGCAATTTTGAGTGTGCACGCATAATGCCTAACGAGCGCGCAAGCTCGAGACATAGTTTATTCCGACGTTGATATGAGTATTGCAAGTCCCGGCAACGTATTTTTTTTCTCAACTTATACCAGGGGTGCGTTCGTTCGCGGGTTTATGCATGCATTGAGATGGTTTCTTTCAAGAAGTTCATTAGGCTGCGCATGATAGTTGAACTAGAAAAAAAATATTCATTATATGTTTGGGTAGCGCAGCTCTCGATGCGAAAACCTACACGCCCCTTCATACTGAAAAAAACTTCGCTCGCCTTTGATTGCGAGTGGGGTCTCAAATGTAGCGTATAATGGGGAACAAGAGGCGCTCGCAACGAGCTTCGAACATATGCAAGACTGCTGTCGGAATTTTGTAGCAGAGCCGAGTACGCTAAAACCAAGATCGAAATACTAGCCCCGCCATGTGAAACTATCATGCAGCGAATACGACATTACGCTGTAAAAAATAAACAGATACAAGGTGGACGAAAAGTAAGCAAGCGAACAAGAAAAAAATGCACGGCTATAAGGGGCAACGATCACAACGACATAAAAGAAGAAAAGAAAGAAAGAATGACACGATATCTCCTTCGAACTAACATGGAAGTGAATTGTCACTCCCAGGAAAAGCATGGCGTCATTCAAAGCAGGAAAGGGCTTAGCGATTTACCACTAACACAAGCCTATCTCTGTACTGTCTCGACGGGCCTGACGTTAAAAACAAAACAAAAAAACAAGCTTTATTACAGGCCAAATTGAGGTTAGGCTGCCGTTTACCTTATTTCTAGTAGTTCGTCTCATGAACCGCAATCTTCGCAATATAACTAAAAGAAATTCGTCCCCGACTGTTAATTGCGTGGACGAGACATTTAGTTACGTTATACGTAAGTGACAATGTTTTGTTTTTGCGCTCAGGTATGCAACAACTGTCAACGTTGTAATCAACATGATTTATGAAAAACATGCGCACTTTCAGGATGTATATAGCTCAACGGTCCGACCACCATCAGCGTAGTAATGAGTAACATTTTTTGAGGACCTGCGCATCTTCGTTGCACCAAGCTCTACGGGTTGACCACAAACCACAACCAAAAGGAGCATTAGACGAAGTTGCGGACAGAGGAAACGCCCGGTGTTGAAGTGGAACTTTAATAATATCTGGGGCTTTACGTGCCGAAATCGCGATATGATTACGTGACACGCAGCATTGTATAGGGTTCAGAAAATCTCGACCACCAGGTGTCCTTTAAATTGCGCTGACATTTCTATAAAACTTCAAGTGTCACTTTTAAGTTGCAACTCAAATTTCACCTCCATGGAAATGCGACCGCCATGGGCCGAGATTGATCCTGCGGACTTTCTGGTCACAAATGGGGTTGGTTTCGGTAACGTAGCTTGGCGTCTAACAAAATAAATGCGTTGTGACCAGCCAGAATGTGGTTCATTAAGAGAGCCCAAAGGTCGGCGTGCTCCATTGATTTTGTTCACCTGGTTTTCTTCAACTAGAACCTAAATCTAAGTACATAGGCCTCTACCATATTCACCTTTGAAAATGCGAACACCTGTGACCTCTGGGTCAGCAGTGGAGATCCATAACTGCGGCTGACTTTATTGCGATTAGGGCATTCGCGATGCTATGCCCCATTCACAGCCGGAAACTCTTCATGCTCGAGGCGTAATACGACGTAGCGACTGGAGAGCTTATAATTCGGTGCCTGATCGTACGTATATGGCTCGCAACGCTGCACACTCGCAACGGCACAATCACAGCAAGCCTGAAACATTGGAAACGTGATCGTGGGTCTACGGCGAGGCTTATAGGGTTCCCTTTTAAACCATGGTCAGGTTTCTTCGTACGTTCTCGACCACATTATAATGCTCAGTAATCCTTATATATAGAACATTGGCAGAAGGATTATATCGGGAGGCAAGCTGCGCTTTTAGTTATACAACTTTTCCCCCCTGTGACATACGCAGAGCGAGAATGCAGAGTTTGCGCAGGATAAAATATGCCAAGTTTGTTTTGATGTCTGAAACTCAAGCGACGTGCTCGGAAGAAGCTTTTTTTTTCGTTTGTTGCGATTCGCAGGGTTTAGTTCGTGTCCCAAGTGAATACGAAAGTTCGGATATTGCCACGCATCAGAAAACCGGTGTTCGCTTCGCTTTAATACCCAAACCTTATAGGATCACTCGGCTTTGAAAATTGCTCGACGTTTCATTACAGATGTTGCAAGCGTGAAACCCAAATAAGAAAAAGAAAAGTTAGAATAGTTCTAAGCGGGAATGCCGAATTCGGAGTATGGCAGCGTCATTTTTAAGCTGTTCTGTTTTCATTCTTCCAGCCTTGTAACTGTATTTGTTGTATATATAGTGGCATGCATTTAGTTCACAAACGCTAGTTCTTTCAAATTAAGATATGGTTCCGAACAAGAAAATGAGCTTTGGCTAACATTAATGCTTAAAGCAAAGTTCGCGTAAACTTTTGCGTTTGAAGCTGATTTCAGTACGTTGAAATTGCATGTTCGGTTTCATGTCTATGCAGGAATGCTGTTGTAGACATGTAGCTATTTTTTTATCTGCTATTTGCGAGCTGTTGCCTAGCATTAAAAAAAAAGTTGTTAGAAGAGCATAAAAAATAAAGGTCCCTTTTTTCCCTTTATTTTTGTACACTTAGAAGAAGCACTGGCGAACACTACGATGCCCAAAAATAACTTACCACAATAGCAATTGTTTTAGAGCCTCGGCTAATGACCCAAAGTTCGTGGCTTCGATCCCGGTGGAAGCCTTTGCATTTTGATGGAGCCAAAATGCCGGAGACTCGTGCACTGCAGGATGTGAGTGCACGTCAAGGGACATCCTTTTACACACATTTCCCGAGCCCCTAAAAACGGCACGCCTCATCATTACATGTGACGGTTCTAGAAAGTAAACCACCATAAATTATAATTATTCGTCGCTCGAATGTTTTCAACCCGCCAGCACGCCCAGAAGGAGCGAACGAAGCATCGCTGTTTTGTTTCCGAGAATAGCCGCGCACGGGGTGCTAACCTGGAGAGCGTCCAATTCCGCCATCTTGTCACCTTTTCGCAATGGCGACACTTTAAGCAGAGAGGAGAAGTTGTGGCAGTGAACTTCAAAGGAGTCGACTGTTGGGCGAGGTGGTACCTTCACAGAGAAACCATCGTGAGGGCGCAACTAAACACAACACACATACACAAAGGAGACGAGGACAGGTGCAAACTACCAACTGGCTTTATTAAAGGAAGATTTGCACCTTTGAACACCAACATCCACACATTCGTGCATCAACACCCACCCAGTTGGTAGTTTGCGCCTGTCCTCGTCTGTTTTTTTCCACCCCGTGTGCTGTGTTTAGTTGTACCCTTACGATGATTTCTAAGTCGTAGCAGTGTTCCAGGCGAATCACAATTGACCAATGGCAAAATTCGAAATGGCCGCATTAGCACCGATGTCCTAAGTACTTCACCACACCAGTAACCAGTGCTGAACTTAGGTTCTGTTGGTGTCTCGTAGTGAAGATAAAAATTGCCTGAGTGGACGAGGAGAAAAGAAAATAAAGAAGAGAGCACAACATGAGTGCTAACTTTCAACAAGTGGTTCATTTGTTCAACGTACGCGTCTCTCCGCAGATCCGCCACTTGTTGATGTTGAGCGCTTATGTTACGTTTCTCCGCGTCTCACGACTCTAATTGAGCAATTTACAGTTTTAGTTCATCATCACGTTTTCCCGCGTTCTGTGACGTCGTAGAAGTATAATTCAACAGAATAATGATAACATAGTTTTGATTCTAATCTTATTTCGATGTAAGGTATGTTGTGATGAGCAATTGCGTCGCTAGTTCGGAGTTTATCGATGTTTGAAGACGTTAGCCACGTGGCGGGCTTTTACAGCGGAAATAATGAGGTGAAAACACGAAATAAAAAATAAACAGGTATAACGTGCCCACATGTGAGTATACAGAGTGCTTCAATTACCTTGCGCAAAGTTCCAAAAAACAAACAAACAAACAAATAAAGAAAAATATTTGTGCACTACGTGTTTCGAGCTAGCCCAGTACTGTTGCGAGCCAAATGCACAGCGTCAAATTATTTATGTCACACCACCACGACGAGTAATTAAGAACGATTGTTTCATTGATTTTGAAAATAGTGAATATAACAAGAAATCTTGGATACTACAGTTCAAGCGCTTGTCCAGAGGGGTCGCATCATTCCAAGTACTCTAGACAACTGCCCCGTTTAATTTTGTTTTCAGCGTTCCTTCACATACGGCGCAACTTAAAAAAAATTAATGCTTGGCGCAATTTAACCGTCACAACCTGTATGTACGCATAAAAAAAAAATGCCCGATGATAAACGAGGGTGGTTTAGTTTGTGCGTCCATCGCATTTTAAGCGCGGTACTTTTGTGCGTTAGAAGAGCGTGCACAGTTTTTACCGATACGACTCCGAAATATCTGTCAGTGCTTCTTAAGGAAAACAGACCCGAAAGCAACTTGTCTTCCTTTCGGAACGTCGTTGAGAGGCCGTTTATTACGAGGGAGAGAACGAAAACAAATAAAAAACACTATAATAAAAGGAGCGATTCGAAAACGACGGTGTCATTTGGGAAATCGCGGACAACTCGGCTCCCTCGAGTACTGTGTCCGTCAGCCAGGGGGGAACAATCGAACGGAACGGTCGAAGAAGAAGGAGGACGAGGTGGCCTCCCCCGAGAACTGGAAACAAAACTAACACGATGGAAGGCTTCGAGATAAGGATATGCCCCGCTAACGATATAGCCCCCCCCCCTTCCCCCACCGATGTTGCCAGTACACTATCGTAAAGAAAAGCCCACTATCGCCACCTATAAACACAACGTCAATAAACTGAACGCTACCCTGATGTCCCCCAAAACACCCATAAAAGAAACGAGGTGAAGGGAAAAAAAAAGAGTGAAATAACGCCGGAGAAAGAGAAATCAAGATTACCGCGTCCGGCGGAACGTACGAGAAGTGCTGTGCGGTGACGCGATAAGCAAAACTCTTAAGGACGTGTACGGTGTGTGTAACACGCACGTACGAGATGCCTATAGCGCACGTACGCGTTGTCTTTCTTTCGTTTGATTCATTGATTTTTTCTCTCATTCGCTGTTGATAGCTGGGAGCCGAATGAAATTCCCATCTGTACACTTTTCGAGCAACGTGGCAATCGCGACTCTTTCGTGTAATGTCCGTCGCGAGCTCACCACAATTTTTGTTTGTTTGTTTGTTTTCTTTCCGAAGAAACTGTGTGCCACATCAGTTCTCCCGAGTATAGCCACGTGCACGACATCGCCTGAGATGTCGGCGAGAAGTGAGATTGTTTGCGTTCCCCTCGAATGTTTGCACCAGGTTAACGACGCGTCGCATTTGGCGCTGCGGTCACTCCTGCCCGAATCGACGGTGTTTTCCCCATCTTTAATGGCTGCAACCCGATCGGCGACTGCCCTGCGGCGCGTCGTACACAGCGGACGCAACTTATCAGTGCAGAGCGGAAAAAAAGTGGGTCAGGTATGAAGTTACACGCTGCCACGTCTGCAAACAAATTACAGCCGCCAAAATTTTCATCTGGTTGCTATCAAATCGCCGTGGACGGTGTGAAAATTGCGAAAAGGTGCCGCAGTTTGCCTTCTCGCAGTCGGCTATCAAGGTTGATGTCCTAAAGACACCTCCGGCAATGAGCGACATATTGATTTGGGATATTTAGTACTTCTTGACTTTATCTCATTTTTCGGAACCAATGTACTCTTATAATATACAGTGTAGGCCTACGGAGATATGGCTGATGGAGTTTCATTTCTCTCATTTTCTTTATGCCTCTGTCGCTTCCACGCTGTGTTGTCTATAATGCTGTTAAAATACTATATGTAGTGCACATAATAATAAATTTTGCGGCTTTCATGTCCCAAAACCATGACTTAAATATAAGAGACGCCGTAGAGTAGCCATTCGGAAATTACGACCATTGGGGTTTCTCATTGTGAACATATGTCTATTGGATTGGATTAGATAAACTTTTATTTGGTCCTCCAAAACACAGATCACTGTGTTGCGGGCAGCTCCCACGTGGGGACTGAGATGCCTAGCTCCTCAGCCGCCTCGCGGGCTTGGTGAACAGCGCAGAGCTGATCTGCCAAGGACGAGCTGCGGATTGCCGCCTCCCATCTGGCAGAGGTGATGTTCGATATATGAGTGAATTTGGTGCACTGCCAGAGCATGTGTTCTAATGAAGCTATTTCCCCACATTGTGGACAAAGATTACTAGGGTATAGGTCAGGGTACATGATGTGTAACATTTTCAAAGTAGGGTACATCCGCGTTTGCAAAAGCCTTAATGTAAGTGCTTGGGGCCGGGTTAGATTTTTGTGAGGTTGAGGGAACATATGTCTACGTCACCAGCATTTTGCTTCCAGAGAAATGCGGGCATTGCAGCCGCATTTCGATCCCCCCGACCTTCAGCGCTCAGCAGTCGAAGATACGAAGTATACAGTGGAGAGTTGGGCGGGTATAGACAAATTGATTCAGCTCCAGTTGCAACAGCAAAGAGAACAACGCTCCAAGCCAAATAGAGGGTCACATCAAGCCGCACGCTCCTTCTCCTCATTTTAGCACACACACACACACACACACACACACACACACACACACGCACACACACACACACACACACACACACACACACACACACGCACGCACACGCAGAGAGAGAGAGAGAGAGGGGGAAATGATGGACTTCGCAAACGACAAAATATATCCTAATTTGTTTAAGCGCAGTGTTCAGACGTGCTTTGCAGAGTTGTCTTGGGATGCGCATTCGCGGACATCAGACGGAAGGCGATACTTTAGGTAGCGGAGAAAGTAATGTTACAGTGGATGAAATAAAAGGAAAAAGGTACACAAAGCTGCAAAGCGCATCAGTGCTGTTCTTAGCTGGCTCCACGCTGCATGCTTTCCGGCGATAAAGGGCGCACCGCGCCACGCGCGTAAAAATCCGTTGTATAGGGCGTTGCGGGGACGCCTTTTAAATGAGGTCATGCGTTCACCAGAGGGGCCCAAGGAGGCAAGAAGACTCGGCGTCGGTCGACTGTTTACAGTCTTCTAACTTTTCTTTGTCTTCTTCTGGTGCCCTAAAACACGGAGTTGGATAGTTCGACCATGCAACCTGCAGCGTCGTCCCTACCAGATCTGCTTCTTTATCACCGTCCGCAGAATCGCCGTATTATGAGGCCAGAAAATGGTCGTTACGGGGCGAGCTCCGGTATGGCATGCCCCGGTACCGCCCTCTCTTAGCAGCTAGCTGAGCCAGAATGCCGATCTTTTTTTTTTTTTTTTTTTGCTGGTGCCTCACATAAAGTATGCCACTGGGAATTAGCAACAGTGGCTTAGCTTCCACCTTCAAGGAAGACGAAAGTGCCACGTGGGGGAACACAAGCAAAAGCAAAATAGATAACAGGTGTCTGTCACTGCTCCTATGGAGAGTTGCGCGTTAAAAGCACCGTCCTCTGCGCCATGAAGTCGGCTGGATAATGCCACTATTTTAACTTGCGACAATGGTTCAGTGGCCGAAATGGTATTCCATTCTAGCGCACACGAAATAACGGCTGCAGATACGGGTCGAGATTAATGCGATATGGTTATGAGAGAGATCGTACTTCAGGTGATATCTGGTAGTGCCCTGCATACAGCTGCGGCGCATGTGTATAAAGCGATCAATCAATCAATCAATCAATCAATCAATCAATCAATATATCAATCAAAATATCAATCAATCAATCAATCAATCAATCAATCAATCAATCAATCAATCAGCACCTTATACAGAGCTGAAATGAGCCCAACAGTGTTATGTGTCTTTTATTATTCCGTTGTCGATAACATCTTCTAGAGAATTTCTTTCTGACGAAGCGTGAAACATGATTCGTTCAGACTGGCACGATGGGATGGCGCTAAAGTTGTGTTTTTGGCAATCAACACTGTACGTAAGTATTAAGTCCACAATTATTGGGGTAATAAGCCCTCACTTAGAGCGTCAGGTGGAGCCAACAGGCAAGAAAAAAAAACAAGGAAAGTAAAGTAAAAGCAAATCAGCGTCAGTACAAGACAGTAAGCGTGATACAGGAAGCAATAGAGCATGCTGAAGAACTGTAGAAGAGTGTCTCAGCACGGATTTCTTAGCTGTGCACCAAAAGGGAAGACACTAAATCAGAGTCGTCATGCAGTGTTTACAAAGTTGTTATGTGATACACTTGTATACCTATGTGTATCAAAAAGATTTTAAGGCCAATGAAAACAATGCATGGGTAAATATTTTCGAACCACGTTCAGGTAAATGCAAATAACACGCTTCTCTTTCGAATGGTGTTGCCCTAGGCTATTTATAATTTATTTGAGCTCTAAATATAAGGTCATTCCCGTTCAGCCACCTACGCATCTGAGGATAATCAACGCGTGTCTGTGCAGCAGCATATTACACAAAGGCGATTCGAAGACGCAGCTTTGTAAATTATTTTATATAAACGAAGAAGCAAAAACAGCAAGACAGCGAGAACACGTGCGCGTAGTCTACAAAACAAGCCTACGCGCTAGAGAGATTTCGTTCGAGTGAAGAGCAAGCCGAAGTTGACGCATTTTCATTTCTACGATGATAAACAGAGTGTATACGGAGGGAAAAACACGCTATTGCGAAACAAGAACTGCCGCATGTGTACTCTAACGCTGCTGTACGAGTAAAACCGCCTCGGACTTCGCTGTTTGACGAGCTCTCACATTTTGGGTGGAACCTCAAAAGTGTCCTTTGTTTGGAACATTCTCTATGCGGTTCCTTTGATGGGCGCCAGTTTGCCCGCCTAGGACGGCACATTAGTACTTTAAGCTTGCCGCTTTAATGCCCTCCGAAACATAGCGCAATCGAAGAACGTTGTTTATGCGCGAAATAAATCTATCTGGAAACGAAAACATTTTTTTTTGGAGTTCGAGCAAACATAGCACCACCGCGCACCACCGAAAAAAGCGTGCGTTTGTGGTCGCGTCTTCTACGAAACCAAGACTCGTCCGCAAGGTGCGCCCTGAACAAAAGCGAACAACCAAGCAAACGGTTTCCTAATGTACTCGCGAGAAATTCCACGCTACGCCTTGAGCCCCTGGTTTGATATTTATTTTTACAGCCCGAGGAAGAAAGGCTTCGAGTTAACAAAGCGTATTTACGCAGACAGAGAGTGGGTAGTGGCGTGTTTTTTCGTGAGGCGAAATCTGTCCAGAGTGTTCTCTTCAGCGATTGAATGCGTAGCCTAAAAAAGAAAAAAAAAAGAAGATGGTGAAGGAAGGATTTGTGGAAGTAGCGGGTTGAGGAAAACAACTCGAAACTTCCGGGCAAGTATAAGAAAAACACCTATACGCGAAAAGAAGAAGAAAAAAAAAGAGCTCGGGACTTGTTTTTTGCTCTCTTCAGCGAACGAGACAGGCCCCCGGAGTTTGTTTTTGCAGAGTGGCGCAAGAGAATCTTTATACACACTTCGTGCGGTCGGCAGTTCTTGCGCCGGTACGTGTTCGTTACAGCCCCCAGCATGCTGACGCTGTTGCACTTAAAAACGTGCAGCACTACGAAGGCTGTGAACGCAATGTTCGATGTGAAAAGCGCGAGCCAAATCAAACGAGAAAGGTGAGCGGCGCGAGTCTGCAATAAAGATCCCTTCTCCGAGTGCCGGCGCCTTTGATAATTTATGCATGTTCGACGTGCCATCGCGACGCCCTGAAAACACTGCAGTAGCGGTTGTTTGATTGTTCCTACTAAAGCTTGAACGTTTATGGCCTCTCGCTAGAGAATGGGCGATCGATTGGCAATGTCAACGCACTATTATTCGTGAAATACGGAATTACCAGACGCATTTAAAGAGGGCAGCCAATGCTGCCCAAAGATTTGATTTTGAAATAGTGTACTAGAATAATATTATTCTAGTACATTATAGTTATAAAGCCTTCTAACTGATGGTGATGATGATGATGATGATGTCAGTGACGGTGGTGATGATCTTTATTAGCATTGCATTTGAAAAAAAAGCATCATCAAACACTAACTTGCCATGTTTGTTCCAATGCGTCAAACCTCGATATAACAAACACGGGTATAACGAATGATCGGTTATAATGAATCATTGGTAAATGTTGAATACCATTACCGTTAAAACGGTGTTGCGTATATACGTTTGTAACTGATATTTGGCACTAACGAAACTTTCTTCACGACAAAAAGACCGTGTTATGGCGAGATTTGACTGAATACATTGCAAATATATTTAGGGTGATGCCGAACCGGAGCGAAAACAGGTCTGTAAATGGCACATGGCTGTAGCCGCAGTAATTTAGTGCGTATACTTAGCTGTGGTTATAAAGCGTTGGTAGAAACATCGCTATTTCTCAATGTTTAATAAAAAAAAAGTTTTCTCGGCGAATATATTGAGGTCTCTCAAAAGCGTTTCAAAGATAATTTACTTGTATACAACACTAAGAAAGGTCTATACAAAAGTTGCTACACGTATTGACGTTTTCGGTTAGACCGCATCCCGTCTAATAAAATCTGCCCAGGAAAACGCTGGCAATCTAATAACTGAAAAAAAAAGCAGGCATGTTAACCAGAATGACGACATCCAAGTTCCTATTTTAGAATGGTTTCATTCTAAGCGCCCAGAAAAACAACACGCAGAAGGAAATACAAGAAACTATTTTTTAGAAAGCATGCCACGGTATCAGAGGTCTTTGCAGTTGGAACTTGAATGCACAGATACCTGCAGCTATTCGAGCGCTTCCATTTTATGACAGCTTTAGCGGCTGTCTGTATAGAACTATTGAATCCTAAGACGGCCGTTGAGACATAAGAAGAGAGCGAGGAGATATTGTGCTACTGATTCGGCATGCAGTTGGCACATCTTCTATGTGAAAATAAGGGCTTTCTCACAAAGCGTTGGTGGTTCAGGTGGATACCAGTAACACCACGCTAGGACAGCAAATGACGTGATTTCTCATATTGTGCTCTATTTAGTATTGAGCAAAAGAAACGAGAGTTTAATTTCTTTTTAAACATATCAAGAGACAGTTGTGAAACGTTTTCAACCACCACGCGTCATACCTTACATTTTATTGCTGTGCCTTTCTTACTCTTCCCTCTTTTCTTCACACTTTCCACCATCACAAGTGTAGGGTAGTCAATCGCGAGCCAAAGACTAGTTAACCTCCCTGCCTTTCCTCACCATTTCTGTCTATTCCTACATGAGGCGAACTGGGCATATTTTCTCAATACCCAAGATCAAAAATTTATATTCTCAATCTTAATCAGGTCCTGGATAAATGTTGGCTCTATCCAGGAAACTAGGCGAAAGATGTCCTGTTTCCTGAATATATTTCGCACTTTAGGCGCGACCTAGTTATGTGTGAACGTACCGTACAATTATATATGTTGTACACTCTGCATTACTGCAAACTAATACAGAACGTTACCCCGTCAGTGCTTAAAGAACAAGTAACGGGAAAAAATACCCAGTCTAACTAACAGCAATAATTAACTAAGTATATACCTCTGAAAAGTATACTTTGTGAAGGTGCATAAACTTTTCTCCGACCAGCAACCAGTTTTCCGATGTTACCCGGAAAAGAAACACTTGTTTCTAAGCTGTTGCTTCCCTGCGTCGATCGTATTAATTCCCGCTATTATCAGCATTTCTTTCCTCTTTTTCTTTTTTTTTTTTTTTTGGTCTGCAGGCTTTGAAAGTTCAGGCCCAGCAACGACGCAGCCTGAAATTGCACCGATGATCAGACGTAGGTCTGCGTCGAGAGTTTTCTATTTATTTGCAACTGCAACACACACGCGAGTCACGACAACCCGGCTCCCAAATAAAACAAGATAATAAATTGAGAGAGAGAGAAGAAAGAAGCGACTTTCGACTCTCAAAGTACTCGTACAGCTTTTGCAAACAGCCACGCGACTCTGATTAGCCGGCGCAACAACTCCGACTCCATCAACGCTGCACGTTTTTTCCAGAGAGAGAGAAAGAGTGAGAGAAAAGAGAGAGAGAGAGAAAAAGAAAAAGAGAGAGATAGAAAAAAGAGAGAGAGGAAATCGGGGCTAGAAGAGCGCGTGCAACGCTGTCGGAGCGCGCGAACGCCAGATGGCGTGCGCTCTCGATATTGCATCAACGCTTGTTTCTGCTTCGGCAATGCGAGCGGCGCCTGGGAGCGCGCCAGGCACCACGAGGGATCGTAGCAAGAAGGCACACAATACTCTGAAGCAAGCGAGAACCAACGGGCTTTCGTTAAAAGAAAGCAGAAAAAAGCAGATAGAAAAGAAAGAAATAGAGAAAGAAAGACAGGACTTAGCCCTCACTTGTTTACCGTTTTCTGCTTCCGTTCTCCAAGGACTCTCTCGCCCGTAGGACTGAAGCTTTAAGGACCGCGCGGCGCCTCATCGCGAATGCGGCACGAACGAAAGGACAATGTAGTATAGTGGCATCGTTTTTCTCTCATCCCCACATTTTTTTTCTCCCTCTTTTCTAGCTTTATCGCTTTCGTTGCATTTGCTTCTTCTGTACACCTCGCGTTTATGATTGTTCCAGATGCGCCCCGTGTTCATCTGGTCGAGGCCTGCTCGAACATGGAGCGGTGATAAAAAAAAAAAAAACTCGAGAATTCAGCGCCGAACGAACAAGTTTTATTATTGCGACTGCCTCGCTTACTCGCACCTTTTTTCTTTTTGCAGTTTCTTTTTCTTTTTCAAAATGAACGATAAGAAGCCTGGGTGGAGATGAAACACTAGTGATATGCCTGTGTTTCTGACCCAATCGATAATAGCATTTCGTTTACCTTCAAGAATACCGCAACGGATCGACTCTTTCTCTCTATGCCTCATGCACACGCTCTTTTGGTTCGTAGGACACCCGTAAAAATGGTGTCCATGCAGGAACGCGCGAACGAACAGCTAATCCTTCAATGTTTGCGAAGGAAGAAGGAAAGAAGGGAGGAAAGAAAACTGGCACGATAGCTTACACCGCGGAAAGGGAAGTCAAAAGAGAGAGAAAGCGGGACCGCGGGGAAACACACACACACACACACACACACACACACACACACACACACACACACACACACACACACACACACACACACACACACACACACACACACACACACACACACACACACACACACAGTGTTGAGATTGGCCGACGGATGCTTGCAAATCCCTTCTTCACATTCATCAGCAACAAATTTTCGGGATGACGTGCTAAAACGATTGCCGCCGTCAGTGGCCTGTGGTAAACTCGAGAATGAGCGGCTTCTGGAATTTTCTTCCACCATTTACACACCCAGTAGAAAAGGCGAAGGATCTTGACACAATAACCCAAATGTTCGTGGTTTTCAGCGACAAATAGAAGTAGAGGGCCTATTGTGCTTATGCATATTTAAAATGTGCGCTGTAAACGAATATTTCAGAGCAAATTGTGAACCCTGCAAGTCATGATCTACGAACCCGTTCACCGACACGACAACCGCTTTGTCACGTCATTTGTGACGTCTTGTACTGAGTAGAGCGGAGCCGTCGCCTTCTGCCAAGGTTTCAGCCACAGCAAATCGTTGGATTTTTGTGCCAAACCGAGGAAAGCCACAACAGCTCAATTTCACGGGCAGCCGACCACACATCAAAGTCGTTTGCCGCAACGCAGACGTTTGCTCTGTAAGCAGCTTGCTACGTCACAACTCGGGAGTGTGCCAATTTCGCCCAACTCTCAAATCACTTGCATGTTTGTGAACAAAAAAAGTATTCAATAATACGTTAAACATTTGACCAAATGCGCAGAATTTTTGCTAGATTGTTAGTGACCGCATGCGGATCAAGCCACATAAAATGCCCCGCCGTGGTGGTCTATTGGCTAAGGTACTCGGCTGGTGACCCGCAGGTCGCGGAATCGAATCCCGGCTGCGGCGGCTGCATTTCCGATGGAGGCGCAAATGTCGTAGGCCCGTGTGTTCAGCTTTGGTTGCACGTTAAAGAACCCCAGGTGGTCGAAATTTCCGGAGCCACCCATTACGGCGTCTCTCATAATCATATGGTGGTTTTGGGACGCTAAACTGCACAAATAAATTAAATCAACCCCACGTAAAATGATAATGGAAGATAGGGTGCCACGACTT
This sequence comes from Rhipicephalus microplus, assembly GCF_043290135.1. NCBI lineage: Eukaryota > Metazoa > Arthropoda > Arachnida > Ixodida > Ixodidae > Rhipicephalus > Rhipicephalus microplus. The sequence continues at coordinate 28,026,772 of NC_134704.1, read as the reverse complement.
CGTATTTCTATAAAAAAAAGTTTCTATTTCACTTGATAAGACGGGACGATACGTCAGTACGTTCTCCACGACACATTTGGATCGTTTTATTTATTTATATTTCCGAATGCGGACCACGAAAAATGGTTGCGCGCAATATGGGCCCACCACGCCGGCTTCTCTCTCTCAGTTCTTCTTGTTCTAAATTCGCCCCAACGAAAATCCTGCACCCGAGGGCCTAAAACTCCGGGTGGACAAGTGGCCGTCATTAGCGCCCCCTGGAGAGCCTGAAAGGGGGCTTAGAAGAGGACATTCTTAAAGGGCGAGTAAGGATCAAAGTTATCGTCGCTCGTAAAGTCAGGACAACTCCTCGGGACTTTATTGCACGCCCTTCAAGATCAGTCGGTGCCGCAGAGGGCCGTCGTTTCTTCGGTCTGATCCAAAGCTTGCAACGTCTTCAAAAGCCGCAGCTGGTATCAATTTATCGGTTACCCGGGCAGCGAGCCGAATACATCTTAAAAAAAGGATTCCAGATTGACCAGTCTATATAAAAGTGTCTTTCTTTACTAGATTCAAGTAGCTGAAATATGTGTATCTTTTAGTGACTGGTCATTATTTTTCGTTTACCCGTTCGATCAGCCTACGTGCTCGAATCTATGTTTCTGCTTTAGTGGGCTAGGTTCACCTCATTCAGTGACTCATTAATCGCTAAAGAATTCGAACCTCGTCCTTTTTTTGCTATGCTATCCTCATACGACTGAACATTGCGAGAAGATATATAGGACAAAAAGACCAGGGCATACGTACCTGTACTGTCCTGGTGTGTCTGCTTAACGCAGCAAAAGAACGATTTAATACCTTCTGAATACCTGCCGAGGCCTTACTTATTGAACACTGATTAAAAAGCTTTGCTAGTGCCACGAAATAACTATAATAAAAACAACAACAACAACAACAACAACAACAAGAACAACAACAACAACAACAATAATAATAATAATAATAATAATAATAATAATAATAATAATAATAATAATAATAATAAGTAACAGCGAATGAGGGAATATTACGTCCCTAAACCACTACATGATTGTGTGGGACGCCACAGCTGAGGGCGCTAGGAATTTTCACCACCACATTTCACAATTTCAAATCCGTTCAGCGGTCCGACCATTGCGTAGATAATTAATAACGCATACCGGTATACTTTGGGTAATGCCAAGAGTCTTCAAATTGCCACAGAAGACGTGTACATCGGGTTATGTAGCTGCTCTTACGATTAGGTATCGATCAACATTTTTATCATGAAAAGTTGATAACAGATCAATAAGTGCAAGTTATGTGCCTCCACATCAGTCCTGTCTGTATGCCTGTATATGCATAACTTCAGAATCTTTGCGTGATTATAAATGGTTCACTACAGCAAAACAACTGAATAATTATGAAATTTTCGGGGTGAAGCTTATACTTTCTATACATTGGAACTGCTGTACTTGCTTCAAATCTGTGCGCAACAAGTTAATCAGAATGAATCACAAGATACATGAGAGTATGGTATCGCTATCTAAGTAGCCTTTCAAGATTATTTACTAGGCTCGGACACCAGGTTTGAATATATTCGAAATAAAATGAACAAAATAAAGAAAATGTCTGGGTTATTTGCGCACCACGTAAAGAACGAGAACAAAACATGAACGGACACAAACTATATATGACATCGCGATAGTGTTAATTTCTTGTCCTGACTATTTTAGTTTAGTGGTACATTGGTAACCCCACCGTACATATTTATCATCAGGCCCAACACCCCCATTACGCTTCTAAAATATTTCAATGTACAGCGAGGCATATATATCACGAACCTTATCGATAATTAACCAACAGCGACATTATTCACTGTATCTTATATGAGCTTAGTGTTTATTCGGCTTATCTACCACTATGCAGTCTCTAGATCATTTCGTTAGGAGTGATGAATGTTTAGATCAGTTGGTAATTACTTGTTAGTGCTTAGATTACGTTTTGTCCTTACGTAATAAATAATGAAATTTTTTTCGTAGCGCCTATGAGATTAGTTTCGAGATAAGATGCAAATATATACAGCAGACCTCTCAAAGTAGAGTTATATACAAAGTATATACCGTATTCAGAAATTAGACGTACACAATTAGGACATGAGCACGCGCTCAAGAATAACTTATGTTAGTTCAGGAGTGTTGATTACGCAGAGCGAGGCACACACGAATATAGAGCATAGAAAAGTAAGCGAAGCAACGAAGTTATGTTTGTCCGGCCGACGCCGTAGTTAATGAAACATTCCCCGGCTGGCAACTCCCGAAAGCGAGTCGGGGAAAAGGCTGACGGGAACACACGACAAGCCTATAGCGCACCGATTAATCCCAGACACGCTGCAACCGAAGACGTACTTACCGGCATCGCAAAGGAAAAAACGCGAGCCGGGATAGCAACAGAGCCGGGGGAGAAAGAGGAGGCCCCCAAAATTGAAAAGCGCGGTACATTCCTGAGGCGCAATATCGGGGACGCCTTAAGCAAGCGAGCCATACATTACGCGCGCCATGCCGGTCAAGAGCATTAGTGAGAGCCGCGGGAAAAAAAAATCGAGAAATCCTCGCGTTCTTGCTCACTTCCTTCGTAGAGAGAAAGAGAGGGTGGACAGAAAGAGAGAGAGACACAGAAAAGCTGAGGCCACGTATTACGGCGGTTATAAGGAAATGTGGTTCTGGGGGAGTGAACAGGCTGACGTGTTTACCGGCCCGCGATGTGGATCCGGTGTATCGGAGAATGGCGACCCAAAAAAGAAAAAGTAGCTTGTCTACACGCGAGAAATATCTGCGCTCAATATTCACCACCAGGCCGAGCGCGAACACTGGCGCGGTAAGCTTAATTGCGAGCCATGTGGCCGCCTAATTACTGGATACCCGTCGATGCCCGACGGATATAACCGGTACGCCGCCTCCGTGGTGCGGGATGTTAGGATAGACTAACCACATTCCGATACGGATGCACCGAATACCAACGTCCTTCTCCTCCGCATCGTGAATATATGCATTTGAAGGTATACGCAAACAAAACACAAACGCACGGAGCACTTGTCCTAATTCTCACTTTACACATTTCTGGAGGTTCCATTAGTCGCGCTCTCAAAGAAATTAGGTTTTCCGCTGCCTCAATTCGAAACAAGCGCCAGCCTTCGAGGAAGCTGTTTTCGAATAATGCGGATTTTCTTCCTTTTTTTTCTATAACTGTCGTGATGTGGAGAGCATTCCTTCGACAAATAGAAAGAAAAAAAATCACGGAATTATGACTTGCAACGTTGAAATTGACAGCGCCTACATGCGCCGCTGGTTCTCCCAGAGGTTTTAAGGTAATGATCACGCACTCTACTCTGCGCGAGAAATCAATGAATTAGGACAGGTATTTCTGCGAAATGCTCTCGCTGGTAGGGCACGTTTTTTTCGGCACGCGCGGTAAATGCGCGTTCCTGTAGGCACGCACGATTGTAAATCGTTTCCTCAGATAGTGCACGTGGAAGGTGCCAGCTTCCGCACTTAAATTGACAGACTGGCACAGGGAACGGTGCATATGATTTGAAGAACAAATGAAAGAGTGCAACGGAAACAGACTAAAAGCACACAAAAACATAGAGTTTCGTAAAATTAACTAGAGGGAACTCTGTCACTGCGATCATTCAGCTACCATGGGAATGATGGGTAGTACACACATTTGCTAATCTGTACTTGCGGGCGGCGAATTATACTTGCGGCTTCGTTTATTGCTGTGTTTCGATTTTGTTTTGAAAGAAAGATTCAACTCTTTTGAACTTCGTGAGACGATTAGGAAAGGTAAGTCTAAAAGAATAAGGTTGTGAAGGGCAACCGCTGAACATTTGCGGATTTTTCTTTCGTGAGAAAATATCTCCAAGCCACACGAACGCACACGGAGCCAAAAGCAGGCCATAAGTACGAAAATAAGACAAATGTGTGTACTACCCATCATTCCCATTCTCGCTGAAGCGCCGTGCATTGCAGCTCCCATAGACACTAGCGCCAGAGTTCCCTCTAGTGTATATTAGGAAACTCTATGAACTAAAATGGAGGTAACATGAATATACGAAACTAGCGTTCCTGAGCAGTTAATAAAAGAAAGAAAGGTTTTCTAAAGAAACAGAAATGATGTCCAGAGCAAGTGCAGAGTTTCTGGGCACTGCAGTGGACCAAGCATCATGTGATGTTCCACGAGGACGCCAAAACAAATGGTAGTGCAGAAACATGAATATGGGTAAGTACTAATACACGTTGTCGTTGCAATTTTGTCAATCGTATAGCAACATCGTAAACGTCTTGACTGTGTTTGCAACAAATGATACTATCGCACAACATTTGTCGCGAATCAATTCGATTGCAGCGTCGAAAAAAGTGCATCGTTGTTTTCGAACTTCACATGAGCGGTTTATCACTGACTACTTTCGCTGTAATAACATACAGTTTTAGTTAGGCGTCCGCAGATAAACAGCGGACGGCCAAGTAAAGGAGTTGGACAATTTTTAAAGTCGAACGAGCCAAAACCAAGATATTGTTACGTGGATGACGAGTCGCTTGCACCATAGACTATTTAAAAGATATGTTTACTACAGCAGTCACCCACCTGGTCGGTTAAGCTTCGAGTGGTGAGCCGCGAGATATATTTGTTCTCTCCGTGGGGACGTGTTAGTTAAAGGAGCTGGCATTACGCGCGGAGGAATACGGTTACGAGGGCCGCTTTAGTGAAGGGCTCCGGAAATTCCGTATACTCGAGGTTCTTTAACGTGTGCCTATATCTAATTATACGATCCTTTAGCGTTTAGCCTCTGCTGAAATGCGACCGCCGTGGCTTGAACCAAGCCGGCGACCAGTGGGTTAGCAGCTGAGCACCTTAACGACTGCGCCACTAGTTTACAAGTGATGTTTAAAACATGGTGGGCTAGACGCGTTTCGGCTCAAGAGATCACTTCCGTCGTCCTTAGAACGCAACGACACCTCTTCCTAGATTCGCCTCGGTCACTCCGAAACCGTCGTCATTAGGGATGCGATTTGAACATTCCCATTCAAATAATTAGGGAGAGGAGCAAGCAAAGAATGTAGGACGCATCAAATATGCAAAGTCTCAACTAGGCAGAATAGGGAACACAAATAGCGAAAACTATACTGTGCGCGCTTCCAAGCGTTTTTTTTTTTTTGCCTTTGAATTGCGCCCGCTCAGTCTGCGAACGGGTGCGAAATTGGGAAGAGTTTCTGAAACACGTGCTATAACAGATTTCACATTGCGAGACACGCACCTTAACAATCAACGTTACGAACTGGGTCTGCCACGAAGAGAGAGGGTGAGAGAGAGAGACACTTCCTCTAGGGATCAGCACTCGCAGCGAAGGAGACTTGTGCTCGACAGTGCCACTCGAGTGCGCAGGCAATCAAGCTGAACCTGTCTAGGAGAACGAGGGGAGGATGCCTGGTAGAGCAGCTCCCTCGAAACGCGCGGTCAGAGCAGCAAATTGGTTCGAACGGAACGGGCCGAAAACTTGAAGCGAAGCGGCTGGTCCCCGAAGAATACTTCGCCCAGGAATTAGACCTCCATGAAGTTCTAGCTGCGAAGCTGGCGAGAACGCGTTTCGTTTACTCATTCGTGTATTCTCGTTTTGAACGCCTGTAAAACGACTGCAACCTATTTTCTCCTATAAGCCGATGCCATTTCTCGACATCTGTTCTCTCGTGTTCACTCGTAACGTGAACGACGAAATAAAATTAGTTCAGTTTCGTTCTAGGTTTAAGGTCGGAACAATCCTCCGGGACGTGAATTAACGAAAGTCTTTCGGAGATGTTTCTAATTACGTCTGTCCAGTCTCGTTGCCAGTTGCGTTTATCAAGAAATGAGATGATTCGCAGAAACTCGCAGCCAAACGAGTGTCTTTCTTTTTACCTTGTTCCGCTAACGATGTCTCGTGTTAACCATAACGTGAGGCAGAAACGTTAGTGTCTTTTAGTTCCTTTCACAAAAGTAGTATTGGTATACTAATATGCACGTCTCTAACAATTTTCGATCGTATTGTCGTACACGACAATGCGATGCCGAGTGCCCGCAGTAAGTGTTTCGCAAGTTAGTGTAGCAACGCTTTTTCTCGCTTTGCTGCTCTAACACTGTGCAAGAGAAGAGTAAAGCTTATAGATCTACCGAATCAAAAATGAAGAAAAAAGTTAAGAAAAAAAAGATTAGACAACCAACAACTGGTAGATTCTTCACAGCTTTGTGCCGCCGGCTACACTGAGTATAGGCAGTGACAATCAGAACTTTTAATTCATACCAATGGCTAAACTCCCACAATGACCCGTTGTTTCAATGCAGTGAGGCAGTAATTGGTATGAAGTGTAGCTGTAGTCTGCTGATTGACCTGCTATTCATGGAATACGAAACTAAGGAGCGTGAATTTTATATCCACATGACGAACAGTAGAAGAAGATGAATAAAAAATCTTTTACTAAGACATTTATAACTCTCTGAGCTTGTAATTATTCTCACTATATTTTAGCAGGATATTGGCACTTTCATTCATGCTTATTTATTTTCTTAGTTTAATCCATAACCTTCAGGGAATCTTTATTTATATAAGTCACATTTTGGTTTTTTTGGCGTCCTTTAACTTTGTGGATTTATGCCCATGGGTCAATGTTGGAGTTTGATGCAAAGGGTTGAGAGTTGAACAACAAGCAAATTACTCTCTAAATGACAACGAGGTTGGAAATACAAACCGTGGCCTGAAGCTCTCCAACAGCTGCCTCAAGAGATTGACTGATTCATTGCGCAGGCTTAGCAAATCAAGGAAGCACTAGGAGGGCTACGAGAGAGGGCTTCGTGAGGGGCAAAACGTTTATTCAAAGCGGGGCGAACTAAATTGTTTTGAGTTACGTCCCCATGAAATCACTGCTGCCGAGGTCGGAAGTCGAGCTTTCTACCTTAATTTCTGCAATAAAACTCCGCAGCCATCACGTCATCATTACGTATAGGCAAAAACACAAAAAACAATGACATCAACAACATTTGCGGTACCTTATGTGTAAGTAGCTGAGTGGGACAGTTAAAAAAAACAAGTAAGCACTTACAACTACAGGTCATGCGTAAACGTGTTTTGTGTAAGTATAAGCAGACAACGGGGGTGATGCGAACAGTGTTTACACTCTTGATTGAAAGAAAACACCGGAGATCGCTCTCAGGTGTGCAGAGATACATGCTTGATTATTGCATAGGCATTGTCCATAAGTTCAGATTCAGTGACCTTTCGACCATTACATCCATCGTCGTCTTATTCTGGAGTTCGCTTTTCGAGGCCGTAAGTTTTTAGTCGCAGGCAGACCTCAAGTCACACTACAAACTGCGTTTTATTGATCAAAAAGGGGACGAGATATAGTTAATAATGTCATGTTAAATAGGATAATAGTTTCATTTATGAACTTGCGGCTATTTACTTGATATTGCGTTGAATAATAAAGTGAAAAGCAGCAACCGAAGACAGCTAACGAACACTGTTTCACTCTTATTTCAATCTGAATAAATAAAAATAAAGTAAGGCTAACCTTTATCACACTTAAACTGAGAATAAGCCCACAGTCTTACATGGCATTCACTGTTTCACATTCGCTAGCCTTAAGTGCGCAGTGATAAGTAAATTACATCTTACAGAATAAAATACTGGTTTTCTAATTGTATATAGTTTTTTCTGCTATATTATTCCAGGCCACATCACGGCGGGCTCGTACAACATTAAAGCCCATGTTTTAGATCTCGTTAAACATTAGATATACCTACAGACGTTTTCCATTCTTTTTAGCTTCTCTTCCTGCACGATATATCTCATAAAATATAACTTGATTTTTCATGTCTCAAAGCGGGAGGGTGAAGGCAAACCGTATACGTAGTTATTTATGAATGCAGAAGATTGTATCAGGTCTCTTTCTTGTGTAAGGTATGTATAAAACACGTTTTTCTGTTTCTTTAGGACATGATCTTCATGCAAAAAATGTGACAGTTTTAGGGGAAGAAAGTATATAATATTGTGATGCCTTGTACGACATAATTGATAGTGTGACAATGTTGTGACGCCCTTCAGCTGCTGCCATTGTTCACAAAGGGGGTGAAGGATCCCTCAAGCCGTCATTACGGCTTTTCCCTCCACCTCCTGTTACACTGTACTGCGACGAATCAAATAAATCGAATCAAATCAAAGGTTCCTTACAAAGTAGTTAAAAACATAAGCCTACCCTTACTTCGAAACTGATAAATGTCACGTGATATTCGACGGTACAAATACACCGTTATTTCTGCTTTAGAAGTAAACGAAGTTCACCAGAAAGCTGGGTAACATGCAAGCAAACTTTGGGCCCGGTCAGGTTTAGGTTATTAGTGCAGCGCAAACCAACCGTATTTAATTTTTACAATCCTTGCTTCCAGTGAACAGAAAATGATTCTCCACTTATTTATCCACCGTGTACCAACCCTAGCTCATCCACTGCCAAAGCCCATGAGAATCGAATATTTACCAATGTTACTGGATTGAACGCAATTTGAATGCATACATAAAAATAAAATAAAAGGAAAGAGAGGAAGAAGAAACGGATGAAGAAAGACTGGCTTATGCACAGTCAGACAGGAAGAAAATATATTAAAAACCGGAAACTCAATTACTGAGCACAAGGCTGCACGCACGATAGCAGGGACTGTTATTTCAATGGAGCGACGCGCAGGCATATAAGATATGGGAAAGGATGCAAACAATAAAAACAAAGTGGGCCAACAGAATAACGAACCATGAAAGGAATCGGCCGGGTGGCTTTTAACGAAATTTCGGGAAAGAAAAAAAGTTTTTTTTTCTTTTATTTCTCGAGGCCGCGGAGCACCGGCGAAAGTTCCAACACGCAATTCCACGTGTCCATTAATTTTCTCGCGGTCCAACGCGCGCTTATAGGGTTCCCGCCATCCGTGGTTTAAGCAACGGTGACAGCAGCACGACAGCCACCGTAGCGCCACCTAGCGGCGAAAAAAATAAACGAGACGCTTACGCAACAACGAACGAAAAATGTGCACGAACGACTCGCGTCCCTAAAACTGTGCAGGGCAGATGGAAACACCGGCGTATCAGATCCGCTACAAAAATGATTAGAGAGAGTTAAGAAAGCATCTTCATTGGCCAGAGGCCAGCCAATACAGACAGCCGGTGATGCAACATCCGAGCAGCTGACCAATCGGAAGCCGCTACATCTTTTATTTACGATTTATACAGGCTCCGTGATCTGGGACGAGATATTCGCAAACGCCGATCCCGTAGCTTTCACTGCGGTGAACTCTTTTAGCGTGTTAGTAGAGAGGGTTCTCACGAGCCTGCACGAATCATTGTCTCCATGAAAAGTTTGCAATCTTTGCCCAACTATGCTGTCACGTTTCCTAATGTCCATTCATTTTATTACATTTTAGATGGTTACCTTAAAGCAAACATCATCAGCGCAGCATGCTACTAGAAGAGAGCCTTCGGTGTTTGCTGTTTGATTTTATACTTGCGGTGGCTTGATAGAAAAGAGCGCACATTTAAATAGGAGCTAGTCGTACCGTTAGTAGGCGAAAAAAAAAAGATAGATGCAGAAAGACAGACATGTATTCACTGATATAGATGACTATGCGTTAGCTATTAAGCAATGAATCCAACCTAATCACGTCTGTAGAAAAATTTAGGTTGTGTGCTTAATACTAACCAAAAAACGTCTGGTCAAATGTCTCTGCGTGAAACGAGAAGCTTTATAGGATCTCAAAAAAAAAAGAAAGAAAAGCGAGTGACATTTCTTGAAAGCTCTCAAAATGCAAACAGTGAAACTTATAGCTTTGATTTCATTTGCGATTTCGCATATTGTCCGTTTTTTTTTACCATTTCTCGATTCAAGCGCAATGTCTGGAAGGGCGAGCGCATTTCGTGCGTAATAATAAAAAAAAGGCTTTCCGTCTCTTGCGTACTGCGTTCGCACAACGTGACGTCAACGAGAGCGAAATAAAGCCGTGTTTCATTGGTTCTTACGCTCGCCTCAGCAAATCTGCGGCGTTTATGCACGCAGCATGACCCAGTCTGTCGCTCCGAAAAAAAAAGTAACAAGAAAGGTTACGCTGTAAATATCTGAAAGTGTCATACAATGTTGGACACGGCCGAAGTCCGCGCTTTTCTTCGCACGCCGTGTTGTCCTCAAATAAAAGGCGCCTCATTTATCGCCCCTCATTTTACCCCTGCTTAGTCCTAGCTCGTCTCAAACAACACACAGTGGTGTGATTTGATGTAAGCCCGCTTGTCAGAGAATGTTACTAGATATTTCGTAACCAACGTCGTGTCGCCGAGAGCGACGACTCCTAAAGAGAAGAGAAAGGTCGCATTTATCACTTGACGCGACGCTGCATTTCGAATGAGTTTGCTGCGGCAGTACTATATTCAGTGCGCTTGCAAACACAGCGAATTGGTCAGGAGATAGAAATAAAGATTGAAAGACAAACCACGATGTGTGCGATTGCGCGTTATAAGACGGGGGAGGCATATCTCTCAAGCACTGCGCTTGGCGCCCCCCAACAAAGCAAAGCAAACAGAGGAGGCACCATTGCAGGGATTGTATATCATAACGGTCGATCTCTCGAATTTCACGGCTTCGAGTGAAACGGCGCTCTGGCCGCAATAAAAGCGCGGGGCGACTCGGGGCCATAAATAGGGAGGCAGCTCGCGCTATACTCGCCCACAATGTGAATCGAAATGAAAGCCGAAGAGAACAAATAAACAAAAACAATGCGCCCGGAATCGAAGTAAGCATCGAAGCGAGATAGAAGAGAGGGCTTCGCCGTCACTGACGAAGCTATAAATATTCAGTCGAAGGCAGCATCAGCAGATTTGGTCACGAAGAAAAGGGGCTTTCATTTCCCCGATATGGTCGGGCATTTCGCTTCACTCGGAAGCAAAGGTTCTGTTTCTTTTTTTTCCCCCTACTTTTCGGAGCGGACCATAAGCGCCAAGGAAAGGGGTAAGTGACATTTGGAAACAAATTTGCACCGGTTGTTCGAATGGGGATACATATATGAGCGTAAAAAAGGATGAACAAGACCGAATAGTTGTGGACAGAAAAAGGGTGGGGGGGGGCAGATATATTGATTCCTCGGTCACATCTCCTTTTCGCGCGGTCTATTATTAAGTATAGCGAGGCGGGCACGGCCAACTCGTTTTGGGTGTTTGTGTAGGCGAGACGTTCTTTGACGAAATTGAAGTCACACAATGGTCGTCGACGACGTCGTTCTTCCCTTCATGAGGGGAGGCTGATGGGAAGGGTAGGATTTGGTTTGCTGACACTTTGGTGGGCACTGCGGGGCTCGGAAAGAAATAGAGAGATGTTTTAGGAAGATAAACAATGTCGATGAACTCTTTGATACGTTCGACATTAAAAAAAAATTGTGCTCGTTTGAGCGTGACCAAAGTATTTGAGTAAGGACTTTGTGCGCACGTGAGCAGGCAATGTTTTGAGACTAATATGCTTACATTATGTGTACCTTGAAGTAATACACATATATGTGTAATAATTCAAACTTAGTGTTGATATTACGAGTGTTTTTATGCGTCGAAACGGTCAAAGCCACGATATGATTATGGGATACGCTGTAGTGGAGGGCTACGAAAAATTTGACCATCTGGTGATCATTTTACATGCAGTGACATCGCATAGCAAACGGGCCGGCAGCACTTCGCCTTAATCGGGATGCTACCACCTCGTTCGAGATCGAACTTGTGACATTCGGGTCATAAAGCCCCACCACCACTAAACCGACATGGCAGACTCTGTACTTAATACGCAGTCTGCACCTCTATATACTGATTACTTAGTCCAATATGCTGCAGGCGTATCACTACTCATATATGAATATTACTGTATTACTTCGTTTTTGTCACTAAATACAATCCTCTATGTTAGGGATGTGTCAAACATTCAAGTACGCGAAACAGCTCGTTTCATAGGGAGCCCCATAGAGACAAATACTGTATTCTGGTGGCTTGGTGAATAATGTCACTATGCCACTATATTTCTGGTAAAGTGCCAAGAAACGTTCCTTGACAGGTGACGAGGAAAAGGCAAACTGAACTGAATACTCCAATATGTTGAATTATTATAATAAAATTTTATCATTCAATGTTATGATTAACGTTTTGTTAATTATCCTAACCGCAATATCAAAACTATGCTTAGTGACAAGTCAGGTGTTGATCTTGCATGCGCATCTCTGAGAAATTGATACTGTTTGTTTATTCGCGAAAAAAAAAAAACATTTCGTATAGTCAATTTACAAGGTCAAAATAGTCTGCAAGCGCTGCCTTCTTGACGCTTAACAAGCTCGTGCCCTTTCTCGTGGATGTTCTCGCATTTACAGCCTCTTTCGCTGATCCTGTAGTTGAAACACGCAGTGAAGAAAAAACAAACTTACTAAAACATAAGCTGAACAGGCTCGGTTTGGCATTCGCGAACAGGACAGGAGCATACGCAGGGCCCGGTGTGGTATAGAATACAGCAGCGTGTGCTTGCTTTCTATCTTTTTGTTTCTCTTTTTTTCGCCGGGACGCGGCGGTGTATTTTGTTCATTGCGGCTTCTCGTACCTCGTGATCGAGGTGGGCTCCGCTGTGGGCCCCGCGAGATAAAATACGCAAACCTATTTCGAGAGCCCACACGTGCGCAAAATCATGATGCGCTTTCGATTACAGCGCGTGCGTTCGACCGAGAGAGAAGGGAGAGAAGGCGTTGTAAATTTACTCCTAGCCTTCCCGCTAGCGAGCTTCTGGCGCTCGAGAGAGCTGCAGACATGCTACGGAAAAAAATTCTGGCGGGAAAGCGAAAGAAACAAATTTGAGGCGCCGTGTTCTCGAGTGTTCCGTAATGCCTCTCACTTTTCTGACACTTTCGCTTAGCGCCTAACGTCGACTGCGGTGTTTTCGGTGATTACTTTGTTTGAACACCAGGTGCGCGAAATCGTAGCGTGTCGCTTGTTCGTGACAGTAAAAAAAAACAAAACAAATTATGTAGGCTGAAAAGAAAAACGATCATAATGCATTAGAAGCAACTCGCTCTATTAGTCGCCAAAATGATTAGAGCCCTTAAAGTATTCACCAGATGGGAAGAAACTGTTTGTAGCGAAGAAGACGAAAATGAAAGAAAGGACAAAGATCAAGTTCGTTCTGATTTTACTTAAACGACAAAGAAAGAAAAAAATGAAGTAGAAAAGGGAATAAATATATAATGAAATAAGTAAATGAATAAATATTTAAATAAATAAATAAAGAAACAAACGATTGAATATATTGACTTTTATCTGGCACAGTTTAGCTTCGCCGTCTTCAAAGAACATAATGCAACTCACGTTAAAATGCCCACTAGCGGAACAATATATTTTCCCGCCACGTCATTCTGCAGCCCTGCTTGAAAGAAATAATTTTACACCAAAGTTCCCGAACACCGATTTGTCTTCAATTTTCTCGTCTCCACTTAGAGTCAGATTTGCTCGCTTCCTGAACACACAGGCGCACACTTTAAATAGGAAAAAAAAAACAGCGGGAGCACAAAATTATCTCGCATGAGTGCCGCTGTTTTTGCGTACACAAATTAACTTGGTAGTGTTATTTTTTAAGACCGTAACAACATGATGCTTTCTCAGTTCTAATTTTTTCGTACAGTTTCACCACGGTCTTACCACGGTCTCACCACGGTCGCCAAGGAAAAAAAATGACATTCCAGACTCGCTGTTTCACGGCTCCGTCCGGAACATCAAACGACCTGGCTACTTTGACTGGCAAACCAAACAGGCGTGACACATTTCTCTCAGGCTGCCAGGATACGCTGCTCGGCCGGTTCCTTCGTCGTTAGGGAGTAAAAACACGGCTCCCCTGTTACACCAGTGTCGGCGAAAAAGAGCAGTCGTTTTTTTTTTCCCAGCCGCCTCAGCAGCACGCGCCACAGTCATCTCCATCGTCCACGGAAAAGAAGGACCACTTACGGCGCTTCTAACCTTGGCTCGCTGTAAGGCAAGCCACGGAGATACTCTTAACCGGGAAAACAAAGCATTGCACCGTCAGAGAAGCTCGTAATCACGGTCAAGCCAGAAACCGTTGCGTATAACGACCGTCCAGTTACGCCCAGGGATCGAGGGCTTAAAAAACACACGCACACACAAAAATCTATTAAACGCTACAGCTCGCGGAAGCTATCAACAGACAAAAGAAGCCGAGTGAATCGTAAAAGAAACAAAACGAGTGAATGAATGAAACGAGACTAAGGAAAGCGCAATGCAGAATGAATTACTCTAATCGCACGTGTTTGTATGAGCGCCAGGTTTCTTCCGAGCCGTTAAACCTCGCGCCGCTATACTGGGTTACACAGAGTTGGGATGCGTCTCTTCACGTGCGTTTGTCCAGTTCGCACCAGTGCTCGCGTGTATGTGTTTCCGGCGTGCCCAGTGTGCGTGCGTTTGTTACGTACGCGCGGGCGTATCGATCGACGAAACCACGGCCGTCGATGCAGTTCGCATCGTCGTCGTTCTCCCATCACGCCTCATCAACGACGGCGATGCGCTGATGGCGTTGCCGAGCGCTGCCAGCAGTCCGCCGGTCGGTGAGGTGGCGGACGGGCACAGACGGCGGCGGCGTCCGGCCGCGTCCTTTCCCCGTGCGGAGCCCGGTTTCCTCGCAAACCGCTCGCGGTACACGCTCCGTTGATTACCGCCGCAGTAGCCGTTGCGGTTTCACCCGGTTTTTGCGGAAGATTCACTTCGCCAGGCCCGAGTGAACCGACACAGCCCACGTAACTCGTTCTTCCTCGACCATTGCGGAGATTGAGTGCCAATGAAGAAGAAGAAAAAGTAAAAGAGCCGAGAATGGTTGTTCCGTGAAGCGGGCCACGTAGGAGAGGATGATGAACCGAGAGCCGTTTTCATTCCGAGCATCACTGGTCGAGGCGAATAAATGTCCCGCCACGGAGTCTCGACACTGTGCGGTTGCCGTTTCACGGTCTCTCGCCTCCCACATGTCTCAAATGAAGTTTCCGATTGGTTAATTTTTGCTGTTTAATGGAGAGCGATTGGCGCGACGCGTCTCGACTAAGTCGGTGTCTGGGCTCAAGAGACGGGGACCATCCCCGAGCCGCTGTGACAGGCGCGGAAACCTCTTTCCGGCGAGAATTTTCCGAAGCTCACCGTTGCGAAATGAAACCACGTATGTACCTCCGTCAAGAAGTTTATTAAAGATAGCTCGAAGTGTTTTTCCAGTCATCGGGGTTAGCTAAGGTGTGCCTATCATCGTTTTTGAGTTGTGAATGAAGAAGGGCTAAACGCTCTTATAGTACCACGTGCATGTGGATGTCATACGGCAGTTCAATAGGTTCGACGGAATATGCCATAGTCAGTCCACAGTTTTTCATAAAAGATTGCATGAAAGTTTCGGTGGGAATCAGCCGTAAGGCTGTTTGTTCTACGGAGATAGACAAAATAAGGTGTGAGAGGTAAAGCTCAACACATGATGAATGTACTACGTAAGAGCTGCGGGATAGAGGAAGACAAGCGAGGAACACACACACACACACACACACACACACACACACACACACACACACACACACACACACACACACACACACACACACACACACAGCACTGCGTGTGTTATTCACTGGTCGTTGTCTTCTACCCTGTTCTTAGATTCATTATGTCCTAGCAACATACTCAACTTTACACCCTTATATGCATCTTAGGCAATACAGACAACCGCTTGCTAGCGCGCGGTTGAAGCGGTTCCATGAGGCCGTGAACACCTACGGTAAAGATTTCCCGCCAAATTGTTCACCGAGCTTATCGCCGACTTAACTTTCAGTGGCTCAGCAAGGACCTTGCATTGTTCAACAAGGCGCGTCACCCGAAGAAGTGACGCAAGTTCTCTGCACTTCCAAACACGATGCTCTATGCGTGGAATAATAAAAATAAAGAACGAGGCTAATAGAACTTGCGCCACTACCAGATAAGAGGTGCCTGATGCAAATTTCACCTGTGCGCGACCGGTCTAACACAATCTCCAGGATGAGGCAACGGTGCACCACGAACGCGATTGAACTAGGTACTAGAGTGAGAGCCCAGGCGCCGTGTTCGGCTGAGATGCGGTCGACAACCTGCCCGAGCTGAAAGCGGCGCACCAAACGAGGGCTGGCGAGAGGTGCAATCTATTTGCCACATGCCCGCGTTACGACTGTAGTTATGTTTTTTTTTATTTTCCATGCTACTCTTCCTTGCGTGACGTGAAAAGCCGGAGCAACCTGAGGAAGGACCACAAAACCCGTAAATCACGGCAGCACCCAAGAGACTTTGGATGAAGAAAAAAAAAAGAAAGAAGGCGAAAGACGCGGGCGGTATCTGTTCACTTTCTCATTCCTCGCGCCTGTGTCGGTCATACCGATCCTTTGCTTTATTCTATTTTCCTCTCTATCTCACAGACGCTGACGCGACATGCGCCTGGATATACCAGCTGTCTCATTCAGCTAATGCACCTTCATTCCGAAGTGAGATGAAAAGATTGAAAGTAGTCGCTCTTAGCGAGGGAGGAGAGGCTGGCATCGGAAGAAGGCAAATTGACTTTTGATGCTACTGTTTCTATCGTGCGCGAGTTTCTTCGTGTTATCCGAGACGAGAAGCGACGCGTTTGACTGGCACTGCCGAAAAGTTGTGAGGGGCTCAACTAAAAGTTGACACTTACTGCATCCGCACCAACCGCATCTCTTGCGGCACTTTTTGCGCTAGCGAAATCTGGTGCGAGTACTTGCACTTTTTTTTTGCTTTCTTTGAAAACGCTAGAACACAAAGAACGAAAGAAAGAAAAAAAAGGAAGGAAATAAAGAAAGAAATGCGATATTTTGAGAAAAAAGTTGGTGTTACAACAGGGCTCTGGGCTCTGGGTAATTTCAGAAACGAAGAATCGATGACCTTAAAGTCCAAAATTGCTCAACAATGAACGCCGCATTGCCGACCCGTCATGTCGAGAGAGGAAGGAGAGGGAGCGGGAAGCGATCAAAACGACATCAGCAGCTTCGTCTTCTCTTACGCTTACCGTCAAAAAAAAAGAGAAGTGAAACACGTGAAACTTTTGAAAAAAGAAGCTTTTCCGTAAATAGGTGTCGCATTTGCGCTGCCTTTCTCCTCCTGTTGCACCATGGTCTCCTTACTGCTTTCACCCTAACGTTCGAAAAAAAAACAAGACATAAAAACAGCACAAAACGGAGGAAATATTGAAAGGGCCGTTCTTCGGGGACGCCACTGAGCGGAGCTCGCGAAACGACTGCGTTCACAGCACAGTTACAAACTGAACGTTACGCATAGAATGCTACAACCAAAGCAGTGGAACACAAAACCCGCTAATTATGCATGCATGGACCTCGCTACATACAAAGAAGCTGTGAGATAGCAGCCCAAAGAAAACCGGCTCCGTCGGAGCGGGCAAACATTGGGAGAATGTTCCTGGATGCACCATTCGCGCCAACTGTTCACTATAGCAATATCAAAAGACCCGCCAGTATAAGTGAGGCTTAATGTATACGGTATGTAACCCTCTTCACAGGGATCCAATTACGTAGTCAGACATTAGAACTCCTCCCAGAGACTTCTAGTGAGACCATGACCGGAATGCTAAACGCAACTGAAGTAGCTGCGAAAACCGTGGTTCTCTCAGTTCGCCGCAATTTCCTGCGCGAGTGCCTTGCAAGGACTTCGCCTGGTAACAAGATAACGTTTATCTCATTTTGGTGGGGCTTTTTATTGAAGGTGATGCCTTGCCTCTTCTCGTTGGGAAATGCACGAGAATACCGCCTATGCAGACTGTTCGTAACTAGATTAATGTTGCGAAAGCCTCCGATACCGGAGGTACCACCTCAGGTTCTTGAATCATCAGGCCTTCTACCCTTTATTTTCACTCATTGTAAAATCATCTTATACTCTACATTTTCACTCTGCGTTATTAGTTATATAGGATAAGCTACTCGACAAAAAAAAATGTAGCAGGAGAGAGGCAGGCACAGAGTTGCATGGTTGCGTCTATTGGTTGTCTAAAGTTTCCTTACCATAGCATGGGAAACCATACAATATACTTGTACACGTATAGGCGGCTTGTTCCATATGTACATATGTATGTATGTATGTATGTATGTATGTATGTATGTATGTATGTATGTATGTATGTATGTATGTATGTATGTATGTATGTATGTATGTATGTATGTATGTATGTATGTATGTATGTATGTATGTACGTATGTACGTATGTACGTATGTACGTATGTATGTATGTATGTATGTATGTATGTATGTATGTATGTATGTATGTATGTATGTATGTATGTATGTATGTATGTATGTATGTATGTATGTATGTATGTATGTATGTATGTATGTATGTATGTATGTATGTATGTGCAATGCACTTTGAGCGTCAATACAGACAAGCCCGACTGTATGAAAATCAGGTGAATTTAATTCTCCACTATATCAAACTATTTGAGAACAGACAATACTTTAGGGCTCGTACAAGAAAAGTTTACGCATATAATCGAAGAAAACTAGCCGGATCATTTCATATGTCGAAAATCGAGCAGCGGGAAACGCTCCAGAAGTTGGCTTTTCCTTGAAAATATGTGGCTTTTTCTCGCAGAAGGACGCATTTGCGCATGCATTTGGGTGTGCAAGTGGCGCCATGAAGAATTAGGCTTCAGACGCACGAGAAGTACGTGTAACTGCATCTGAAGGTGCTGAAGTGCTGTTTAAATCGGTTCTGAATTGGTTCACAAATAGCACCTAAATACAACCCGCAGAAATAACTCCAAACCAAAGAAGAAGAAAAATAAAACCTTACGCCATGACATTGCCTTTCTTGCACTGTGGTGCAGCTATGCCGTGAAGTCAACTAGTTCACCTTTGTTCTTGTTTTGTTTTTTTTTCTTTTTGCAAGCTCGATATATGCGAGTTTGACTGTATGGTATGAAAAAAAAAAAAACTATTTAGGTCCGTCGTGGCGTGAACTAGCACGTAGTGGGCCACTCCCACGTCGGGATAGATAGGTCTAACCTCGCCGCCATGTCGTGGGTCCGTTGGACTGCACATATCTGCGTCCTTAAGTGCGTACGGCGTAGCGCAGTATCCCAGTCCATACTTATCACTGCCTTCTTCTAAGGCACGGCGTGGAGTGTTCATAACATGCTTTGGAGCGTTAAGCGGCAATGTTTCCATGTCAAGTCTTGTATGCGCACGTATGCTGACTCGGCCTTTCTCTACACACGGCACACTGCACACAAAACTGGAAACTGCAAGTGAAAATGCATAAATCTGAGCAATAAACAATTACAACGCGTATGGTCATTTGCTTATTCTAGTGCTTTCGGCTCGGAAGTTTATCGTTCTGTCAAGCTCTTTGATGGCAATGGGTATATTCAAGAAGTACGGGCTATCCCCGTCGCTTACGAAGATTCGCGCTCCCCAACGCAGATGATGGGTCGTTCGACGAATATGCGAAACAATTCTTTAACGCTGCCAAGCTCGCGGCGCTATCGCACCACATAAAAAAAGGAAAGTGTGTCAGCTGTAAAAGTACGTTTCCGAAAATAACGAGGAGGAAGGAAAGACGAATATGACAACTTTCGTTGTCTAGGCGCCAAAATCTCGCTGAACGTAACGCGCCCAAGCGGAGAAACAGGGCGGCAAATGACATAGTGCGTCGCGTCGCCATTACCGCTTTATCTCAAGTTAGAGAGACGTCACACGTTGTTTTTTTTTATCCCGCAGTCGCCACAGTCTTTCGCAGTAAGTGCATACTCTAGCAAGCGCGTGGCAGTGATGCAACGAAAGGCATTACAGACAGCGCAAGAGACGAGCCGCAAACTTAAGCTCTTAAGAAGCATGCACTGGCGTGGGAGTGACGGAATAAATATCGCCCTATACATCCGTCGCGACGCTATCAGCATACTCTTTTCTTCTTCCATCGTTTTTGCTCCTTCGTTCTTTCATACGGAAATTCTGTTCATCGAAATAAGCAAGTAAGGAACTCAGCGAATGACCTTGGTGATTCAATTATGCGCCTTCTCTCCCCCATGGGAGATGGCTTTGCTGCTAATCAATTTCGCCATCCAACCATCGAAGTGTCGGCGCCTGAAAAGAACAAAAAAAGCGTAACTGCCTTTACTGGCACAGCGTCGCACGTCGGTGAAACCTTTACTTCGAGCAAGTTTAAAATTGCCCACTATCTGTTCCAAAAGATTTCATTCCTCTTGAAAAATGGCGTCCCAACGACGCGCCAACAAGCGCCGATGCGTTTGAAGCTATCTGAAGCGTATATTGCAGTGGAATTACACTTTTCTGACTCCAAACATTCAGCGAAGCTATACGCCTAATTTGGAGCGCTGAGCAAACACTAGCGGGCATAAAATTCGCGAACACTATAGCTCCATATTTACTTTGAATCGACGAGCACACATACTTCCCTTGTCGTTGTTTTAACCTGGACGATTGAAACTTCACTCTGCGAGTGAACAAGCTATGCATACGCTGACAACTCGCAAAATTTTTATCGTTCCCGTTGTGCGGGGACCGTCAGACCGGAGCTAAAAAACAAGCACATTTTGTGCAAGCAAAGACAAAAAGCCAATACATACTAATTTAACTTTCAGACAAGACATTTCATGTCTCAGCCATTTCATGTCTTTCATTTCATGTTACATTTCATGTAAAACATGGTAGGTTTGTGAAACTGTTACACTCGTTTCCAGAACATAAACAAAAGAAGAAAGCAGAGAATTGAAAACTGGGCATTGATTTTAGTTTGGACTCTAGCAGCTAGGATAGGTGCAGCTGCACTGTTGAAGTGCTTCAATATACAAGCTGGAACAAGTATAAGACTATGCGCCAAATAAAACAAACAACCTTTTTCGAAGATGGGTCAGCGAAGATTTTCGTACAACCATTGAAATTTTGCTAAGTTAGTACCGAAATCATATGTCAAGGCACATAGATTTATTCGATCATACAGATTTGTTTTTTATTGAAATAAAAAATAAACGAAAGAGTCGTTATCAGCATTACTTGGCAACGGCTACGTCTTCCCGCTTTATTGTTAGAAAATAAGAATTGAGAAACATTATTGTTAGAAAATGAGAATTGAGAAACAAACTAGCACATATACATATATGCAGTTCTACATCGGTGAGTCCACACCGCTCTTTGTATATGTCTGAAGCCTCATTATAGAAGTTAACTTGTCTGCCAAACTACGCTTTATTTTATCACCAACAAAGTTATGCATCACAGTTACGTCACAACTATTTAACAAGCGCAGCTGTTTAAACTTGGCGAAAAATTCTTGATTATGCGCAAGGCAACCAGCATCGCCATGGACGGCTTCAACGTTATATTGCATCTCATGTCACCTAGCACCGCGTTAGAGTCTTTCATAGTATATATGAAACTTGCGAACGGGGTCAGGACCTCGTCAAGCTCTTGAGCTTTTAAACCTGTACTCCTCCTAATCAAGTAGAACTGATATGATTGATCGATTGATTGATTGATATATAGCAAGGGGGGGCGGAAATGTAAGCAAAAATGAGGAGGAAATATAGAAAGAGAAAGGGTGAAGCGTAGTATAGCCTCGTGAAGTATAGTACTGCACGGACTGAGAATGGGAAGTATGCGTGAGGAGGAAAGAACGAAGAATAAGGCAAACCCTAGTATAGTCTTGTATATTAATGCACAGTATAATGTAAGAGAACTGAGAAAGAAGAAGTGAGGATGATATGAAGCAAATAAAAAGAGATAAGAAGGCCACCAACTTAGCTGATTTCTGACTCTCCGCACCACTAATGCATAGCTGGCCTATCTTATTTATTTATTTATATTTTTTTTGCCTTGCGCAAGGCAGCACAAATATCGGGTTGCTTTGCGAGCACCCAACCACTAACAGTGTAATTTCGAAACGCGAGACACAATATCATATTGAACAAGCATATATCGCTACCGGCTTGGTAGAATCAATAGATTTGCGAACGGAATATTGACACAGCTTTTCTTGATGCTACGCATGTGATGGCCTGAGAAGGACTCGCCCAACAATACACCACGGTCGGTCATCTTCAAAGAGCTACCTGTTTCTAAGGCAAATGTAAGGCACGCGTGGTTCCGACTCAAAGAAATTGCCTCGCCCCGAAAATGCTACTCGCAGGCATCTTATGAACGTCGCAGAAATCATCATACCGCGACAATATGTCCTTCTTTGTGAAGAATAGTTTTGCACCCTCTCTTCGGAGAAGTCGAGTAAACAACGTAAACAAACAGCGCCATCCAAAACGCTACACCGGGACGGGGCGCCCTTTCTTATCTCGACAAAATACGTTTCTTCGATTCCACCGCCCGAAACTCGGTAAACACACGAGTCGAGCAGCCATCGTGTGTCACCCCTTTTTCCCATTTCTTCTTCGTGTTGTCCCCATACATCGTGGCACACCGGCCGAACTCTTCCAATAACACCCGAAAGACTCAGGTGGCCGGTACAACGTCTCCATTATTCGGCCATGACTCCGGTGCACGCGAGGGTAGCAGGTCGAAGAACAAAAACAAGAACAACCTGGTGAGCGTGCGCCCACGCGTAGCGAGACGAACCGGGCTCGTTCGACCCGACGCTGTTCTTCGTCGTCGTCTTCGTCTTCTTGGGGCATCCAAGACGGTATGCCGGTTGCCCCTGTCGCCGCACCAGCTGCCACCGAACGCATATATATAACTCAGTCTCCCCGGAGAGAGCTGCTTCTTCTTCCCTCGCCCCAAACTCATTCTTCTTCTCGTATTTACTTTTTTGTTGTTGTGTTCTCATCTTCGCGGTATTCGATCTCTGGCTATCGCGGCAGGCGGCGTCATTTAGATGTTTGCTCTCTCTTTCTTGCGGTGTTTGGCGGGCCACATTGAGAGAGGACGACCTCCTTCCTTTACGTCTCTCCTCCTCTCTCGTTCCTCGGAGACAGCTGGACCGCTGGTGGCGTCGTCATTATTATCGTTGCGCTGAGAAAGTCTTTGTTACTGTTCGCCCTGCTTCCACAAACTTGGAACTCTATTACCCGTTACTTCTTTTTTTAATGTTTTCATTTCTTCCTCCGGTTCCGGAGTCCATGTCGGCTGGTGGTTGGTAGGCTCTCCTGAAACGTGGCCACACCACGAAGAGACAAAGATGTTTTCTTGTTCTTGCTGAATACTAAGAAACGATTCGGTTGAGAAGGGCAAACAGCAGGCTGCGATGACTAGTCCCGCACTATATCGCTTCCTTCGCTAGCATTTTTTTTTTTGTTGCGTCAAACAGTATTGGCAAAAGATTGCCGGCACCAACTCGGCGTGTTAGACGTTTCGAATGGTTGAAGCACGAAGAGGCTCGAGTTTCATTTCCGTTTAAGTGTACAGCTTGGGAGGGCTGTATAGCGCAGCCAATAATTCGGGGAAAACCTGTGCCTTAGTTTCCGTAAGCTCCAGATGTTGTTGTCAGGTGGCAACACACGACGCTCTGATTTCTCCGACTTTCGTGAAAAGCTGACAATGCACGTGAGCGTTCGCGATTTGAAATTAGCCTATACCACGTTAATTGGAATGAGTGACAGTGCGGCATGCGACGTTTGCGGCACCGATGAAAATATTGAATACCTGCTGTGACACTGCCCTCGATTTGCCTCGGAGAGACAAGTAATTGTCAACGCAATGCAGCGACTGGGTGATCGGCCTCTTTCTTTGCAGGTGCTATTACGGCACTGTCCACATTACTTGACAGCCCACAAGGCAGTGAATGCCCTCTTGCGTTTCTTGAGGAAGACGGGTTTGTGTGGACGCCTCTGGCTTGCGGTGGTGTTCTACACGCTGCACTGTCTGTTTCTCCCCTATTTCTTTTCCTTCACTTCCCTCCTTTCCATCTTTATTGTCCCCTTCCTGAATACCCCAGTGTAGGGTAGTGAACCGGATGTCTTTCTGGTTAACCTCCTTCCTTCTCCCTTTTGTAACGTCCTCCCGAGTACGCGATTTAGAAAGCTGGCTTTTCTGCAAGCATACAATTTGTGAGAGGAAGCCCACTTTACTGAAATGCCGTGTCACGTTTTGAATAAGCACAACGTGAAAAATCCCACTCCGAGCTGTCATTTAAGAGTATAAAAGCTTAAATTGGGTGAAATACAGCTTCTGGTTGTTGCCTAGAAGAAATTTTCACTGCAAATAAAGCATATAAGGCAGTCCTATTACGTATCGTGCTCTGTATGAACACAATGAATCCACACATGCTAAGAAAATCCAACTCCTTGCGACTTGGTGCATGTAGATACCGTTGATCTTGCCCGTGAACGCTAACTACAACACTCAGAGAAGAAATTACTGGGCCAATTAAGAAAAGAGGTGTGCTGAATGTCCCTCACGGGGATCGAAAAGATGAGAGGCATCGCTGACGCGGGATTGAAAATCTTTGTGATGACTAAGGACGCAGTGAGGAATACTGAAAACAACTCAAAACTTGTGGAACATTTCCAGAAAATGACAGGACATAAGCGGGAAATTTATTGAAGCTTATAAAAAAAGTAAAGAAACGCACAGTGTTCGAGACGCCGTTGGCTCGTAGCGCGTTGGTGTTCAGAGACCGAGTCAGATAACTGCTCACTACGCAACCGATTCAATAGCGTCCCCCCCCCCTAAAGAACAATTACAGTGACAGAAAAGTTTCAGCGTTGCGATTTGGACCAAAATGAAGTTTTACTCATCATGGTCATCATCATTGCGGGGGAAGTGCTCGGACTGAAACTTTTTGCATTCCTACTTCACTGGTGACATTGCATGCAAATGAAAATTGATTGTAGCAGCGCACGTCATTAGGTGTGTTTAAGTTGACTCAACAAAGAAGAAAGAACGCCATTTTTGCTTTTGCCAATGTAGTAAAATAAGAGAAACCTTTCCGAGTTTCGTGAGGTGCGTGGAAGAAAAATGCTAGCGTTCAAGACGTTCAATCTCAGCATGTTTTCAGTTATAAGATCATGTTTCATCTAGGAAAAGTGAAAGAATCGAAGATTCGGCAAAGAAGGTGACAAAGACATTAGGACACGCTGGAGCCGACACAACGCAATTATAAGTCACAACACATTTATCAACTTTTCTACCGCCCCAACCGCACATCACCAGAAAACTTAGGGAGACTTCTGGAATCTCAAGCGGGCTAAGACAGAGTTTCAAGGAAAACTTTCATTACGATGCTCCATTAGAATATTGCTCTTCGCGGCGGATCAACTCGGGAATTTTACTGAAAAAAAAAAGACGAACGCCAAAGAATGCTAGGCCTTTTCTTCATTTGAAAGCACGTCGCTTTGTAAGCGTGTTTGCTCTCACTGCTATATGGCCGAGCGTCGAGATTCTGTAAATTCCCAGGGGAGCCCGCAAATTTCGCACCAGCATCTCCCGGCATTCCGCTGCTGCTTTCTTTTTTTTCTTTGTCTTCTCTTCGCACCGCTGCGAACGCTGGGCGAAAGAAACAAACCAGGGCTATGAACCGGGCCGCTCATGCGAGACGAAGAAGCGGCCGCGCATCTTTGCGACGTCGTCGCTAAACAAATGATGAAAGAAGACAAGTGCGTTCGCTCATGAATCTGCCTCGCGCGCGACAAGCAGCACAGAGAACGTGAGAGACCGAACAGGGCTCATCGCCCCCGCACAGCCAACCACTGCAGTCATCTCTGCTCGCTCATCTCCCAAACGCACAGAAAAAAAAGAAGAAGAAGCGGCGGCGCGACCGACCAGTATCATGTGCGTCCGTGCGTTCTTGGCTAAAGCGTGTCTGAACGCGCGCTCTAGCGGAAAGAAAGAACAGGATACAAGGCCGCAAGAAACCCGCTTGTGGGCCCGCATATATGAGTCTCGTTAATCTTAATTACCGCTAACGAGCCTAGCCACGGTTGCTCCTCGCGCTTCCACTGAGAAGAGCAAGAAAATTGGGAAAGAGAAAAAGAAGGAAGGAATGAAAGGAGGGACAGAAGGAAAAGAAAAAAGGTCTCAACGTTGGCACTGCTGGTTACGGAGCAGCTGCTGCTGATGCTGCTGCCGCAGCCAACGCAATCTCACACGCGCAGTCACACATAGAAACGCGCCCACAGACTCGAATGCGCATGCGCTAAAACGCGCAATGCACACACACACAAACACACACAAACACACACACACGCAGGCACGCAAACCCTACAAGAACACATGCGCACTCGCACGAAATAAACACACGCAAACGCACATAAGGCAATATACCGGCACACATAATGCTCGGAACAACATTACCCTGCACTGACACTTTTACAGAACAATACGGCCCTGCCTTCGCACACGACAGCAGCCGAAGCCAGCGCTGCGATACGCGAGGGTGAAAACAATAGCGCAATAAATTGGACGTAGGGCGCGGGCAAAATACAGGCGTGATATAGAAAATCTGAGATAAATAGATCGATCGAAAGGCAGCAGATACAGAGGGCTGCACCGATTTCGCAAGCAAGCGAGCGATGTGGGAAGCAAACGAACGGGAAATAAAATCAGGGAAACGTGATGGGGCCCGTAGCGGGTGGTGCGCTGTCTCCCGCCACGTAGTCCAGATCGCCCAGCGCCGTCCCTGTGCAAGTGTAGTATATACATACACGCATACGGCCCCCAACAATCTCGCTGGCTGCACGCTGCCATGAATACGTAATTCCAACTCCGGGAGAAGAACTCTGCCTCCAGTGTCCCCTCAGTGCACTGCTTGGACGAAGCCGCCTTTTGGCCTCCCGATGCAGTTTACTCGATACGAAGCGTGCCGTTCGATAGGTGGCAGTACCTTCGGTATGCGAGAGGCGTGGGCGCTTAATTGCACGCACGTGCTGCTAAGACACACCCCCCCCCTCCTCTAACGATGGGTAAAAAGCTGATTATTGTTGGCCGTAGCATTAGGTACAGAGAGAGAGAGAGAGTGAGAAAGCTACTTTATTGGCCACCATGGCTGAGAAACTAGCTTAACGCCTAAGCCTCTGGCTTTACACAGAAAGTACGATATATGTATTATAGTAATAACGGTCAGTGTTTCAGGCGCCGAAACCAAGATATAAATATGAGGCAGGTCGCAGAGGGTGACTACGGAAGAATCGCGATCCTGAGATGTGATCGCGGACAAAGGCGACAAAGGCGGTGCTCAACGTCTGAACTCATCGCACTTGCAACGGTGGTTATCGATTGACGAGGTTATTATGACTGTGAGGTGTGCGACTTTGCGCGTGCTCCTCTCTTTTCCTTTCTTCAATTTTAAAACTTCCCCACCTCTTCATTCTGCGTGTGGGTAGCATACAAGTCCTTCTAGACTGGTTAAGATCCATGCTTTTCCTGTATCTCCTGTTTCTCTCTTTCTATACATGTCGCGATCACTCTAGCTCAGCCCGTTCACAAAAAGCAGTCGGTTCTTCGACAAACGTAATTGAGGTTGATTGATATGTGGGGTTTAACGTTCCAAAACCACCATATGATTATGAGAGACGCCGTAGTGGAGGGCACCGGAGATTTCGACCACCTGGGGTTCTTTAACGTGCGCCCAAATCTGAGCACACGGGCCTACAACATTTCCGACTCCATCGGAAATGCAGCCGGGATTCGATCCTACGACCCGCGGGTCAGCAGCCGAGTACCTTAGCCACTAGACCACCGCGGCGGGGCTTAATTGAGGTCCCAAGGCACTAGTAAGCTATAGTTGTGAGCCCTTCCCACGTCGGGGCCGATGAATATGGTCCTCCACCCCTTTTATCACGGCAGTAGCCACATTGGAATGTTTTCCCAAGTAGTCATCACGTATGAAGGAGACAAAGGTATTGCTAAAATTATTAAAGATCACAGAGTTGCACTGGCCATCATAGACTAAAGGAGATATTGTGACTGAGAGCAGTATTGCTTTTGCGTGTGTGCTCCCACTCTCCTTCCTTCTGTCTACAACTGGCTTTCACGCTCTACCATTCCTTTCCTCAGTGGAAAGAATATACCAGTTTTCCTAGACTGGTTAAAATAGCTGCCTTTCTTCTTCCCCCTGTGCCTTCCTTTCATCAAAACAAACATATTAGGCAACGGAATGTTAACCTTAATTTCCAGAAATTTTACGGTAAAAGTAAAAGAGAGAGAGAGAGAGCCAACAAAACAGAGGAAATCTAAGCACGTAAGCAGACGGTGAGATATAAAATAATAACTAAAATGCTGAATTTGCAACATGAACATTAACTTTAGGTGCTAGGTGACAGTCACGGCCAGACGTAGTGATCCCGAGCACACACACACAGCCGATGCAGTAAGGCTCGTAGCATAAATAAATTCACGGAGTTTTGTTTAGGGCCCTGAGACCAGTCCAGTAAATTTTACATTGTTTAACTTGCCAGCACAGCCAATATTATTAAATAACACGAAAGTAGGTGCAATGGGGGAGTAAGATAGACGCGTCTCACCTTCGTCTGCCTTTGCTTTTGTGCGCTAAGAAATTCACCTTGCCATGCTCCCCAAGGTAGTCGTAGTTGACTTCTCCGGACATTCCCAGGCTTTTTTCTACCAGCAGCGCTATTTTGTTCGCCTCCCTTATTGCGCTCCTTCTGCACAGGGCAGCCTGTGAAGCTTCCGAGAAAACGATTCAATTTAGTCCTAAAGCTGCCCAGAAGATCCACCGGCCTAGATTGTCGCGCGAGACGAAATATAGAATACCACGCTTTGCGCATATTTAGCTTTCGCACGGCCTGCTTTCTATTCTTCAACTTTGTCCTCCAATATTGGATTTATATATTGCTTCTAAAGAAAAAAGTTTGCCCAGGGCTGGCTTAGCACGAAAGTCTTCGAAAAAAAAAGCCTTAAATAATTTTTATCAGTCACTTGCGCTCGCATGGGTAACCATATTACGCCAAGAAATGTAGACATATAAGGCTTCCAAGACCCCACCAACACGGGTAACGGTATCGAGTGGTCCTATACGGCTGTGCTCCTCGTGGGATTACGCGTCGGGGGCTAATACATCCCGCGACTCGCGAAACTTTCGGGACAAAGCGACACCTTTGCTCGCAGGTCATATTGTCGAACTGGAGGGACAGGAAATTGCAAATGCAGGGACTCCAGAAAAAAAGAGAAAAAGATACTTATGGATAGAATAAGTAAGTAAAGAGAGAGAGAGAGAGAGAGAGAAGGGAAATGGGACGGAAGCTGAAATTCAGGCTTACGTTTGTAACGCCAAATACAAATAAATTGGCCACGTATAAGAGAGTTTTCTGAAGGCGAAGCCCGTTCAGCAACTCGGGTTCAGTAGATAAAGTTCACGAAGGATGAATATATAGGCAGAATAGAGCAGAAGATCTCAGCAATGCGAGTACTGAGGCTAGACGTGAAGAAAAACAAATGCGGTACATTGACTGCTACGAAACGATGAGCGCAAGAATGGAAGGACGAAAGCATAAACACAAATTTATGTGTAAACGCTTAAAGGACAGAAAAAAAATGCACGTGTGTGTTCGTGCGTGCGTGAGAGGGGGCGCAGGGACCGATGGAAGGAGGAGAGGCAGGAGGGAGGAGGTTGAATGTTCTTCGGCTTTCCGATCAATTCCCGCGAGTGCTTCGCGCCAAAGAAAAAGACATTCGCAATTACCGCCGTAGCTCACGAAACGAGACGTGCTGGCCACCACACCCCTGCGGAACACTGCCCGACTGAGCTCGATCCCCCGTTTTTCCTTGCGTT
Organism: Rhipicephalus microplus; assembly: GCF_043290135.1. Taxonomy (NCBI): domain Eukaryota; kingdom Metazoa; phylum Arthropoda; class Arachnida; order Ixodida; family Ixodidae; genus Rhipicephalus; species Rhipicephalus microplus. The sequence continues at coordinate 27,996,917 of NC_134704.1, read as the reverse complement.
TTATCGTAACCCTCCGAACTGAGCACACGTCGAGACACAAAAATAACGAAATAAAGAGAGACGTGAAGTGCTCACTTGACTGTGGAAGACGGGACTACCCGTTGCATACTACGCATGTTGAGTATGCTTCGGCGTTAAAGTAAGAAGAAGCCGAAAAAAAATAATCACTGATCATACCTCAGAGAAACGCTATATTCGCATCTTTGAACTAACGGGGACGGTGAAGAGAAAATATACTAATTCAATAAGACGGGCTTCCGTTCAGAGAGAATCGCCATTTCTTTATTCGATATTTTATGTGAAACCTGATAGCCTTTCTTTTGTTTTCGAGCTTTTACGTGAAACCTTATCTCTAATTAGCGTTGACGTCCCCAATCAGAGGTCCCACAAAAGAGTTCTCTACGTACCGCAGTATTTATGGAAATCATAGCTCTAGGAGCTTCATTTTTTCTCTCACCAAAGTTCGGAGAAAACTCGATTCAGAACTTGCGCTCTGATGCGCTTACTAGGTTTCGCCCTTTCTTTTGATGAATGACATCGACAGACTTTTTCGAAAACACCGCTGCATGGCACTAACAAAAAAATGTATTCGACTCTGAACGTTGGTCATGCGTGCTCGACTCTCGCTGTTAGCATGAGCATGCGAGCGGGAAAGTGGTACCGTGGCCGCGTTAAGCCTTCGTGAATCCGTGCTCTTGCGATCCCGAAGAAGAGCGCGTGGACGCTTGTGCCCATGCGTGCGACTATATCTATAGTTCCTCCACGCCATGTTTTCAAAGCTCGCTCATTTGAAGTTACGCGTGCCTATAGCAAACTTGCATGCGCGTCCAAAAAGAGAAAAAAAAATAACGTTCCAGCATTCAAACTGGCAAGAAGTGAAATAACGCAAGAGAAAACTACAAATCTGGAGGGCGATTTGAGAAGAGTATAAAGTCTCTTGGCCACACTCCGTGTGTGTTATACGCGATGCGCCGCTCAAATACGTATTTGCGTTCGCTGCAGCCATCCCCAAGCGTGCCTCAAACAAAATACTTTCCAACTAAGTGGGAAAATTTGAAGTTTGCATATGTGACCCTCATTACATCGCGATTCTTTGTAAGAACACAAAAGGAAAGAGAAACATCCCAAAAATCAATACCGAGGAACGTTATTAGGCTTCTTCTTATCGATCTTCACAAAGAATAGGAAATCTTAGCTTGAGTATGAGTTAAAGCCCTGTTCAAAATACAGAGAACTATGTTGGAAGCACGGATATATAAAAAAAATTAGAAAAAAGGGCACACTTTGGGATGTTTACGCGGAGAAAGATTGTGACTGCAAAGGGAATGAATTTTAGTGTAACACGTATTATTGTTTCTAGAGCCGTAAACTCAAAGTGTCATTATATGGTCTGCCTTGGTGGAGCAGCGGCTAGATTGCTCGGCTGCTAACCCACAGGTCGCGGGTTCGAATGCCGGCTGCGGCAGCTGCATTTCCGGTGGAGGCGGAAATGTTGTAGGCCCGTGTGCTCAGATTTGGGTGCACGTTAAAGAACCCCAGGTGGCCGCTAATTCCGGAGCCCTCCAATACGGCGTCTCTCAATCATGTCGTGGTTCTGGGACGTAGTACCCCAAATATTGTTATAATAAATGTCATTATGTGATAAAAGCGAAATGCGTAATGAGATGCAAACATCTAAACTCAGACGGAAACGGTTGCGCGTAGATGTGAAACAATAGTTAACAAGTTGCTAAGTCACGCTACACTTGAACGCGTCTTTACTAGTTCTTTTTTTAGAGTAAGCTGAAGTCTAAGCGATGGAGCGTGCAGAGAATCAAGAAAAAAAAACCATTCGTAACTCAAGCAGCGCCAAATTGGCGAACACATCGTGCTTAGCTGTCGCTTCAGAAAACATGATTCTTGAAGGAACGAACTGAAAGGAAACTTGAGACTAACGGCGCGCAAATGCAAGTATGCAAATGAGCAGTGGAGAAACACTACGGCGTGAGTGATGTGCTGCCGGCTGTGAGAAATCAGAACGAAGTAAGAATAAGCGGTAGACGGCGCCAAGTCTAGTTGAGACATTTGCACTAAAAGTAACGAAACGCCTCACGAAAGACTGGAAGAATTGCTAAGCCCCCCTCCCCGCGCTACGCCTGCGCCACTTTTTTCTCCTTTAAATATGGGGGAGATTATTTGCTGCCACGTTCAGGGCAGAAACAAATTTGGAAATAAAACGAAGACGGTATCTAGTTCAGAAGAACGGGTCAATGAGAGTCGTCGTTTTCTAAGCAAATGAGTATTTCTTGAGAAAAAAAAAACGGAGACTGCTCGCTGCGTGCGTCCAATTTGCGAATGGCAGGGGGATTTTGACACGGCGCAGTGCTGGAGAAATAGGGGGAGGGGAAGGGGGGGGCTCGCCGATGTCAAAAAGGGAGCAGTCTGACTTCTGCGATGGTTGTGTTGCACTAGTGGTGTAGCGATCTATATGGTGTAGTGGACTGCGGTGCACAGAACTATATCATGTACATGTAACACATTCGTAAAAGGCCGTTACACTATGATTTGTGGCGAAAAAGGTGAGCGCCAAAATAACGTGTTACGAGACAAGGAACACAGGACAAGAACACGATTATCCAGCGAAGCTTATACGGATGAAAAAAGCTTGTTTTGCATGCAGTCAAACAGGCGTGTTCAGAGAGAACAAAAAAGGAATCCCGGCTTGATGATGAGTGGGACGAAGTGTCCGTCCATGCATCCGCCCGTCTGTTTGTCTGTCTATTTGTCCATCCGTCCGTGCGTCCATCCGTCCACCTGCCTGCCTGCCTGCCTGCCTGCCTGCCTGCCTGCCTGCCTGCCTGCCTGCCTGCCTGCCTGTCCGTCCGTCCGTCCGTCCATCTAGTGAACACTCCAACTAGCGCCATCTCGCATCTTTTCATCATATATTCATCATATACAAGCACCGCCATCCAGCGGACATTCTAATGTATAAACGAGAGTTGGCTACTACGACGACAATACGGTACACACGACCCACGGCGTAAGGAGCTTCACACATAAAAAAATTGTCCTCGGGCGTGCGCATCTCGGTGACTCATCTCAGTCTTGTGTAAAGGAAGAGAAGGCTTTGCCACACGGCCTTTACCAGCTTTCAAAGTGAATTAAACTTGAGCCAATATTGACGCTGAACATATGAGAGAATGCTAATGGCCAATATGGCAGCGAGCCCTCACGAGCGCAAACCTCTGGAGGTTCGGCCCAGATCTCAAGAATGTACAAAACGCTGTAGCATGAAGGAACCCGTGTGGTCGCGATTCCTCTATCAAGGAATGATGCAGCAAGACAACTTTACCTGCTGGCTCGAGATCTTACACGCACGTTATGGTCATCTACAAGCTTCCAAAAGTGTCAATTATATGAACTAGATCTTTCGCTCAAGATAATGCTACCGTCACAACTTTCCCGCTCCGATGTGACACTGTTATGCCGCCTTTGGTTGGGTGTTGCATTCGTGCACAAAGGTGTACTCCTTTCGCATTGGTATGGTCGACACCCCTACATTCGACTACTGCGGAGCTGAAGAGACCATTGAACACGTCCTGTGCAGCTGCGCTTGCTACGACACACAGCGATGCCAGCTCCGGATGGTTTTGAATCAACTTGACTCCAGACCATTTTGTGTGCAGAAGATTCTAGGACTTTGGCATCTGCCTCAGTTGCGCCGAAAGCGACTAAAGCACTCCTACTTTACTTAAAGTCAACAAACCTGAGCGACCGCCTGTAGACTGTGTGTGCTTCCCCCGAGTGTGCTCGTGATTGTGTGTTCCTTCTTATCTCTCTACAACCTCTTTTTTCCCCTTCATCCCTTCCCCAGTGCAGGGTAGCAAACCGGATGTGCGTCTGGTTAACCTCCCTGCCTTTCTTTGCATCTTTATCTCTCTCTTATCCACACGAGCAGCTGGTACTAGAGATAGCAGAGGTTATACACCACATGACTGAGAAAGGGCACTAAATTATATTTCAGTGGTTTCCCAGTCACTGCGGAATCATCGGCAATGAACGGGCCGATCAAGCTGCCCGCTAATTCCACATAGAAGATCATAAACTGCGACTACCACTTTCTAGGACAGATGCTGCACGAAAGCTCCGCAGGCTTGCTCGCCAGCAAACCACATCACAATGAAATCAGCCACACTTCAAGCATGCCCGACTGTATTCGCGTGACCCTACCCTAAGTCTTCAAGTCCCCTCGAGGCTTTGCCGAGCAGACCAGACCCTGCTATGTAGGCTGTGGTTGGGCGTTGCGTTTACCAACGCCTACGCTTTCCGCATTGGGATGGCCGACACCGCAGCCTGTGGCCACTGTGGCAAAGATGAAACAATTCAACATATTCTTTGTGAGTGCCTAGCGTATAGTAAACAACGACTGTGCCTTCGCAAGGAACTCAACAAATTAGATGATTAACCTCTGTCGGAGCAGGGAATTCTGCAGTATCGTCAGGATGCGACTTCACAGAAGAGGGCCCTGAGGGCGCTACTGCACTTTTTGCGATCGACCGGCCTTACTGAACGGTTGTAGCTGGACGCCCTTCCCGTGTGTGTTTTCGTTTTTTTTATGAGTGCGCGTGCGTTGTATTTCTCTCTCTATCTACTCCCTCTTTCTTGCCCCTACTTCCCCGCCCCCAGTGCTGGGTAGCAAACCAGATGCAAATATCTGGTTAACCTCCCGGCCTTTCCTTTCTCACACTCTCTCTCTCTATCTCTCTCTTTTTTTTTTAGCTCACGCTCTTCATGTCGTACGGTATTACCGAGAGACAAGAAGGAGGTTCACTGTGCCAGTAATGATCCCTTCGAATAACGTTTTCACTCCATCTACATATCTATAGCAATTACATAAGTGGCATGCTTACGTTTCTTTGATTACGGTAAAACGCACGCTATCTCGACCCTCTCCATCTCCGTGCTGTCAAATGAAGTCACGTTTTGAGACAGGCACACAAATAAATAAGTTCACATCTCTAATTAAAACCAAGCCTCGAAGAAAATTGCGACGTGGGATGCGGAGCGAGCGACATGATAATGGCCAGCTCGCGATCGGGAAACACCACGGCCGCAATCGGAGCGATGTGTCTCTCATTGGAGAGTGCTGCTCGTCGTATAGCGATAATTCGACAGGATGGGGAATGGCATTGGGAGGACAAGAGGGGTGGTGGTGATAGAGGGGTATTTCCCCTTGGGCGCTAGAGAGCAGTGCACGAGAGGTAACCAAGATAAGCGGGCGAACTCATTAGTTACCGGCATCCGCCCTTCAACCGATCGGAACACCGTTCTTTTTTGCAATTATGTCCTGATGGCTGCGAAGTGCAGGGCTTGTAAAAAACGAGCAAGATGGTTTCTAGAAATCAGTTCGGCGTGGTGAAAAACGGCGCACGTGCTGCGGCAGACCAACCGTTTATTCTCTGTGCTCTTATGTGCAATAGGATCTAGGTGTCGAGAAATGAACCATTTTTTTAATTTTGTCAACCGAAGGTGTCAGTAATTATGGCTTAAATCAATCGAACTTGTATTCTGACGACGAAGCATCGGCGAAGAGGACAAAGGAAATTGCAGCGTCCCTTACGCGTTCCCATAGGATGACCAGAAAGCAAACCCAATCTTATTTTACATGTGATCTTTAGAGCCTGCCTCGCCACCTACCGAGAGCTTTTAGCACCTAATTGTTTTCACATTGCCTCCAAGATCGAAGGTGGCTAACGTGGTTTTCAACTGCCTGCGTGATCGTACCTGTTGGCCTGTTGACCTGTTCAAGTATCGTCAGAGTGACGTCACTAGTTATGGGGATTTGGGATGTCATGATGACGTCATAAAGTCATGACGATTTTTCGTCACTCGAGTTGGCGGCGATGTTACGACGTGTGAGTTAACTTTCGAGTTTGATGAAGCGTCTAAAGCTTTAGCTTGGATAATATAGTTACCCATCATGGTGGTTTAGTAGTCAGTGTACTAGACTGCTGGCCCGAAGGTCACAACATCGCATTTCTGCCGCGTAGGCCGCATTTCGATTAAAGCGAATTGCTCGTGCGCTTATGTTTCGGTTCGCTTTAAAAGAGCCCAAGACGTCAAGATGGCCAGAGCCCTCAACTGCGGTATTCCTCATATCGTGGTTTTGGTACATACCCTGCCCCCCTAACACACCAATTATTATTATTATTATTATTATTATTATTATTATTATTATTATTACTATTATTATTATTATTATTACTAGCTATGGTTTGAAGCAGGTGCTTCTGACGCACTTGCGAGGCATCTGACAGGGTAAACGCAATGTAGTGTTAGGTATTAAAGTCAGGTTAGTTAGGTATGTATGAAATGAGAGAGAAAAAAAACAAAAAAAAACAGTGCAACAGGTAGTACAAAAGGTACTACAAAAAAGCACAACAGCTGGCAGACGTGAAGTAACAGTGCAGTGGTGGAATGGTTAGAAAAAAAACATTAGAATAGGAGCCTCTGTTTATTAGAATCCTGTCAATTAAAGAACCCCAGGTGGGTCTATATTTCCGGATCCCGCCACCATATCATAATGTTGAAGATCTGCTCCGATGACATAACAAATTGCTTACATGCCTGACGGCAAGGAGTAAGACGATAAAAGATAGCTAGAAAAATAAATAGTCTATTGAAAGTAAAACACGCTCATGTTATGCCAATAAAAATTATATCCGACAGTGTTCCGATAAAACGAGGTAACCGCGACGGCTTTCAACTTGTTTTTGTGCGCTTATGGTACGCATGACATTTGCTGCAAATGTTGCAAAAAAGTTCCATAAACTACCACATAATCGCACAGCACGATGGTGTAAATGAATGAAAAACAGCATTAGACTGTACGCAGTGCAGCACACAGCAATAAAGTCACGCAGTCGCATCTTCTTGCTAGAACGAGAGTGCGTATTATTAGGTTATATCGTGGCGTGCTGGGTCAGTCTATCATTCTCCCAAAGTGGAATAAATAATGCTTTCAATAGTACATTTTTTGTTAAAAACAGAAACAATTTTACTTGTACAGCCTCAACGAACTCATATACATGCGTTAGAGTGCCCTATTTAACCTTTTGTGAAGTTTGTGAAAGGAGTTTGTGAAGTTTAGAGCACGAAAAAAAAATAGGAAAGACATGTCACGCAGATGCTTACAGTACCGTTAGGCTTCGTAAGACTCCGTCAAAGCCCGTAAATCTTCGAGGTTTGTGCTTGCATTCAGTTCGAGTACCTGCGATGTTGACGTTTAGTTAGGGTAACTGCAATTACATTAGTAAAGGTAAATCTACCAGCTATTAAGATTCCCTAAAAAGCATCACCATATTCAATAGCACCTCTCCCAGGTGAATGCAGTGGTTGCCAGGTAAGTGTGGTATCCATGGAAACGATCCAGAAGATTCAGCTGGAGGATTCTCTGCTTCACCGCACCGCTCTCGATTGTCGACGTGGTTCGTGGGAGAAGCGCAGCACACATTAATATGTAACGCACGAAGAGTTAAATCTCTTTAATGCGCTGCGGTCTCATGCCCGAAACCGCCGGCGGAATGACATTAGGTGTGCATATTTTATTCCCGCACGAATGCTGCCTCTGCGGCTCGGACGTTCTGCTGGTGGACGCGAGGTATACGTTCCGATTTCACGCAACGACGGTCACGATTCGGGGAGCAAAAGGGGAAGAAAGGAGGAAGGAACGTGAGATCGTCGACCACGATCTCACCCACCGTCACGCTTGTACAAATGGCCCCGACTCTGCTGGATTTATTCCACTACACAAAGATAAACTGACCGCATACAATGAGATCACTGAACACTTCTTTCTATACGGGCAGAATAATTTATCCGCACTCTCCCGCAAATCAAACAGAGCACAAGCCGTTACACTTTACACTTACAATGACGACAACAAACAAAATCGTACTATTCACCGTTTCAAATCAGGGAGTGGTGCGGAGCGGAATAGAAATTATATGCAAAGCCTGCGACGAAAATGCAGGCAAATTAGACCACATTCTCCAAAACTGCGGTTTACCGGGGCCCGGTGTTAGGCGTGAACGCTTCGAAAGGCTTACCAGATTGCAAGCTTGCAACAATCAAATCCTGACTGTCCAGTACGCCCATAACAGGGCCTGGAGGCTCGACCTCCCTGTTCCGTCATGGGAATAGCCAGGCTGGCGCATTCACGTCATGTACAGGATAAGCAATAAAGTTTTAAAGGGCCACTCATCACCCCATGTTTAAAGACGAGGGGGTCATTTTATCCTCTCCTTCATACACACAATGCATCCTCCTCGCCCCTTAGATCCTGACTGCATGTGAAGAATATCAGCACTAACCGCTAGAGTCTATCAGGATTTCGCGGTTCACGGCTGTGCGCTGTTATCACCGCTTGTGCAGTTGTAAAAACACGCACAAAATTGAAGTTTTATCGGTTGATTATACACAATATTCATGCCAGACAAAAAAGAACAGATGGATGGCTGCAATTGTAAGGCAGTGCAGGAAACAAATCACATGTGATATTTCGCGTATATCAACAAATCGAGAGCATGTACGCTGTAGACGTCACGGGAACTACTGTCTACGCCACAGTAGTGCACCAAGAAGTACGAGAAATATCAGAAAATAATATTGCGCTCTTTTTTGTATTTTGGGAGCCTGGTGAGTGGCCCTTTAAAGAAGAAAAAAGAAAGGAAAGGTAGCCATTCTACAATAAATTGTATGCTACCTTAATCTAACAATAACTAAGGTTTTATGGCCTAGAACCCCAATATGATTACAAGATATGAAGTAGCGCAAGGTTGCGGAAGTTTTGAGCGCCTGGTGTTCTTTAACGTGAATTCGAATATTAGTATACACAGGCCTCTCCGGCATTTTGCCTCAATCTAAATGTGGCCACCACGGCTGGTATTCAGAAACCGAGCATTGTAACCACTATACCACCGAGGCGAACGACATTCTTACCCTACACCATAGAAACGAATGGGCGAGTTTGAACGTGAGAGTTATACAACAAGATAAGGAGAGAGAGGGGGAAGGAGAAAGAGCTTAAGCACACACACACTCAAAGTCACAGTCCTTAGTCAATACTCCACATAGGTTAATAACGGCTTGGCTGGCGAAACTTCACTAATGGTCCTGAGAGACACGACTATAGAGCACTGAAACGCTCCTCCCCCATTGGCACGGACCGGTTAAGCGTGCTTTTAAGAATTTCAGCCACGCGTTTATCGCCTTTATTTACAGCGACTTCCCAGGACTAAACTCTACTACGGTTACTATACCTTCACCAGTGCGTGCTCAAGGCGACTAATTAGAGCGACTACGAGTGATTGTCACCACACAGAGTTGCGAGGACAGTATCGAAACACATGTTACATTGTTCCCGAGCTATCACAGTTGTCCCAAACTGGGGTTTCAGCCAATCTGATGTCACAAGATAATACCTTCGCGTGCTTGTGGTCATAAGCTAAGTATTGTACAAGAGCCCCATTAGTCACGTAGTACTCACTGCTGTTTCAAGAAGTCCCCACCCGACACCTCGAGCAGCAAGTGAGTTGATAAACCAGGCTAACATATCCGGGAATTTCATTATTACCAGCCATCTTAATCTAAAGGTACGTGTAATACTGGGCGTCACCACATTTTCGTATTGTTGAAGCATACAGGTGGAGGAAACACGTCTAGATTTTAGAGCTATTTTTTTTGTTGGACACAGAGTTTTATATAATATACAGGTGGAATTTCATCACGTAACGTTTTAATCATGCTGGCAGCGGCGATTACAAAACTGCATAAACGAAACACGTGGTGAAACTAATAAACCGATACACATTTGCTCATACTGTCTGACGTAACGACAGTCTTCATCAGCGTTGTCACAGATACTTATTGCTTGAATGTATGCTACACAAGCTGACCGGTCGTCTGATAAGACATGAATTTCAGTCTTCTTCTAAACTTTCCATTTCCCTTCGTACAGTTGCTTTTGAATACGTGCCATTCTTTTTCGCTGCTGTATCCATATGCGTATTAGAAATATACTGCACTGTCGGTTTATTCAGAGAGTAATCTCGCTCGCTATCGCGCTTTTCTAGTCTGCCCAAAGTATTGGCCCCACAAATATCCGCAGCAGCAGCAGTGAAAGTAATGGACATATCGCGAATACATGCGAGTGAACAAAAGCACAGAATCAATTTGTAACTCCCTGGAACGAACCATAATCGTGAATACGCTGCGCTCTACGCTGAATTCTTAACTCCGGGTGTCCGATTGCTTGGGTTCTTGCGTCACTCGAGTCTCTGCGAGTCTTCTCTGCATCTTTACAACTGACGCCTCTCTTAGCAAAGTCTGGCGCACAACCACAGTCTGCTAATGAGCAAAAAAAAAGCAGAACTTGGACAAGCTGCACCCGACCTAACAGCTGCTCAATTTACTGGCATGGTTATGGACGAAGACTGCCGCAGTTAGCGTTCGCAAAATTGCTGCGATTGCCTCATGTACGGCAATACATTATAGAGCAAACGGCTCCTTCAGCGGATACTACCTCTTTTGAAATTTTCGTAAATCAAAGTACAAAAAAAGTAAGGTTACGCTGAAAGGAGTCTGTATTGAGAGAAAAAAACAGTTCAGAAGTTCTGGCGCAATCACCAAAATCTTTACGTTGGCTTCGTGCGTGATTAGAAAGTCTGCCATTTGGAACGTTTCGAGGTCGTCTCCAGTTCTGAAGCACAACGTTTCTTGAAGAGAAGGTATGACGCTGGATGTTATACGCGTGTTGATTATTATTTCGTGAACTGTCCATGGCTCACGCATTCGATGACATAAAGGAAACTGCACAGAAAAAAAGAAAAAGAAACGCAGGCAGATAAGAATTATATGAGGCAACTGAGCGTGGTACGCGCTTTAGCTAATGATCTGAAAACTTGATGTTAAATCGCTCATGATTTTTCTTGTGTTCGTCGTGCTGTGCATATTCTGAGAAAGATTGACGTTATTTCCACGAAGATCTTCATGGTGCTGACTTTGCCGTTGAGAAATCATTTAACAAGGAAGGTCTCCGGAGTAGACGATTCGAGAAGTCGACTTCGTAAAAGCAACGACGAATGCAAGCGCACTTTGCGGAACGTCGGCTTCGGTGACATTCCGTGTTTAAAACTTCTAATCACTTCAAACCGTCGTGTTTTTTTTTTCGTGCACCTCTCCCTAGTTTGAAGAACCTCGCTTTGGTCGTTGGACGTTTGCGCAAATGAAGTTGGTTAGTGCAGGCAACCTAAACACAGTTGTAACGTCATGAATGCTCATTTACTCAAAAACAAATAAGCAGATTACCCCAACCTAGGACGCGCTAATGCAGAAGAAAAAACAAAAAGAAACAGAACGAGAAAGGTCAACACAATGCTAATACAGATGAATCAGAGAAAAAAAAACATAGTGAGAGAGAGAGAGAAAGAGAGAGAATTTCTTAGAAGGCAGAGAGGTCTGTCTGAGCTAGTTCGCTCTAGCCTGCTATGCTGCACGGGGGATAAGGGAAGGGGGAGAGAAAGAAGGATGAAGATGAGGACAGTAATGGGTGGTGCGTATGTACAGTATCCACTTAGCATAGCGCCTTAGAGCCTAGTATCTAGTCCGGTGCATTTGATGGAGTCTAAATCACCACGTGTAGCAGTTTTGGCGCTGTTTCGCCATTCATTAGTTAGGCTTGCAAGTAAGCGATTACGCATATTTAACGCAGTGCAGAAGTATGCGTGAATGCGCAGTACTTATTCGAACCACGTTATTAATGAAAGTTTTCACGCGCTTAGACCTTAGGGAAGGTAAATTGTATCTCTTTTTTTTCCATCTGAAAGGGCAATAGCAGGATAAAGCATAAGCGATATAGCAGGTTAACTGTAACAACTAACCTTCCGGCAGGGACGATGAAATAGTGAAAAACGAAGTGTCCAGTGCCACTAAATGTGGAGAATGACCAGCGTAACAACAGCGACATTCGTCTCTCATTTCGGACCACGTCATGGCGTCATTGCAATTGACCGACGATGACCGATGACATACACGTCTCTTTGGACGTCACTGCATAAGGACTCGCTTTCTCGAAGAGTGCTCGACAGCTTTGAACTTGGCTTGGTCACCATGACTACCACGTACTGCATTAAATCACGAGCGAAACAAGCAAAGAAAGAAAGAAGAAAAGAGAGAAAGAAAACAAGACAAGAAAAAAAGAACGAGAGAAGGAGAGAAAAAAGAAACAAGGGAAAAAGAAAGAAGGAAAAAGAGAAAGAAAATGAAGAAAAGAAGAAAGAAAGGAAGAAAGAAGCATTTGGATAACCTCTAATAAGCAATATTATGACGGCCAGAAACACTAGTCGCCCGAACAGTCGTACGACTGTCGGCACCCTTAGCTCGCAAAGAGGTTTCCAACAGGTTTCCAACAAGCCGCACCAAGGTCTCCAACCAACAAGTCGAGTCGACAGTTTATCACGCACCCTTCCAACCCAATCAAAGCCTCAGTTGCGCCAAGATTCGACGCCGTTTAAGTAACGCCGAACTCCGGGCTATCCCACCCCGCTGCACCGTTATCGCACGACAGACCATACGTCATCGCACTCTCAAAGCTCGCATGGAGATGAAAGACGAGACGAGAATAACAAGAGAGAGAGAGAGAAAGGCAAGAACAAAGAGCGAGACACGTCCGAAGGAAACCCGAGTCAACGCCAGCGGCGACGAAGTTTCGAAGGAAGCGGGTGTTATGTCGGGCATCGCCGATGGAGCCAGACTCGGCCGTAATCTCTGGACCCGCCCCGAAGCGCACGACTGGGACACGGGAGAGTGGGGGGAAAAACGGTGTCGCAAATTGCGAGGACTCAGCCGGCATCGCAGCTTGCCGCTCCGCTGGCTGCTCGCTGGTTGCCTTCGGCCAATCGACTACATAGGCGGGCGGCTGTGACCGTGATGGATTTGGATCTAACGCCGCTTCGAGAGGCCATCATCGACAGCTGCGTCTGGCACGACGGAACGGGGACTAGCGAGAGTGCACGCGAACTGCGCGGGGCACGTAGGGAAGTAAGGGGGGATCAAGATCCACTCGATTGTTTTGCCGAGATTGGCACGACGGATTGCGAGCTTCACTCCAGCTATTGAGGAGACGCCTCCGAAAGTGTTTGGATTTCCCTCACGATGCGACTTTGCGGGGATGCACTTGGGTCGCTGCGCGATTACGAGAAGCGGGGGAAAAAAAATCTGGGTCACTCAACTATAGTGGAAAGTGTGAAAGCATATCTTTAGGCTTTCTTATACGATATGGCGACACTGTAATTTGAAAATGCGTTGCGGTTTTTGATGCCCCTTCTTTTTTTTCCTCTTGCATCGATTAAGCTAAATTTTTTCGCATTAGTATGTTACATGCTCATACATGTAACTCCCGACCCACACTATTCTTTTAATTGAGCGGCAAGTAGTATGCTATGCCATAGACGGCACATGAAATTGAGCAAGAGAAGTGCCAGATTGCACATACTCTCTCATTGAAAGTTGAAAAAAAAAATAATGTTGAAACGGCACTGTAGAAAGGCGCCATAGCCGAATCGGTCACCGTTACGTAACGTAAGAGCAAACGTCGACACTTTAATTATGATATCAGAGATCGATAGGCCCAAGCTGCGTGGAGCTTTCACTTCATTGTTTTTATTAATTCATTCCTTTCTCCCGAACTCGCTCATTATTATATAAGCATTTCACTTTGCACTAGAACAGCTTAGCTGTACTTCGACCATTGTGGAAAATGTCACTCCCTTGAGTTCTACTCTTCTTTCGCTTCCAGCCTGCGAAATATTCTAAAAGTATGCAAGAGAGGCTAACTTCTACCTAGCGTTTATCCTACAGCAGACGAAGAAAAATAATACGCTGGTAGATCGTCAGCACACCTCACCAAACACATTGAATTGCGTTTACTACTAAGCTTGACGCGCATATACCAAGCGATGTGCAACATATCGGCGCGCTTTGCAATCGTAGATTACTGTCCTAAAGTTACCAATTAGGCGTTGAATCGTTTTAGCGGTGTCAAGCAGCGTGGTTACACCATAACCGTGAGTGGCAAGGTTTGTGCAGTCTCGTGACGACTTATTAAGTTTGACACAAGTAATGAGAGGGAGGGGGATCAACAGATGGAAAGATAAGGAGATTGGCCAGTTGCTAAACACAATGGCGTCTTCATGTTAGGGAAGGAAGGAAAGTATCGCCTACAACCCTACGTTTGCATCGTTTTTCTTTGTATTTCGTTTCCAGCTTTTATTTTTATGTCAATTTCTTTTGCTATTTTAGTCTGCTTCCTTCAACCTTAAACATATAACAAGATGTAGGAAAAAAAAATGGGCAATCGCAATAAAAAGTATGGACTTCACATGGACAAGCAGAGCGAGAAGAAATTACCATTAAACAAGCTACCCGCTGCTTTAGGTTTTCTGAAGTCTTTCGTTCGAATGATATTCTTTTAGCTGTAACTAGATTGGCTAGTATGATATGATTCCTGACATAGAATGCACAATTACTTTCCCTATAGTGGTTTTTCTGCAAGTATCCTGCTTTCTTATAGGTTACATTCGTTCCTTACGTTAGAGTTTCGTCTTGCTGGCCGAAGCTTTGTAGACTGCAGCCGCTTATCACCACGCGACTTCATTTTCAAATTCTTTCAACACTGTTTCATTTTTTTTTGTTTCGTTTGTGGCGGTGCTTCATTTATTAACTCACTTCCTTTCCCTTCAGCCATTACACGCCTGCGCCTTTCATAATCTGTTTTTCTTAGCTTTCACTTGCACGGAGGAAATCCAATCAAAGTTGACTTTACCGATTGTACTGATATGCATTTCATATCGCGCTTTTTCTAATGTAGCGTATCGAAAGTTTCTTTGCGGACGAGGTCGAGGCCGCCGTCGCCTTAATATCAGCCTTGGTGACCACGCTGCCAAAAAGAAAATGTGAGAGCGTCGCAATAGAGTGGTACATACTGTTACATTATGCAAGCGAAAGAACTCCAGCCCTACTAAATTAAACGAGGGCCTTAGATCCACGAAACTTTTTTTCCATCGCCCTGTTGCCTATGTCTCGCCATCTCCGTGAGAATGTAAGAAACTACTGCTGACCGTGTGGGTGTCTAGTTAACACCCCTGCCTCCCCCCCCCCTCTCTCTCACGCGCACACACTTCTTAGTTAAGTTTGAGACAAAAGCAACGCAACAATGTTACAAAAAAGGGGTGCGTATATGCAGGGGCACAGTCAGCGAATTATTTCAGGGAGGAATCTTTAACCATACTTACTGTATGTTCGTGCGTGTGTTTGTATGTGTGCGTGTATATACGCACGCAAAGGCGAAGTGTGAACTCTCACCTCTCGGCTACGCCAGAGCACCTGCTGCGCGCGAAGTTACTTCCACTGTACGTGCAAGTTCAGTGCTGTCAAAAATCTTTTGTTCTTATCAACATTCCGTAAATATACACCCTGATAGTTATCCATGCAAAACAACAGAGCAAGCCCTCCTTGCATACGCCTCATGCAGCCCTCATCGTTCCAATGTTTCGGTGACGTGGTGGTCCTCCGTGCATATACGCGCATATGACTCCTCCTTGTCCATGAGTCTGAGCGAAGACCATATTGATCACTGTGCGATCTTTCGAGCACAAGGAACAAAAGACCGCATATTGTGAACCAACAAAGAAGGGCACTTTCCACAAAGTAAGCCTATTAGCCGAATTGCAGCTTATTCTGTTTAACGGTAGCATTATAATGTAGCACGACTAATATTACACGACGTGGAATCGAGGTTCAGCTTACAACGCCACATTTAAAAACGAGAAAGCAAAGTTTGCCTCTACCGGAAACCCAAACATTTCCCTCGCGGGTAATGCCTCGTGAACGGAGGCGCCTTATGCGATACAATAAACCTGGACTGTGTGTGTGGTATGCAATGTGTATCTCATTCTCTCCCTCTTTTATTCCTTCATTCCCTCCCCATGTGTAGGGTAGCGAACTGGACGCAGTCTAACATCCCTACCTTTCCTATATTTCTTCTTTCTCTCTCTCGTTCACTTTTGCATCAACCATACAAAGCCGACTTCTCTTGCAGTGAAATCATTCGTATTCAGACTGCTTTCGTCAGCTCCTCATTGTGTTGTGTTGACCCACTGCTCATATAATAACCCAGAGTTCACGTTAAAGGAAACGTCTTACAGCATGAAACAAAACGTACAAGTAGAGGCACCGAAATAGGCGCAATTCGCCGGTAGAAAACTACGCCGTAATTGAAGACTTGCGACGCAAAACAGGAAGTAGGCCGAACGGCACCGAGCCCGTGACCTTGACGCATCCGGCCTCGTAATGAAGCATGATAAGGATCGCCAACAACTCATGATACTCTTAAAAGTGGGCCATGCGTTAGACAACTTTGTGCTGTTTTCTTTAGCTTTCTTTAACCGATATTTTTGCCGCGTCGTTTACGTCAGCAGACCAGGCGTCCGTCTTTCTGCGAACGCACAAAACATCAAGCGCACGTGCGTTCATGACACAAATGCGATCTCACCCAGACAAAAAGAGAGCGATATATAATAATAATATCTGGAGTTTAACGTCCCCAAACCACGATATGATTACGAGAGATGCCGCAAGTGAGGGGCTCCGGAAATTTCCGCCACCTGGGGTTCTTGTACGTGCACCTATCTGGACGTGCACTGTATATAAAATTGTCTGGGCTAAGCGATGACTTGTAGGCGTAGAATTGTCATGGCGACATGTCCCGCCTTCATAGCGCCTCCTTCCATCTTGTTTCATGCTTTTATTTCTCTAATTTCTTCCCCTCTCATCTAGTAGGGTAGTGAACCAGCCGCGCGTCTGGTTTGCATTCCTGCTTGTTATTTTCTGATTTCCTCTTCTTACTCCTTGTCCCCGTTCTCACATATTGGGCATTATGATCAACAGAGTTTCTTTCTTTTTTCAACTTTTAATAGCAGAGATATCTTGAACAGCCAGGGGTGCGTTTTTCTTTGTCGCCCAAACTGCATATTTTTTTCAGGTGTACACTCTAACAGACAGTGATCTCCCTAGAGTATGTTCATTGCATTCGCAGCTGTATGTTCACTTAGGCCTATATTCGAAAGCTATTCTCTATGTAGGGGTGCCTCCATATCATTTGGGTCACATAGTTGCACAAACGCAGACAAAGTAGAGAAGGGCAATGGTCAACATGCTTCTGATGCGCTGCAATATATATATATATATATATATATATATATATATATATATATATATATATAAGGGAGAGAAGTGTATACCTAAGGGCTCGTATTGCCGTGTTTTAACACAATATTAATGAGATATAACAGACAGTAATGCCAAGGAATGTACAGGGGAAGTTATTAGAACCAATGGAATGTAAATAAGAAGAAAGAAGAAAGAAAAGTGGATGAAAAAATTACCAGCTGTGATATATATATATATATATATATATATATATATATATATATATATATATATATATATATATATATATATATATATATATATATATATATATATATATATATAAAATGAGAGACAACGTAGGTTGATGCACATGACTCTGTGTCGTCTCTGTTATTCTTCCCCTACTCTCAAGCGCATCAGAAGCGTGAAGACGTACCAACCAGCCCCCAACGTGACCTTATCGTCAACGGTAAAAGCGCCCTGAGTAGCTTCTTCGGTTGGCTACCCTACGCTGGCAAAACGAGAAAGCGGAAAAGAAAGACAAGAGAAGGAAAAAGGATGGAAAGAAGGAAGCTGTTCAGACTAGTAACGAGAAGCCTTAGCCTATGTTTACACACATACTTCGCTCCTATGACGAAAATTTGTTAATTAACAAATCATTGCAGTGGACTTTTTGAGCGCTGGGATTTGCAAAAAAGTTGCCGTCATTTTTGTCATTTTTTGTTAATTTTTCCTGCCGATGCGGGACGCAAGTAAACTCACCAGTAAGGGACCAAAATTACGATGCAACCGCCTTCCACCGGTTAATGAATGCGGGCTTGCGTGCACATTGCGATCCCCGGGGCCCGTATGCATGCATGTCTAGAGCAATCGGTGACGGTGAAATGAGACCTTTGTATATGTATTCTATATTTAGAAATGTCATTAGATAAAAATGTTTATTAGCTACCATAATTATGTGAGGTTAACGAAAATTGTTTTCGGCAACATGCGCGTGAGTGAGGGTTTACTGCGCAGAATAGGTTGTCAGTATCAGCAGTAATATTAAACGTATTGCGATACAAGTGTATAACCGGGATAGTATTTCATGAATACATAAGATACGTCGGAGAAACACTATAACAAGAGACCAACGAGGACACAGCATGACTTCCATTCAACGCTTGTTACAAGTAATTCGTCGGCCCCTTGTTTCCTCGCCATTACTATGCTGTTCATGCAATCATGACAAAACAGAAACTGCCTGCCCGTACATGTGTGATAATAGGTTCAGAATACTATTTTTTTATTGCGATAGCAATAATATGGACATTCTCGGCTGGATTTCGCCGCTGACGTGGACGTGGGCATTGATGTCATGCACCGTATATGTATACGTATCTATGTATATGAAAACGCAAGAAAGAAAAAAAATGTCTTGGCGCTCCTTGAAATTTCCCTGCAACGATTATGTTGTTACCGAGCGCACAAAGGTCACGGCAATCATATACAATCTCCGTTTGCAAAAATAGCGCGCTTTTCAGACACAGCGAAGTAACAAATTAGACACTTATTAGCGTTGATCTGTACCTGTGAGTACGTTTCCTGCGTTATTTTTGCGCGAGAAGCAAGGGGCGCGTTTCAATCTGCTTGCAATTCTGCGCGTGACCTTCCAATTTGTTGCTATCGCGTTCATTGCTTCGCCCTTGCGGCAAAGTTGTGACTTTTTGTGGAAGCTATAGTTAAGCAGCGTGTCAAAAGCAGGAGAACGGAGGCCAAAGAGAGTGGTTATGTGAACGTTGGTACTGTTTTTAAGCTTATTCCCGGTTATCTTTGCACTCATGATCGGTCCACCTATTGAAAGCGCCTTCTTACTAGTCGAAAGCCAGTGTAACAGTTTTGCGGTCCTTATGTATAATGAAAGCCACCAATCGTAGCAGCGTAGCATTTAAGCTGCAGCGCTGCAGTTGTCGAGGAGGTGGGTTTCACTGGCGGCAACTGCGGCCGCAATTCGATTGAGTCGAATTGAAGGAGGAAGGAAGCGGACAAAGGGAGAAGGTAGGGAGGTTAACGGGAAAGACATCCCGTTGATTGCGCTACACTGAGGGATTAGGGAAGAGAAAAAGTAAGAAAAAACAACTTGTAAATATACGAGCGGGCCGCATCCCCGAAAGGCGCAGGATAAGCAGGGACGCGAGAGGATAGAGCGCGGGATACCAAGGGTTTTTTTTTTTTCGTGACCTCCTTCATGCATAAGGTTTGTAGGCTCTTGTATAAGGGCAGATCCTCGATGAGAACCAACGAACAACCAAGCGAGAAATGTACAGGGCGAGTTGTTTGTGGTAATTCGAACTGTTTGGCCGTAATTACGATATATACGCGACGAAAATAAGCGCACAAAAAGACAGCTTGCCACTGGTATATAGGACTAAACCCGCAAGCTTCATATAACGTTGTTGAGGCTCTACCGTTGTTAAAATGTAATTAGAGCGCGAAAACACGATAAACTCATCCCCGCACGCACACACCCAGGCAACAAGCACGAACAAGCTATACCAATTAAGCTACAGCGGCATGCAGTCGTCCTCCCGAGCACCTTATTGGCTATCTGTGCACGTCAAGGAGACAGTGGTAGCCAGTGACACCACTCGATTTCTTGGCAAGTTGTCTTTTCGTGCACTTTAACTTGTTCACATTTATACCATGATTACTATAGCTGAGTCGGAAGACCGGAAAAAAACGTATCTGATACATTCTTTCGCATTTATCAACTGTTTGTTGGTTTTCGTTGAGACCGCAATTAAAAGCGAGCCATTGACAAGTTACACAGCACTGCTAGTCCTTTTTTTTTTACAATAGCTTCGGGGGGTTGTGTTAGCAGCGCAGTACATTTACAAGTTCAAAATTAACCAACAAGCTTGCAAAAAAGTACTTCTTTAATTAAATTCACCTTTTTAGATGTAGGTACACATTAAATAACCTCACGTAGTCGAAGTTAACCATCTAAAGGGCCCTACAACGACGCGCTCTAGAATAATATAGTGGTTTCGAATAAATAACTCCAGCTTTCATTCTATAACCTAACCTGTTGCACATAGCCACGAAAGTATTCAGACAACCAGATGCATCGGTTGAACTCGTTCAGCGCTGAAATTTTATTTTAGTCGGATATGTTTTCATTTCGTGCGTATTTTTCTAATGCTTCAGATCTCAGATGGCCACTAAAAAAATTAAGACAGTGGCACAGGCTTTTAGAATTTACAAGCATGATGTCAAATCAAGTCATAATGGCTCAGTGGCTGTGAAATTAGGAAGTGGCTTATGGATTTCTGGTTTTTTTTTCAATTCTGTGCCTGCGGACCGACATATAATCGAATCCATACGCATGCTAGAGTATTCAAGCAAGCGGGTATATCTGTTTAAATTGTTGCACTTGTCACGCCTCTAGCACAGATTACCACTGATGACGTGCGGGAAAATGCACTAACCAGGAGGCGAATCGCTAACGCTAATGTCAAACTGTGAGTAAAGAAAGCTTTAGTGAGTGGATACCGGAGATTACTGTATCACTAATCTGCATAAATCGCCTTACCACAGCACTACTACTGAATGTGTTTTTTTCGCCCTAATAAAGTGCGTGCTTCAACTTATTTTTCTCAATATATTATATAGCGCGAAAGTAACGGCGCACGAAAGAAAACACACATGGCGTGTAGGTTATTCTTTCTCGTCTAATCAACATTTTGAGCCAACGTTTTTTGAAATAATGGCATGTCCACAATCTCAATTCATGGCCATCTGGAAGTCGATTGAAAGGAAAGAAACATAATATTTGGTGCCAGACATGCATATAGGCATGACAAAAGAGAAGCCAACAGTTAAGACGATGTGCTCAGGGCCTGATTAAGCTATCACGTTCTACTTTAGAAGGCAAAGCTCGACCGTACTCCAAATTTTTCATTGTACATTTAGTTTATTTTCTTGAGGCGAATTAAGGGGCTACCGGCTGAGGTCTTGTTCTGTTCGATCACACTGGGATACGGCAAGCTTTGGATTAAAAAAAGCCAAGTTGACGATAGCCTGCGAGCGATTAAATACAGAAAACTACGCGCTGTTGTTTACACCGTGCACATCGATGGCCTGCCTGATGATTCCGATGACGCCGTAAGCACATTCCGGTTCACTTTGAATGGCATAGATGGCCCACGTACTCATGAACCTCCGTAGGAGCTCGCTAGAAACAAGTAAATGATAAAAATAAATGGACTGTGCGAATTGAACAGTTCACGAATGAGCGGGAGTTTACGAGGACAAAGTCATGCACTTAAGCCGCGCAAGCGTAAAATGCCTTTCGCTGCTTTAGTCTTGTTGTATTTGGAGATTTCAACTTGTTCCCGCGCGACTTAAGGAAATAGTTCTCCCCCTGAAAGCCAGCAGGGTCGGGCATTCAAGCATTCCAGCTGCGATCCTTTCCAGTATGCAAAACAGGCAGTGTTCTCGCAACGCCTTTCGACGCAGTACCCTGGAAAACTCAATTACCGCGGAACCACTACTTACCTTCTCTGAGGTTCGAGCGTCCCCTCGATGCTCCGCGAGCTGTGAAAACATTACTCTATTTTGCGAGGCTCTTTTCCAAATCAGGCAGGGAGGTAGAACGAAACCAATATTTTTTTTTGTTCGCCAGTGCTCAGCGACAGCGAATGGTCGCTTTTCACTTGCATACAGAAACTGCGTAAAATGTTCGCTTGCGAGTAAACTTGTTTTATTTTTTTTTCGGCTAACGTCAGACGCGATGTTTCACGGAAAACAGTTAGTGTACCAGGCTCACAACAGTGTGGCTGTCAAGGCATATTGTCTGCGTTTCGAAGTTCTAGCGAACAAAACAACCTTTCGCGCTGAACCTGTCGTACGAGGGAAAGAATACGGCGTTGTTGGCAAGAAAGGAGAAAAACGATTAGCACAAAAAAAACAAAGGGACGAGAACGGCCTACGTTGTGTACTTAATTCTCTTCCCTGCATTTCTTTACGCTTAATGTTGAGTACTGTCGTACGAGTTGCACAAAGCTGCAGCTGTAGCTTCAGATACAGATGGATTACATGCATCGTCCCTGCGCGGTGCGCTGAAGTTTGTGCAATAGGGTGGTGTAACGGTAAGCAGGAAGTGCATGAGCATGAACCAGCAAAAATCATGGAAGCTATGCGCCTGAAATGCATGACCTTGGTAGTATTCATTAGATTATTGCTTGATAAGACACACATAAAAGTCAGTATAATTATTGTTGGAGTTTTACGCCCCAACTCCATGATATCATCGATGTGATTATTAGAGACACCGCAGAGGAGGGTACCGAAAATTTAGATACGCCTGGGGTGCCTTAATGTCCGCCTAAATCTAAGCACACGGACCTCTACCGTTCTGCTTCAATCAAAATGTGGCCGTCGTGGCTGAGACTAGATTTCGCGACTTTCGGGTAGGAATTCAAGCACCATAATAGAGTGTACTAGAACATTTATTCTAGTACACTCTTATTCTAGTACACTCTAACAATAATCACAAGACTATCGCGGAGAGTGACAGCACCGAGGAAGAGCCCGAGTTCAAACCAGCAAAACTTGATACGTATTCCTCCAACCTGAAATGTATGGTGGTGGTTGTATTCACGATACGATAAGTTTCAGAGAAGGTTAAACGGAATGTTAAGCTCGCTCTCACTTGTTGGAGGGGAAGCATTTGTACAGAAGTGGTGATCATAAAAATAAAAATATAGGAGTCGACATAATTCGGGATGTGGTGCCATCGTTTCAGTGGAAGCGTAACGGCGAGAAAGTTACACGCGAAACGACTGACTTGACGCATGGAATAGCACGTGCCGGCTGCGGCATGAGTACTCGAATGCTGGCTGAGTATGGATGAGACAAGTTTCACGTGGTACGCTTCGCGCAGAATTAAGGCCTCATATCGGCGAATAGACGAGACAGATCTGAAAAGTGGTAATGCGTGAACGAAAACTAACTAAACGCGGTGTGTGAATGCAGTATCATGCGGGGACTTACAGCGTGTTGCGCCCAGTAGAAGAGTCAGGATTGTAGCGCCGAGTCTGAATAACGCGCTGGACAGGTGCTCCCCGCTTCGAAGCATGGTTCTCACGTCACTTGTGTCAGTCAGGAGCGTGGAAGCTCAGCGGATGTTACGCGCCACAAGAGACGCGAAAAGAAAAAAAACAGAAAATCACCGCGTGTAAAACTGTTGTCAAACTACACGTGCAACGACAGGCACATGCGAAGTGTTCGACTGGCGCACGCTGCTCGTCTTCAGTGCGAGATCATCGGCATGGACGAAGCGCGAGTGCGATGTGTGGTGCCAGCAGACGACGCGACGTTCGTGACGCGGTACGACGAAGAACTGTCTGCTACGTCCACGAGTCGCGACCTCGAAGGAGAGGACAGGTCTGCGGTGCTCCTCACCGGCTACTACTCTCTCAGCGGAATGCGGCAGCACTGAGTCCGGACCCGACCACCATTGCCAGCCGGAGCGCGAAGCATGCTTTCCCGCTCGCCTCCTCGGAGCACCGGGATCTCTCCGCTCATTGCATCCGAAGCGCCACCGCTTAGCGCATGCGCCGCCGGAGAAGGGTGGTCGCCTAGACCCTCTCGCGTACGGAATACTCCGCGACGAGAAAATAGTGCCCACCTTTATTCCAATTTTAAATGGTTTCTCGGCTCTTTCATTGCCCGGCTGTGTTATTCAGTCGCTCCAAATAACAGACCGTCGGAGCCGTTTTGGCCCTTTCGGGCTGTCCGGCCTAATGTTAGAACACAATGTAGCGTGACAGCCGCGATCAAAACCACCGCTATCTTGCCGCGCGCAGGCACGCACTCTCGAATGCTTGTGGGCCAGAGGGCGCTGCGGACTGCGAGGAGGCGGGAACGGTGATGCTAGAAGGAGAGTAGAGGAGACCGCGTGTGGATCGATGTCTCAAAGAGATTCTGGAGAGGAAAAAAAGAACGCGAGGAGAAGATTGGAGGAAGGAAACGGCATAGCCACGACTGGCTCGTGGTGGAGGTAAGAGATTATCTTCGGCGATCCGGCGGGGAGGCTAGAACGAACGAAAAAGAAGGAACAAGTATGAAAGATCACGAAACGGCGATGCAGTTTGCGCGCAGGAAAGAGGGTAACGGAGGCTACCGCGAAGACAACAGGGCAGCCCCTTAGGAAAACGGAGCACGTTCGCAAGAACTCCGCCCCACACTTTCTCTCGGCAGCCAAGTTTCCTTCAAGCCGACCCCCTTTTCTTTTCGGAGGTGCTGCTCGTCACATCAGGCGCACGCAAGGTTAGGAACACGCGAGAGACACGACAACGGAACCTCGCTTCTCTGGCCACCAGAGATTCGTCGCCAAGGCATCCTGATTGGACTTCCCTTCAGCGCCACACACTAGTCCCCGCCACGCACATTGCTTTACCCCCCAACCGTCCACGTTTACTTGGTATGCCCGCCGGTTCTGTCTGCACATCGGTAACAGCAGACAAAAGAGCGCGACCGAAACACGCACGCCGGTTTTGCCAGCGTGGTTTTGATGCAGCGGAGTCGCCACCGCCAAAGTTACGAATTCAGGTACCGATGTCGTAAAAGGAGTTCACGTCAGCCGCCACGTAACGAACGATGCCTGTGCAGAAGGTTTATAATTCTCCTTTCGTTCACAGTAAGTTCAGCTCCTGTAGAGCAGCACTCGTGAGTGGTTCTGGCGTGAGTTTTACCTTTCATGGCAAAGTGGGATCTTAGTGCTGGAGATAAAATAACAATGTCCTTTTTTTATTGGCGAGTATGCCACAGAGGACTTAAAGAGAGGGTCGCGTTTGAAAGACGCGAAGTTATAAAGCAGGCATTGGAAACGTACGGGGCGTACATATGAGGCAAGTAGGCTACGCCTAAACTTTTGCACATCCTGGGAGCGGCTAGTGCTTTGCAGTAGCAGTCTTAATTTGTCGCAGAGTGATTTTGTACTGGCTGCTTCAAGTGTTGTCCCAAATGAGAAGCTTGAGAAGCACAGCTCTTCATTTCGTTCAAAGATTGGAAAGTTCATTTTCATATAGCGTAATCTCGTACGAATGAACAGCGAAATGTGCGGATGTTTTTAATTGAAGGTGACAAAAAATAGTGATCGTATGCGCATATACTCCTTGCTCTGGTTCTTTTTCTTCATTTGCTTTCTTTTATTGTGTATTGATTCGTCTTTATTTTATGAAGTTGGATAGCAGGCTTTAAAGCCCCCTGCCTTTCCATGTTGTCAAATTTGAGTGAACTAAGTCTTATTGTTCATTTCTCCTTCGTGTAAGCTGCCGGTACACGTGTTTTTTCCGAACCCTTGAGTATATTCTTGAAGATGTCATTTTTATACAGCAGCTCTACACTAGACTTACTGTTCTGCAACCAATTCCACTGTTTGAGCTCACCTTTGCTCGCATAATCAGAAGGGACCTTAATGATTTTGCTTGGTATAAGCTCCGCAGAACGTAGTCCCCTCAATGAAGGGCGCAAACTAATGCCGACAAGTAGAGAATAAAAATAAAGTAGAAAAGTAATATTGAGCAAATGTCATCAGCATTGATGTGGATATTCACTTGACGCCATTTTTTTTCACCTTTCATTCTAACTTCTATCGTAACGCTGGGTATTACTGTTCAAGATGTTTCAATGTCTAGTTCTTGTTTCTTCGAGAGGTCTTTTTTGAAGTGGCGCGTTGGTGCGTTGTTATGTAGACTAGATGCCTTATAAATGTCTGCTGTACTTGTAGAAAATGACTGATATGTTAAATATTGGCAGCACGTGTTTCGTATATCCGATTAAGTATAGGAATATGGAGTTAGCGATATTTTACAGCGAAAGCTGTTATGAGATCACAACTCGGGTCTCGCGAAGCGCCGTAGTTGTTTGCCGCTGCCGGTGTCCGTAACCACATCGCGCGAAATTTAAAAAAAAGCTAGTACTAATGACACAGTGGGGCTCAAACTTGGGTCCACTGGGTGCCAGCCCAGTATTCTACCACTGAGCTACGCCTGTTTTTTTTATTTCGTGTGTGCATACAACATTCACAAACAAATATACATCAAAGGACAAACATGAACAATGATTTGTGACAAACATGAGCAATGATTTGTGAACAGACGCCATAGTGGAGGGCTCCAGAAATTTTGACCACCTGAGGTTCTTTAACGTGCACCCAAATCTGAGCACACGTACGGGCCTACAGCATTTCCGCGTCAATCAGAAATGCACCCGCCGCAGCCGGGATTTGATCACACAACCCGCGGTTCAGCAGCCGAGTACCTTAGCCACTAGACCACCACGGCGGGGCACAAACATGAACAAAAGAAAAGAAGTAAAAAGTGTCAAAGTTAACAGGCTTTTTAAAATTCTTTCATCTGTGTAAGGCTTTCCACGTGATGAAGCCATTTGGACACTTCCTGTTGAACCTTTCGTGATTCCACGAATGAACAGACAGATTGAAAGTGGTATTGCCGAACCGGACGTGCATTAACATCAGCATGGCGCACCGCCATTATGGATTACCTATACTGTGCAGGCCCAGTAACATAACTAAAAATCGAAAGGTATTCCTTCTTCATTTGATACTGGTAAAAATCTAATGCCGTAGGCATCAAGAGGCAGATAATTTTTCAAAGTTTTTTGGAGAACATCCCAGAAAAAGACTGGATCCCAGATGCCAAGAAAAAACATGTTCAATTGTTTCCAGTTTTTTGCAGAGAAGACAATCATCGCCCAAGGAACAAAGAAGCCTTTTTCTTGCATCCACGTTTTCACGGGCAATGTTCATCCAGAGCGCAATTTAAGGAAAAAGGATTTAGCTCCAGGTGACACCTCTATTTCTTTACACGGCTTAAGGCATTCCGGCCTGGGCCTACACGGTATAATGATCTATATAGGGGAACAGGAAGAAACGTTTCTACTAGATTTTTGTATAACCTTTCACGCGAAAATGTACTGAGATATTTCATTGAAAAAACTTCTTTTAGGTAACCTCTAATGCTTGCTTTCCTGTGACAAGATGCTACGACAAGTTCTGGCAACCGTCTTCCAAGCCTAAGTTGTATAACAGTACGTATGAATGGGTCTCGACTATTTTGGAAAAACATGAACTGTATAACTAACTGACGAAGGTACAAATGACACAGACCAAACCCACCAGAGCGAACCCATCTGAATAAGTTTTCTACTTGTTCGCTCCCAAGAAGAACCCCACAAGAAAACAGCAAGTATTCGATGAAGCTGCTGTACATTCTCACGTGAACAATGCAATACTTGAACAATGCATACCAGAGTTTACTAACTAAAAATATGCTACAAAAGGTCGCTGTCGCGAAAACTGATAGCTGGAAACCTTTAAGTTGTTCAGCATTTTCTCGTATATAGCTCCATGGCCCGACGCCACCAGAACGGTTCACTGCCACTATGATATTTTAATAGCACACCTAGGTATCGTACCGAAGTACTAGTCTGTCAAATACTAGCCACAAATTCTGGACTCACAGGCCATTCCCCATGCCAGCAATCCACGCACTTGCTCCAGTTTACCAAATAAACGATCACATCCCGATGATCAAGATAGATTTAGAAAAAGCATTTGACCGAGTACCTCACAATATTCTTTTTCTTTTGTTAGACTATGTCAATGCCGGTAACGTAATTTGGGATACAGTTCAAACGGCATATACTGCCTGTAAAACTCAGCTAATCATCAACAAAGTTCTTGGGAAATGAATTAATGTCAAACGTTCTGCACGACAAGGCTGTCCTTTGTCTTACCTCCTATTTTCAATTTATATATAGTCGTTTTGCCAGAAAGTCATGAAAAGTAGTAACATAGAAGGGTACAAAATACCAAAAGCTGAAGTACGGGTACTGACATGCGCAAACGATGTAGCTGGGTTTTGTAAAGAATATGAAAGTATCGCTGAAACCATAAAAATGTGTAAGCTGAGCTACGCCTGTGCTTGTGACTCGTTGAGAAACTTGTCTTGGGCAGGCTTGATTTCAGGAAAGCAATCGCGTTAATACGACTTTTAAAGCGTTTCAAAACAGCGAAGGAACAACCAGTCATCGCACAATGCAAATAGCGTAACGAGTGGGCCGTCGAATGCTTCAACCCATTACAAAAGCTTGTTTTTTGTTCAGCTTTTAACTGTGGCGCATACCCACTTCAGCCATAATTCCTCATCGTCGTTCGCCACTGCATGAACAATCGGCACAAAATTTCTCGCAAGAGTTTAGCGGATACCACGCTTCTCAGAAGAATGACGAGAAATAGCACAGCGAATGCCGGCCTACTACCCTAAAATATTTATTATTAGTGCCGTAGTGGGCATAAAGCAAGTGTGCTTGCAGCAGTTACCCAATGAGTGCTTAGAAAAGGCTCTGAAAGGCCGCTCTTCTAGCTTTCGCTGTGACTGTGCTGCGCCTTCCGCACAGGCCTGGCGTTTTTCAAAGACGATAGTCTTTCTTGGGGACCTTAGACGCAAAAATTTTGGTCTGTCTGTCTGTCTGTCTGTCTGTCTGTCTGTCTGTCTGTCTGTCTGTCTGTCTGTCTGTCTGTCTGTCTGTCTGTCTGTCTGTCTGTCTGTCCGTCTGTCTGTCCGTCTGTCCGTCCGTCCGTCCGTCCGTCCGTCTGTCCGTCTGTCCGTCTGTCCGTCTGTCCGTCTGTCCGTCTGTCCGTCTGTCCGTCTGTCCGTCTGTGTGTCTGTGTGTCTGTGTGTCTGTCTGTCTGTCTGTCTGTCTGTCTGTCTGTCTGTCTGTCTGTCTGTCTGTCTGTCTGTCTGTCTGTCTGTCTGTCTGTCTGTCTGTCTGTCTGTCTGTCTGTCTGTCTGTCTGTCTGTCTGTCTGTCTGTCTGTCTGTCTGTCTGTCTGTCTGTCTGTCTGTCTGTCTGTCTGTCTGTCTGTCTGTCTGTCTGTCTGTCTGTCTGTCTGTCTGTCTGTCTGTCTGTCTGTCTGTCTGTCTGTCCGTCCGTCCGTCCGTCCGTCCGTCCGTCCGTCCGTCCGTCCGTCCGTCCGTCCGTCCGTCCGTCCGTCCGTCCGTCCGTCCGTCCGTCCGTCTGTCTGTCTGTCTGTCTGTCTGTCTGTCTGTCTGTCTGTCTGTCTGTCTGTCTGTCTGTCTGTCTGTCTGTCCACTCTTAACGGCATCGGGTACTTGAAACAGCCAACCCCATCCGCAGCACCCACCTATGTTGCTCAAGGTTGAGCGTTCATGCTTGTGCAATTGTCAATCGAAAAGCAATTATTGCGCATGTCTGGGGCGCCATAACAACACGTATATATTCTGCATGTGCCTCTCTTACCAGAAAAGGCACACATAAGTAATTTTAACGACGGTAGCGCTTATCACGCTGCGCTGACCATGCAATGCTTGCACGGAAAGGCGAGTGTTTCCAACGCTTTGCTAAAACGAAACGGTGGTGGCACCTACCCGTCGCTTTGTGTTCTACACCTCATCACCTCTGAGATGGGCGCGCACACCCGTCTCAGAGCCACGCGCTATGTTTTCTAAGACAACTGCCAGATGGCGCTTATGTCTCACGTGTGACGTGACTTGATGCGCTCGTCTGCCTCCACTGCACGCTCGAGGCACTCTAACGCAGCGCCTCCAGAATACCATTCACCGATTTTCTTGCGCAGGACATCAAATAAATGTCTTGTTCACTCTCTCCACACGCAAGACTATCGTCTTTCGACGACATTTGCAGAATACATGCAGATACGGGGCCAATTCTTTTTATAACATCGTATAGGAAATGATTTACCCATAGAAACAAAAAGTAACTGTAGTTGTAGACGTGCACAATTACTTCATGATGTCAACAAAAAAAGATAACTCGCGTGTAAGCCCACATGTGTTTGTGCTCATTTACATTTGTGTGATCCGCGCGTACATCATATTTTTCACTCAAAACCTGGAGTGGGATACAACACCATCAAGCATGCGGGCAAGCGTTTACAGTTTCTCATTATTAAAAGCATCATGATCTATGGGCGCACGTGTTCCCTCCCGGAAATTAGCCCGCACAGAAAAGCGGTGCTTGGAGGCACAAACAACCGAATCAAGTTTTCTCTTGGCAGCGTTATTTTGTCATTTCGCGGCCACCTCTTTGTTGTCTCTTTCTTTTTGCAGCGCAAAGCAACGAAACAAAACGAAAACTGCGTTGCTTTGCTTTTCCGCCAGAAGTACTGCTGTTGAGGTGAACAGCAATTATCGGGAAACAATTAAAAGAATGCGTACACACATCAGTCGCCTGTCTCCGCTTTCCTCAATTTGACGTTGTTTTATGTTATTATCTCCCCTCCCCTCTTTCCCGTAGGGCACGCATCTTTTATACACGTCGCTCGCCTATAATGGAGCCTTGGTGGAGCAGCGAACAATTTCGGACTCTCGCACAGTGGCGCGCTTACAAATGACGCCACAGTGCATTAGCACGATACGAGCAGATCATCAGAGAGAACGCTGGAACAATTAATCACTCGCCCTATTAGACGCATATTTCGTTTATTTTTCCGCCACGGGAGGTGCCCGATCTATCGTGGCGCGAAGAAGAGCTCTCGTTTAGAAGCGAGAGACTAAAAAAAAATAAAAAACTCTCACGCAATCCGGGATCTTTTCTTTGCAGCGGCGGATCTTTTCGTTGTTCGAATAATGATGAAAACTAGAAGTTTCCCCCGTAATAACCTAGCGCGCGAGAATATAATGCAAGCGCTACCGCCCACTCTGTTTCTAGCTGTTATTGGACCTTTATGCAGAAGTGGCGGCGCGCAGAAAACGCAAGTACCATCACACTTACCGGAAAGCATATGGATCTATTAGTGTTTCGCTTCAAACGAAATTGCAAATATCTTATCCGAAAGTGCGCGTTTCTTGGAGCTCTCGCTTTCGAAATTGTTTCTTTTCCCCCGAACACAAATGAAATTCTCGACAGCCTTCTCATCCAGTTTATTTCCTGATTTATACTTACAACGTGCAGCGCAAACAAACTAAGACAAAGCTTAGGACACGCAAAGCGATATATATTGTCCCCCGTATCCACCCCATGTCTTTGTTTATTTGCACTGCACGAGCTAAGCATGTATCAAGCCAAGTATCAACAACCAGCGGATTCTTCTACAATCTTTTTTTTCTTTTTTGCACGTTGGGCCTGCGTCAAACTCTGAAATCCCGCCTAACATTTCGTTCTAGTTCTTGTTCTGATGGCTGACTTGCGCATGGTCTGTTGCGAACCTGCCTCTCTTTTAGAAAAAAAAAATAGCTGCGTATATAGCACGTATTGGTTATAGAGTGCAGTTACATTTAGGTTGGATGACATCTCTTGATCATCTCCATCAGCTCTTTTCTCGCCTCCCGCACTGCAGCTGCGTTCACATATTGGGTCGGCATTTAGGGTCGATTCGCTGCGCTAGGTTTGACGTTAGTCCTATCATACACCGCCCATGGCCACTCGACCCCATTGCTAAGCCGTTCGGATCACCGCTCTAACCGAAGACCAAGCGCGAAAAGCACGAAAAGGCATTAGCATCAGAAAAGCCATCGGTACAGAATACCAGCCTTGGTCAGCAAGACCGCAGTCAGAATGTGCCGCTCCATTTCGACACATAGAAAATTGCTATCTAGTGCAAAACACATACACACTCACGCACAAACACACACGCACACGTAAATGCAGACAAACACACACACACAAGCACACACCACACAGACATACACACACACACGCGCACGCACATGCGCACACTGGATTTATTATAAGTTGCCCTAAAATGGGTGGAAGGCGAAAGCCACTTTTTTTCTTCTCAGTCGATGGATTAATCCTCTATCGCGGTATTGGATCCCGGCCGCCGCGATGAAATTTTTACAGCGAAAGCTGTTCTGATATCAGACTCGGGTCACGCGCGGTGCCATGGCTGTCCGCCACCCCCGCCGCCGCCGCCAGTTTCCGTAATCACATTGCACGAAAAAAAAAAAAAAAACCTAGCACCAATGACACAGTCGGGCTCGAGCCTGCGCCCGCTAGGTGTCAGCCCAATATTCTACCACTAAGCCCCGCCGTTTTTTTTTCTTTATTGTCTAACATATCAAGACTTCTCACCTTCCACATATTTACATATTGGTCAAAATACAAGTGCGTAACAATATACACCCAAAAAATTGATTGAAGTACAGTCAGCTCTTAGCTGACTGTTGACCAATACTTCGGCATTCCTAAAACTGGCTGATTGCGCACAATTCAGTCCGGTACAACCTCTTGGCCCTTCAGCACTTCAAGAAAATGGCACACAGATTCGCAAAAATATTGCCGCACAGATGGCACTTATACATCCATGTTTTCAAAGGCACATGGGGTTTTCCATATACTGTGCAGGCCCATAAGCATGATTAGATCATAAGATAAGCCTGCCTCGTTTTTAACCGAAAGAAAACAGATGCTGTGGGCGCAGTAGTTCTTTTTTTATGGTTCTCTTCAATATGTCCCAGAAAAAGATCCCGCTCCAGTAATCTATAAACACATGTTCAATTGTTTCCGGTTTACTACATAAGTGGTAATGTGTGCTCCATGGGACGAATAACCCCCTATCCTGCAACCATGTTTTAACTGGTAAGGTACCAGTATGTAATTTAAAGAAAAACGTTTTGACCCCTGGGTCTACAAGCATTCTTTTAACGCATTTCAGAACATTCTGTCCTGGGCCTGCACTGTATACGCTTGGGACTTGTTGGCAAACTTGCCTTAGGCAGGCTTAATGCGGGAAAAGAAATCGCGTTAATACGACTTATAAAGTGTTTCAAAACAGCGAAAGAACAACCAGTCATCGCACAATGCGAATAGTGTAACGAGTGGGTTGTCCAATGCTCCAACATATTACAAAAACTTGTTGTTCTTCACCTAATAACTGTGGCGCATACCCACTTCAGGCATACTTCTTCATCGTTTTCAGCCACTGTGTGAACAACTGCCACAAAATTTCTTGCAAGTGTTTAGCGGATACCACACTTTTCAGAAGAATGACGAGAAAAAGCATAGCAAATGCCGACCCACTATCCAAAAATTTTCTTATTAATCCTGTAGTGGGTATCAAGCAACTGTGCTTGCAGTAGTTACCCAATGAGTGTTTGGAAAAGGCTATGAAAGGCCGCTCTTCTAGCTTTCGCTGTGACTGTGCTGCGCCTTCCGCACAGGCCTGGCGTTTTTTTTTGTGGAGATGAATATGCATGAGGCTCGTGTACTTAGATTTAGGTGATGGTGATGAAAACTTTATTTGGATCCAAATGGGAAGATAGCGCGGACCGTCGAGCCGAGCTCGGTGGCCTGTACGCGGACGGCCAGGCTTTGGCGGTTGAGTTCGGGGTTGCAATCAGCTCTGCCTTCAGCAAGAACACCAGGTGGTCAAAATTTCCGGAGGACTCCACTGTGGCGTTTCTCATAACCATATCAGAATTTGAGGACGCTAAACCTCAACAATTATTACAAGATATTGATCCTCCCTTGCCTTCAATCGAAAGTTTTCTGCACATACTGAGGTTTTCCCCCAAAGGCAGGATCGCGGGCATCACAACCTCTCTGCACTTGACCTGCTTGTACACTGCATCGTGATCAGCCCAACTTCAGACCAAGTGAGATGTCACGTGACGCCGCGTTAGGTGACGCTATGACGTGCCAATATCAAGAACGGGAGTGACGCACGTGTGAGCACTCGCCGCGGTAAGTTTGTGGATGGTCGCTTGCGTGAGCAGTTCAGTCATGTCAAGTCTCCCTGCTAAGGACCTACGTTCCACGCTAGTCTCCCGTACTGAAACCTGTACTGCATGATCATATCTTGTTCTATCATACATGATACGGTATATTATATAGTATATTACTATACTATAATTAAAATTATATATAAAGCTCACTCACTCTCTCTCTCTCTCTCTCTCTCTCTCTCTCTCTATATATATATATATATATATATATATATATATATATATATATATATATATATATATTTATATATATAAAAGAAAGAAATATCATTTAATATTAGCTCAAGTTTTATTTCTTGCGTGGTTCTCAAGCCGCAGGTAAGTTGAAAATACATGAATAAATTATCAGCTTTTTAGAGCGCTTTATTGTGGTTTATATAGAATATACAGAGTTCTGGGCCAGATATGAAGTGATTTAGAACATTCCAGCCAACAATTACGCAGGAGCATTACACGTTCAAGCAGTTTTCAGTGAAGCCAGAGACAGAATTTGATTAGTAGAGTTTTTATAATACCAGTAAAGCTTCAGATAGTGAAATCTGGTGGTATCTTAAGCTTCATTTCGAAACAGATCAAATGGCACTTGTGGCTTCATTTATTGGTGTGTTTAGGTTTTGTTTCGAAGGAGAGAATGAACCCTCTTGAACTTCCTGACCGGATTTGAAATGGCACGCCTAAAAGAATGAGATGGTGAAGCGCAACCGCTGAACATTTGCTGATTTTCGTTTCGTGAGCAAACAGCTCTGAGTCACACGAACACACATGGAGCCAGAAATACGAAGATTAGACAAAATACATGTACTACCCATCATTCCCATGCTCGCTGAAGCACCGTGCGTTGCAGCTGCCATAGACTGTAACGCCAGAGTTCCCTATAGTATATATTTAGGAAACTCTATGACCACCCCTTCCAAATGGGGTGGAGCACATTCGGCAAGCACTCTCAAATTATGACAGGTAGATTGCCACTATCTCTCAAAAGGAAGGTATATAACAGCTGTATCTTGCCGGTACTTAGCTACGGAGCAGAAACCTGGAGACTTACAAAGAGGGTTCAGCTTAAATTGAGGACGACGCAGCGAGAAATGGAAAGAAAAATGGTAGGTGTAACCTTAAGAGACAAGAAGAGAGCAGAGTGGATTAGGGGACAAACGGGGTTAAGGATATCATAGTTGAAGTAAAGAAGAGGAAATGGACATGGGCCGGGCATGTAGCGCGTAGACAGGATAACCGCTGGTCATTAAGGGTAACTAACTGGATTCCCAGAGAAGGGAAGCGGGTTAGGGGGAGACAGAAGGTTAGGTGGGCAGACGAGATTAAGAAGTTTGCGGGTATAAATTGGCAGCAGCAAGCACAGGACCGGGTTAACTGGCGGAACATGGGAGAGGCCTTTGTCCTGCAGTGGACGTAGTCAGGCTGATGATGATGATGATGATGATGACCACCCCTTCCACCGTCTCCCCCATCATAGCCCTCACCACCCCAGTCTTATTATCATCATCAGCACCACCCCCCTTGACCCCTGCTTAGCCGGTGGTCACCACTTCCCACAAAATCGGCACCATCACTATAGTCAGCAACAACATCAAATGCACCATCTCGAGCTCAACGTCACAGCCGGCCCACCATCAACATTCTCTGCGACAGACACAAAGTGACGCAACATTTTGCTACGACCCTTGCGTTTTTTCAACGGTCCACAGAGCGTTTTCTTCGCCACCCCTTTTACCTAGCCCGTATCTCACTAACCCTCCGAGATCCTTTCGTTCCTCGAGCAAACAAAACTCCCCAACTGAAATTCGAGACGAAAGGCTTGCGCAAGACGCTGCCGGCTACCATTAATGCATCTCGCGGAGGAAGCGTGTGCTTCGCCTGCGGCCGAAGGACATCGGCCTTCGATGTTTCGCAATGCAGGTGAGCGAGCGGCGCCTGCGCCCAAGGGTCTCGCCTTTCGCAACGCTTCCTTTTCCACGCCCGTATGCAGCGAGAAAAAGCTCGCGTGCACGCAGGTAATGCCCATAAAAGGAGCGAACGAATACCGTTCGGAAGAGTGCGTCGAGAGAGCGTACAAAGTGCAGCTCGTATATACTTTACAAATGCGTCTTGTTCGTGTGGGGGCCTTTAAAATGCATTGTGAGACTTTCGAGAAAAGCTCTGACATATGTCCCCGTTGAGCTTGCTTCGAAGGCTTGTTCGCGAGATCGATACAACAGAGCGCGTGCATCACGACACGGATGCAGGCTAATTGAAGTGCAGTCAACCACGTCTCCGACATTGTGATTGCAGACTGCCCAGGCGTGACCGTTGGTGTCCATAAAATAGCGTCACCATGAGATATCTGGATATAGAAGAGAGCGCTTTTTCAAATTTATTGTTTAACTCGTGAACGTTCCAACTATAAGGCCATGAATGTTGGGGAACTTCGACGTAGGATGTTTTCCTTTGTCACTCAGGAAGAAGAGTGCGAAGTTTCGAGTTAATTGGTGAACTAGCGATACGTAAAATGAAGGAAACGTTCTGTCGACTATAGTCCAACAGTCCGAAGACTGTAGGGGGATTTATGATGGATACTACATGTATTAAAAAGCACAGACAGATGACAAGGAAACTTCACATATATTAAGCAGTGTTATTACATAAACTGCCCCCAAAACTTAACTATGAAATATAGCAGTAATAAAAGCAACAAAAATAAGAGAATATCTGTAACAACATTGATGGAGTCGCAAATTATTTCAGAGGATTGCCAATTTTAGGTTTTAATATATATATACACATATAACAAATGACAGTATGTATTCCTTCCCATACGTGTTGCATACACGCGCGTTGCAACAAAGCACTGTTGTGGCAACGCGCCACGTTCGTTGGAAAGACTTGCGTTTATACAGAAAAAACACAGCGTGAAAAAAATGAATTGGGCCTTATAGGAGGTATATCAACGCAATCCTCAATGTAATGAAGTAATGCCTTACGGAATTATAAACATAAGTAAATGGCCCAAAAAATGTGCGTTTTCCACAAAGCATCACAATCTTTAAAAGAAGCGAAAGAATCAACGCCTTTCGAGATTCATTGAAGCATACAATTAAATGAAATACCTTATCGCGTGTGATGTCAATGAACTCTAGGTTTAGCAAGTTTGTGACGTGAGCCACGCTCTGCAGCCTTCTCACATCGGCTCACGACGCCCTTTTCAAGCCGTCGACGCATTAAATACAACGCCCGTCGACCGGTGCATTTGGGAAAAAAAGAGGCACCATGATCATCGTTCAATTCTGCGCATTCAATGCCGCGATGTCTCGATTTGTGGACGCGACGCACTGTCCTTAACAAACTTCTCTACGAGACGCCGTTCGTTCGGCAAGTGCGACGACTTGTCGTTGTCGAAGCATTGTTCCCTCTCCGTCCTTTCCCTCTCTCCCTCTTCTTTCTCCACTAACTCTGCGCGCACTTCTTCGAAAGGCGACGCCAACGCGACAAACACGACGACAACGGCCTCTGTACTGACTGCGTCTAGTGTAGCGTCGAGTAGCTCCACGGCAAGCACGTTTCCGGAGCGAGCTTCTTTGGCCGGGGTCCATATACCACTGTCGAAAAGGGGAGGACACCGCCGCGTCTTCTGCGTGGTCGTGATAAAGGCAACGCGGACTCGAGCGCGTGTCTTTAACGAGGCCCTGAGCCGGCGCATTAGCGTTAATTGAACGAGCCCGCCCGCTGCCGCTGCCGCTGCCGCCAGCGCTCGCCCTCTCACGCTTTATACTCCGACACCCCTTTTACACCACCTCGCATCCCCTCTCGCAAGCCTACGAACGGTGCTTCTTTACTCTCCGCCCTACTGCACGGTTTGAAAGAGAGGAGGAACAAGTCGAAGAGGAAAGACTGCTTCTCCTCGCCCATCCACCTACCATCCTCGCCCCTGGTAAAGTCTGACACAACGAAGCCACAGGGAGGAGTCCCCTTCCCCGCGATTACCAGTTGTGCCGACCGTGCACGTCGTGCGTTTTGATCCACCGACGCAGATACTAATGGCCGAGTGTGGAGATTACAAAAAAAAGAGCAGACGACGAGTCAGCAGTAGCGCAAGCGGCGCATCTCCTCTAGGAAGTGCTGACGCGAGGGCGCGGTTGTTTCGGCCCTCGCTATACCTTACTGCACGCGGTGCCTGTCTCGGCCCTCCTCCGAGCATGCATGCATGCATGAACTTGAAGGATGAGTCGATACTTAACGCCAAGGAGCCGCGGAGTTTCGGAACCGGATGAGCGGAGATGCCGCATTCGCTGTGTCCAGCTTTCAAGCGTTCATTATTCGTATATCGCCATAGATTAGCGCTTAGTTTACGCGTATGTATGTATGTATGTATGTATGTATGTATGTATGTATGTATGTATGTATATATGTATGTATGTATGTATGTATGTATGTATGTATGTATGTATGTATGTATGTATGTATGTATGTATGTATGTATGTATGTATGTATGTATGTATGTATGTATGTATGTATGTATGTATGTATGTATGTATGTATGTATGTATGTATGTATGTATGTATGTATGTTTCAATTGTTTATAGATAGAGGCAAATTATATTTGCAATGTTGTGGAACAGCCTGAGGAAGTTGATGCTAACAGACTTGACTAGCTAAACCCTTTCCGCACTTCCACAAATAATTAGTAAGTGTTTAGGAAGCAATAAAACTTTTCTTTAGCTTACTTTCAGAAGACAGTAATAAATTTAACGTTTTAAAGCAGGCAAATCAGCTATTAAAATTGTTCTGCCTAGAAAAATGTTAAAAATGCTAAAGTTGGCTGTGTTGCATAAACACTTACACCGCAGAAGAGCACGCTTTACAGGCATGTTATAAAGGTCTGTCTGTATGTATGTATGTATGTATGTATGTATGTATGTATGTATGTATGTATGTATGTATGTATGTATGTATGTATGTATGTATGTATGTATGTATGTATGTTTTAATTGTTTATATATAGAGGCAATTACATTTGCAATGTTTTGACACAGCCTGAGGAAGTCGATGCTAACCGACTTGACTAGCTAAACCCTTTCCACACTTTCACAAATAATTAGTAAGTGTTTAGGAAGCAATAAAACTTTTATTTAGCTTACTTTGAGAAGACAGTAATAAATTTAACGTTTTAAAGCAGACAAATCAGCTATTAAAATTGTTCTGCCTAGAAAAATGTTAAATATGCTAAAGTTGGCTGTGTTGCATAAACACTTACACCGCAGAGGAGCACGCTTTACAGGCATGTTATAAAGGTCAGTATGTATGTATGTATGTATGTATGTATGTATGTATGTATGTATGTATGTATGTATGTATGTATGTATGTATGTATGTATGTAGCATGTATGTGCAGACACGCATGCGTGCATGATACGCACACGTGCGTTTGCAATGTGTGCACGCAGCCATGAACCATTACCGTAAATTGAAACACTATCCGACACTGCCTTGTAGCCAGTTTTCAAACATGAAATACGCAAAGATGTATGTTTTGAAGGCCAGGGTAGTTTCGGCGCATGAAATGAAGGTGAATTAGGCAGGTAAGTTTATGAAAGTGTCTCTGTACTCTGATCAAGTCGAGGCGCAGGAAACGCAGGCGAAACGACAAAGCATTAGGTACACTCGGCGATCGGTTACAATTAGCCCCTGTTGCAGCTAAACTAAACTTGTTATGCCTGCACTCAACAGGAACTGAATCAATCATATTCGCGCGTAGAATTAAATGTTTCTTCACCTTGATTCACCTCGAGTTTCGACACGTTAAACGGAAACTAAATCATTCGTCTTCCGGCGTACATTTAAACATCTACTCGCCTTAATTCACCTCGAGTTTTGTTGACACGCCTTTCTTTTCGCGAACGTCACGGATGCCATTTTTTCCCTTCCGTAGCTTGTTGCCTGGTCGACCCCTCCCTCCTACTTTTCATTGTCAAGAGTTCTAGCATGTCTCATGCATTATTCCTGTCATCTGATCATATTTTCCAAGCCCTCTTCCAGCCTTCTTTTGAAAAGACGTTAGTCAATGTGGGGTACACTACGTCAGTTCGTCAGTAGGGAAGAATAAGATTGCGCCTACATTGTACACGAAGAGGCGAAACATCGCACAAACAGATCGCACTTTC
This sequence comes from Rhipicephalus microplus, assembly GCF_043290135.1. Taxonomy (NCBI): domain Eukaryota; kingdom Metazoa; phylum Arthropoda; class Arachnida; order Ixodida; family Ixodidae; genus Rhipicephalus; species Rhipicephalus microplus. The sequence goes on along the minus strand of NC_134704.1, from coordinate 27,956,742 downwards.
CAGCCGCGTGGAACGAAAACACATGCTTGGCCAAACTTCCGGCTCCTTCTTTCTATAAGCGAAGCGCGAGGCTCCGCGAAAAAACTTGAACGGCGACGAGAAACTAGAACGCATGTGACAACAGGAGGCGCTCGACACTAGAGGACCGCGCGAGAACTCAGCGAGGCGGAATTAAGTAAAGGGAAGGCAGCACGCGTCTTAATTACGCTCAACGCGCCCGACATTTGCAGAATGCGCCGGCGACAGGCGTCGCTCTACGAACTGGGCCAAGCAACAAACTGAGAGGGACACAAAGGGCCTCGGTGCCTGCCGCATTTTGAGCGTTGTACCTGCGCGTTTTTTTGTGCCGCGCGGAATCGCTAATTGAGAAACCCTGCCCGCCCAGACACCCCTTCGCACAGAGGTGCCACCTCCGGTTCAAGGATGTCGTGGGGGTTTAGCACTCGCAATGGGTGAGGGAAGTAGGAAAAACAAACAAACAAGAATCAGGTAAACCGAAGGGCTGCTGGATGTACTGCCGTCAGCGCGTTGCGGGCACAGCGTTAATTTTCAGCTCCTACGCTAGATGGATAACAGTGACAGACGCTGTGTTTATCTTCCTTCTCTGCTCTCTATCTTTCATCTCCCCCATCCCCCTCTTATGCACCGGGTAGCGAACCGGCTGCATATAGGCTGGTTAACCTCTCTGCCGTTCTTTTCCTGATACTTTCCTTCCTTCGTGACAGACGCGCTTCACGTTAAGAAGCCGGCCAGCTTGTGGTAAACATGGCAAAGAGAGCGAACAGCGGCACAGGAGGGATGGGCGATGCAGTCACTCACAATGTTGCACGAGTCGACGTAGTGTTTTAGACAAACAGATATAGAAGCATGTTGAAATAGATATTTTTTTTCGCAGTCATGAACAGAGTGCACAAATGTGTACGTCGTGCGTCTACACATTTTACGTCGAAAATATTGCACGAAACGGTTTCCAAACGTATTTGACACTTGCGAGGTCGCGCGTTTGTTTGACTACGGTTTGTAAATAAATGGTCATTCTCTACACGTTTGAAATCGTGTTGGCCATGAACACATTGTGTTTCGCATCGCTAATACTTCTATAGAGTGCTGAAAATTTGAAGCAACAAGAAAAAAATTTTGCACGAAGAATAGTTCATCCACTAAAGTGACACAAACTATTCAAATTCAGTATTGCAAAAAAAAAGTAAGGCAAGGACACTAAGGGAATGCGCCAAAACACGAATAAACTGTAGTTATGTGTCATCAACGGCACTCCTTTTGCATCGGCTAAAAGGATCCGTTTGGATATTGCAGCGCAGAACACTGAATTCTGTTAGCATACTAACTACTTTGTGCTGGTCGGCGTAGCAGCTAAGCGCACCAATTATGATAATCCGTCCTATGAAGATGCCGTTGTACGTCTGGAACCTATGATGGAAAACTTAAGCCTCGTCTGAGGAATATCTCTCGCTTGTAGCATAATGCGGTGCCAATGAGGCTATTTATGGAGGTCTTAACAGGTTGTTCGAGGGAATCTTTCGAAGTGCCCTCATCCTTTTATGAAAGTGGGTCAACATAAAATCAGCTGCACCACGGCTTATAAATATGATCAGTTCTTTTACGCATTTTCTACACGCGGGATTAGACTGTTAGTCTCATTCGTAGTTCATGAATATTCCACGAAAGGTAGGAAGTTCATTACAACAACATTAAATCTGAAGCTTGATTTACTTTTGTACAGCCTTCAGGTGTCGTACCACGACATTCAGTAAAAAGAGGCTGCTCACAGCTTGAGGTTAATACGAATAGTTGCATGAAAAACACCGCACTTCTTATCATTATCATAGTCACTTACCTTCACGGACGGATGCAAAAACACTTTATTGAAAAATGAAAAAAAAACACGAAAGGTTACCGGCTCAGGCTCCGGCCACCTGGATATTTTTTAGGGTGATGCGTAGTCTTTCCATTGCTGTATGGGCTCGCTGGATTGCCCACAGTTGGTCCAGCAGATCTGAGCAGCTCAGCGCACTTATCCAACGCTCTTCAAAAAGGTTCGGTCCTGTATTGTCCTCTCGGTATATTGCCGTGACCTGTCTGCATTGCCATATATATGTGCCATATCTGTGTGTTCGTTCTTACAGAGGTTACTGCTTGCTTGTGGGTATCGTCTGGAGTATACTCTATTCCGGTGTACTGGATTTGGAAAGGTTCTGGTTTGCCGTCTTCACCAATCTGTTTCTTGAGATCTGTCTAGCTGTTTGTGTTGGGGGATATTCTTTTCGTCGTCGCTTATAGTATGTCAATATATCGAGGACGACCTGACTGGTCTGTAGTCTTGTGTCGCATATTCGTCATTGTCATCACCTCCATCGTCCCCATCACCCCCGTTGGAGTCGTCCTTCCCTCTGTGGTGGGTGCGGGGTGCCGATCCGTAGCTGTCTAAGTCGTGGTTAATCGGTCCTCGCGTGGTTCGGTGGGCTTTATCATTGAGGTGTGAATGAATAGTTCTGTCTTCGATGTTTATTTACCGTGTGCGCCGAGATCCACTTGAGGTATTTGAAAGCAGTTTTGCTGATCCGGAAGTCTTATGCTCTGTGGTTCAGGATTTTGGCTGCTTCGGTAGAGATCCATTTCTTTGTTAAATTCCTAATGGTCATCTTGGAGTCACTAATTATTAATCTGTCTTGCTTTCGACCATTGATTACGACCTCTGCAAAGTTAATCTTTTTGCGCACCCTCCGGCAATCTGTTCTTTACGGAGCCTCCTGTCACGGTTTTCTCTTTCGTGTCTCTAACCGCCATTGCAAAGAGGGAGCCACGTGCGACCCTATTACTGGTGTAATTATTAAGCGAATATTAGGCGGCGTCTACAAAAAGCACTTCCTCACGCGCACCGTGGTTTTTGAGGATTATTTTAGGGTGTTTTACACCTTTACAAGACTTTATATCCTTTTTTGAAGGGCCAGTCAACAAGCTCCGGGACGCGCAGGAAGAGCTCGCACATCTTTCGTACGCCTGACCAACCTTCTTCCACACGCAGTGACGTCAACTCGACGATCGGCGACGTTGACTTCACTACTCTTTATTGATACCTGGTTTAGACCAATCGACGTGCTGCAATTGACGTCACGTCGACGTCACGTCGCCGATTGCCCAGTTGACGTCACTACGCGTTGAAGGAGTTTGGTCACGCGCAAGAAAAATGCGCGAGCTTATTCTGCGCGTTTCGGAGCCTATTGACTGGCCCTTCAACGCAACTAGGAACTACCTGTCGCAAGAAAACACTCCATTTTGAGTTCGCAGACATCTAACCATCTCCTCTCACATTTTGGTTCAAGTACAGAGTCACGACCTATAATCTCAGCTTTAATATTAATCAAGCGTTATAATACAAATGACAACGCATACCTACTTCTTTCAGGATTAAAAAGTTCCGCGGAGGAGTACGAAGACGGCACAGAAGCACAAAACTCCTCGTTCGACCTTAAATGAGCGACGAACTAACAGCGTAGCTTACTCTGCAGAACACCTGTCGTAGGCGGGACGATCGCACGCATACCACGAATCCCGCAAGCTGTTCTTTCGGATCGCGTCTCTTCTCTAACGGTGGCAGCGGGAGTCTCTCGGTATAATGAAGTGTTTACAGCTTCTCATACACGCAAGGAAAACAGTCTTGGGGGGCCGAGTACAGAGAAACGCGACAAGCAGAGGGGGAGTCTCTTAAAGCCTGCGGGAGCAGACTTGCTTAGCGTTCCCCCTTTGCATAACGATCAGGACATTTTGAATTCCAGAGAGCGCCGTCGTGAAGTAGACGCCAAAAGGGCTTCACCTTAAGCCCCCCCCCCCCCCCTGGAGGCTTTTGTCTGAGACCCCCCCCCCTTTTCAACCCGTTGCCCTTTCCTCCGAGTCCTGCCTCCCAGCCGTCCACATTTGACTGGTTGCTTTTATATATTTTTAGAAAAAATAATTCATGATGTCTTTTGAAAACCTTTCCACGACTTCCTTCGTTTTTTCTTCACGCCGTGGGACTTATTATTAGAGTGATGAAAAAACTATGTGGCCTTATTTCGCATTCCCTCGTGCTTTGACATCGATGGCTTGCAAGATGACAAAAGGAAAAACTGTCGGAAAAATAATGGCATATGGATAGAGAGAGAAAGAGAGATAGAGTGGACGGAAATGTGGGGAAGGGTCAAGACTTTAGCTGTGCATAGAGTCGAGAGGACGATACTTGGGGGCGATTCAATGTTCGCGCATCGACAGCCCGCTAAAAAGCATTCCAAGAATAAGAATGCCCCCGGGAGAACGAGGATGATAAATGAAGCCCGCATGCGACGTCTATGCACCGCCGTATGGCTGCCAAATAAAGCTTCCAAGGGCCTGCTTTTTTTTTTCTCCCCGCCCCCCAACTTCCTTCTTCATCCTGCCCTTTTAATCGCAATTCCTTTCCTCTTTGAATACTATGCCAGTTACTTTTGCGTACGCGTCACTTTTCTTTCCGGCCTTAAGTGCAGGTACGCAGTGCGTTGATTTTTCGTAACGTCGCCAACGCATTCCGTTTCTCCTCACTCTTGGAGCCTGCTGGAAAAAAAAAAGTTTCGAGTCAGCGCTTTCTTTTCCACCTTCTAGTTCATCGACTCTCGTCCCGAAGAGTGCGCTCGAGAGTGCACTTGCGGTAATAATGGCGCAGAAATGTTCGCGGAGTACGCTAGCGTTTCCCATTTCAGGTCTGTGGGCGAAGTGCACGATTCTCGCAGAGTTGTGAAGTTCTTGCCCTTCGGCGTTGAGGTCATGCCACTCTACTCCTGAAGAAGCCTCCAGTTACTATATGCTGGCGGTTGCCAAAATGGTTTACATTTATTTTTTCCTTCATTCTGTTCACTTAATATTTATTTAGGAAAAGTAGCGAACGTATTACAAAAAGTGAAAACCGACTCGGCTGGGAGGCCGTGCGCAAAACCTGATGGAAAACAGAAGCTATGTAAGTTTTAACTACGAATATAATGGTGGGAAATGCCGACAAAGGCCGACCACGTCATCTGGTATAGTAGGTCGTATCTCTTATCTTTGTATCTTGTGTGTATTCGTTACTGTCTCAAAGCAAATTTGAATGGGAGCTATCTTTCGCGACCTTAAGTGGCTGCTTTATCGCGATCGCATGCCTTCGGGCGCATATACCGAAGGGTGAATATCCCGATGGGCAACACAACAATTTCAACCAGCCAAATTCTGTCGTGAGCTTGATTGTTGATTGATATATGGGGTTTAACGTCCCAAAACCACCATATAATTACGAGAGACATCGTAGTGGAGGGCTTCGGAAATTTCCACCACATGGGGTTCTTTAACATGCGCCCATATCTGAGCACACGGGCCTAGAGCAATTTCGCCTCCATCTAAAATGCAGCCACCGCAACCGGGATTCGACCTGTGGGTCAGAAGCCGAGTACCTTAGCCACTAGAACACCCCGGCGGGGCATCAGCTTGATTGTGAAAGTCTAACGCATCGTAAGTTTGAATAACTCCAAGTCATGGTTCAGTAACTGCGCTTAAAATGAATCATTAGGCCCCACCTCAATCAGCTTGTAGACGAGCATTCACCATAACACCGAAAGCGTACATTGTCCTAAAAAAAAAAAACTGCCCATGCACGCGTGTGCGAACTTTGCACAAAGAAAAAAAAACGAACCAGCGCGTATCTATACATGTGCACATATAATATACCATGTACTATTCAGACATGTGCTAATGGAAATATGTCAAAGGATAATTGCTCTAAACAAGGCCGTCAGGAAGCTGCGTCATTGCAGTGGCGGTTTCGGTGATCAGAAAGATCACCGAAACCACCGGAATCCACCGAAATCCGAAAAAGGGAGGTTTGATCCGATTTGCGGTTCCTGCACTTTGATGGAGCGACAATGCTAGGGACCCATGTAGTTAGATTTAGGTGCACAATATAGACCAAGGTAATAAGAATTTTCAGTGTCTACCACAAAGTAATTTCCGGTGTCCCACGGCATGACAGTCATACTTTGGTTTTTGCATGTAACAGCACAGAAGTTTTTTTTCTACGATGCAACCCTCGTTTTTCGTACCTTCTCAGATGGTTTTAGACAGACAAGATGTGAAAAGATGGTCACAAGCCCTGCCACGCTTGTCTAGTGACTAAGTTGCTCGGCTGCTGCCCCGCAGGTTTCGGGCTCGAATCCTGGCTGTGGAAGCTGCATTTCCGATGGAGGCGGAAATGTTGTAGGCCCGTGTGCTCAGATTTGGGTGCACGTTAAAGAACCCCAGGTGGTCTAAATTTCCGGAGCCCTCCACTACGGCGTCTCTCATAATCATAGAGTGGTTTTGGGACGTTAAACCCCACATATCAATCAATCAATCAAAGCCTGCGTATCAATCAAGGACGGTCACGAAAGAGCAAGTTGTTACACCAAAAACGCCGGCTAACAACTGAAGAGTCACCGGAAAAAAAAAACAAGCAGGAACGGAAACTTATCTACGCATGCCCATGGAATAGGCGAACCTATCAATCCGCCACGCGTGGGGTTCTACGCGAAAGATAACTGTTAAGGCATTTGATTTCATCTTTATGCAAGTTTAATATTTAGATAGTCTTTATGCAAGACACTATTCTGACATTGCTAAATAGACGCTCACCTTTTAATATCATTATAGATAATGTAAGTGCACATCGAAATTCTATCAATGCGCAACGTTGTATTGACATAGCAATGAAGAAATACGCCTGATGATTGACACGCTGCATATCGTATAGATAAGCCAACCACGGTTTAACTTGCACGAAAATGAAATCAGATGCCTTAACAGTTATCTTTCACGTAGAGTCCCAGGCGTGCCGAATTGATAGGTTTGCATATTGCACGGCCATTCGCAGGTAAGCCTTAGTGCCTTTTCTTTTCTTGCGTCTGTTCAATTGTTAGTGGGTGTTTGTAGTGTCCTGACATTTGTTTTTCTGGTGTACGTGTTTGCATGCCCCGTCGCTTCAGAATGAATACTTACTAACTCTCTTTTATTTATTTATTTATTTATTTATTTATTTATTTATTTATTTATTTATTTATTTATTTATTTATTTATTTATTTATTTATTTATTTATTACCTTCAGGGCTTACAAAAAGCTTATTCTGAGATGGTTTGCTCATCTGACAGTTTAAAGCGCACGTGTGTGTTTGTGGCATTGCGCACGTGTGTGTGAGTCCGCGCATGCGTGAGTGCATTTGTGTGCGTGCGTGCGTACGTAACAGTAATGAAAGTTGTTACGTCAAAGCTCGCGCTAATTGAGCAATCTGTATACCTGTTTTGTCACCAAGCATAATGGCTGCTGGCGACATCTTAGCTGCATGTTACCGGTGCTTATGGTAAAGAAACCTGGAAGCTTACGTATAGGGTTGAACATTACTTGAGGATGACGCAGCAAGCCGCGGAAAAAAGAAATGAGAGGTGTAATCTCGATGGACAAGAGGTGGTAAGAATGGATCAGAGAACAAATTAGTGTTAAGGACGCCTTGCAGAAATGCAGGAGAAATACTAATAAGCAGGGCATTTGTAGTTAAACACTGGTCATTAATAGATAACCGCTGCTCATTAGTAGTGACGGACTGAATTCCAAGAGAACCCAAGCACGCCAGTCGAACGCCAAGTGATAGGTGGGTAGATGAGGATAATCTCTGCAGGGATAACTTGGCCGCTACAAGCGCCGTATTGTGTTTATTGGTCAATGGGACAGGCCTTCACAGCGCATTGAGGACAGTCAGCCTGATTACTGTTTTAATGATGATGGTGGTGACCACTCGTGGCTGGACTGTGTCCACCACGAAACGGGCAGCAGCTGCCCACTTCCCCGACCACACTGATGGCATGTTCACCACGGTCGTTACGAAAGCATGCGAAGAATTCACACGCTGTTTGTTTGAAAGACTCCTATACGAACCAAACGCTCAAAGAAGGTCTACAATGCGTTAACGCTGGCAGAACTGCTGAGTAGCTGTGAAGCAAAGAAGAAAACGAAAATTAGCCTTGACGTTCTTTGCACGTATTTAACGTGTCTCTGTTCACACAGCGAAGTTCTCTAGCAATTGCGGAGAGGACGGCTAAGGGCGAAGTTATGCACATGCTCAGAGTTACAACTTGCGGACGGAACTTTCTTCCTATCTTGCTCCCTTCTTTTGTTCCCTTGTACTGTCTCCATCAAGAAAGACATTCTGTCAATAAACTTTCCGTACATACATTTTGCTGCTTCTTTTAGATCAGTGTGTCCTCGCCGCAGTCCCGCCTCTCTATTGTTTTCTTCTTTTGTTTTCGTCTACGCTGTTGCTCGTTATGTCCACAGAACGCTTCGATCGCCAAGCACTCTGCCAGGACTTCCGGCAGCGTTCCGGAAGAAGGACGATAAAGAAAGACGAAAAATTCCCCGACAGCACCGGCACACTGTCAACCCAAGGAGACACGCAGATGTCTTTCTTCGTCCTGTGCTTCGACCGAACTCACGGCATCGAAAACATTGAATATGCAGATTAAGTTGTCGAACCCTGTAGAACTCTAGGCATGTCGCTCCTTGCCCCCCCCCCCCCCCCCGGCCACTCTTTGCCCCGCTGTTCAGTCTTCCCAATAGTTTTGCATACGCACACACATCACTCGAGCGGCTTGCTCTGCTTGCTTTGCGTTGGCCCCTTTGTTATTGTCCGATGATCGGCCGTTCTTGCCCAAAGTATTGTGCGGCCGGCTTCGAACGAGGTCTTGGCCTGCCGAGACAACGGGGCTGTTGGCATACAAATGAGATGCGGCGTTGCGAGGAAGAAGAAACGTTCCTTGGGGTATACTCAACGCACAGGGCCGTATATTCCCATCGATTCAGCTCTTGATGGGCACTAGCCGGTGCGTGCTTCCGCGCTTGCGTGCATGCCTCTGCGTGTCTGTATAGGCGCAAACTACTCTTAGAAGTCTGACGTTAACCCTGAGAAAGGCAAATAGGATAGGGCGCTGCAAACCCATTACCCTCGCCAGCATTGAACAGAACTATAGCTCAAAAGGGGTACGAGCTGCGGTTTCTCCTATTGGCACGACCATTAGGAGTGCATATAAGGTGACATGAGGTAACCCACGACGTGAGCGTATACCCTTGCATAGTATATATTCAGAGCCCTATGACATATAGGACGTCGGTTCCTTTATTCATAAATGCAATGAGTGTCTCGCCAATGTATGAAAGATTGGATATGCTACGCAAAGAGCGACACTTTTTGCGGGCTGGCTTTCACGGCATGTCATAAAATGGAAAGCGGCTCTTAACGGAGGCACGGTGACGTGTTGAATTCGTCGAGCGCGCGACCACGTTGAATGATAAAACATGAGGTGAAGTGGAAGAACAGATGGAGTGAACCAGGGTCGTAGTCAGAATATTTTCCTGGTGCAGGGGGGAGCACCTTGATTTCGGAAGGCCTCTTTGAAATTTTTTTTTGCCCTATATGCGAAGGCGGAAAATGTTTTGGGAAATGGGTGTGTGTGTTGGGGGGGGGGGGGCTGGTGTTCCCCTTCGTGGCTACGCCCCTGGAGAGCTACGCTGGGCAGCGCGTGCATCGAAGTCGAAGCCGTGAAACTCATTATCGTTGTCTTAGCCAACGTGACTTTGTTCTCGACTATCATAATGTCTGTCTCCTGCAGTTTTTCGTCATACTAATGAAGATAATTACAAGATATACAGGAAGAGATGGTTAATTGCTTTGTAGTGTTGAACATTCCGAAGTGACTCAGGCTATGAGACGCCGTAGAGGAGGAGATTGTGTAATTTTGAGCCCCCGAGGTTCTTTAACGTGCGATGAACTAAAACGGCGAACGAATCTATGGCATTTCAAGTCCTTCTACGGATAGATGTGACCGCAGCGGTGGGGATCCAACCCGTGCTTTTTGGGTAAAGCAGCCGAGAGCCGCTACCAATGAGCCTCCACGGTGGCACTGAAAGCGCACTTTAGAAGTATTATGGCAATTGACCCTCTTTTTTGATTGACATACCTTTTTTCACTGCGCCTGTCAATTCATCTGCCTCCTTCGGTGAAGAATACGTTTCTCGTATGCTGCATTATCAGCAGCTCATATGTACCAACACTGAAGCGAAACAACAGAACAGCAAAGTCTACTATGATGAATCTCATTTCATTGTGGTGCATCGTCCTGTTCTTCATCACTGGTGACGAATTGCTGATCTTTACACCCAATTGCTCTCGGTTTATCAAATTCCATTCCACCTCATTGGCAGTTGCAAAGTTTTGTATTACTTTCTGCCCCTGGGATACAGCAAGAAGACTGCACAACGAGCACCACGACTCGCTCGCTGGATTCCGTACCGACCGGTTGTGCCCTCGCGATCTCCGACGACAGTGCAGCTCTGGCTGACAATGCTGGTCCTACGCCACCTCCGGACACTGGTCCCCTACGACGACGACAGCGTAGCTCTGGCCGACTGGATTATTCCTACGCCATCTCCTGTCGCCGTCAAGAACTCTCGCCAGTGGTGCCACGTCCTCAGACTCCTGTGACCGAGTTCATCTTTCCTATCTTCTCTTTACTTCCGTCGCTCCTTGTCGCTGAGCCTCTCTCTCTATTTACCTTATAATCCTATCCTTTTTATCCCTCCTTACCCCCATCTCTTGTGAGCTACTGTCAAGGTGTCGCACCAGATGCAAAAAGTTACGGGGCTCACTTTTTTTTTCTTTTCCCTTTTATAACCACAGAAAAAACGCTCCAACGCTTTACGTGTTCATACACCTACTGGACCTCTCCAAAATGGTGCCAGTCTGCTTTTCCGGTTGTGGCTAAGAGTGGAGACGAAGGCTTGCCTTTCTGAAGTGCTCTGCACTTAAAAGAAAAGGTTCTGGCAGAGTCAGTTTGATGGTGACTGGAGACGTTCAGCGGTTTGCAGCCATTGACACATCGTGGTGTTATTACGTGCCTGATGAGGGATAAGAGTTTCATTCAGGGGAACGAAAATGGCACGATTTAAAAGCAACCGCCGCACAGGAGCAGGAGGAGCATTGACGAACGGAAAGAAACAATGCTCGCGATACTGGAGCGCCACACGTGAACACTGGTCAAAACCAGAGCAATCGATCGCTCCATCTATCTTCGACGGATGGCGCTGCCTTCGTAAATGCGCGATCTAAAGCTTGTTATTTCGTTGAAGCAAGAATGAAACGAAACGGCTGACATCGCACCAGTTCTACTAAGCGATAAACTTATGTTGAGCCGGAGCAATCAGTGCAATAAGGAATGTTAAAACAAAAAAAAAGTTGCTCGAGAAACAGACGATTTCAAGAAGGGATAAGGACTGGTCTATCATTGTTTCATACCGACAAACACGCTACTTCCTGTGGTGAACAAAAATTATTTGAGTGGAACGAGTCATTAGCACCATTTACGCAAAAATCTGACAGCATCCTATGAATAATAATAATAATAATAATAATAATAATAATAATAATAATAATAATAATAATAATAATAATAATAATAATAATAATAATAATAATAATAATAATAATAATAATAATAATAGTATAATAGTAATAATAATAATAATAATAATAATAATATAAAACTATGCGAAACAGATGTGTGAGCTCATATCTATTTATGACAAGCTCAGTAGCACATACACGGACGAAAAAAATGGACACCATTGACTTTGCAGACACAAACATTCCTTCATCAGATAGGCAAAAACGAAAGCTGGGATTCATGGGATCCTTCTATTGTAGAAATACGAGAAATAATTGCATGAATCAGGAGTCTATCTCGATGTCAGACAAGCAATTCGCACTCTTGCTGAGCACGAGTAGAACTCTCCTCAGAAATGTGTGATGCCAGCCTCAACATTGATACAATTTGTTGATGTGTTTGTGTTTACGAGACAGATTTGTTTAACCGGTATGTGTCTCACTTTGTCACAGCTATTCGAGTGCCCCGCTGCAGTGTTCTTCTGTGTTAATGAAGATAGAGTTGTGTTTCTTCGTTCACAGTTTGTAGCGCATCCTTTTACGTCGCGCCCCGATGTAGGCGCCTCCGGCATCACTAAGAAACAAAATAAAAACTATGGTCGGGTGGCGCGGGGAAGACAGAGGACAACTCGAACCACGCGCCTTTTCTCCCCTTTTCCTTCTTGCGTCACCTTGCGCGCGTGCTCACGTTTTCGGGAAACAATAAACATTTCCTTACCAGATGTTGTAACTCTCGGTTCCTACTTCACGCAGGCTCTAAAAGGTGACTAGTTGCGAGCTTGCGCGCGTGTTCTACATTTGTACCTGTGTGCGCGTGGATGTAGCGCAGCCAATAATAAAAGCTATGCCACTTTAAAAGACTGTGTGTCACGATCGGAATGCGCCGTGTAACACGGGACGTTGCGATTGACTGAAATGCTGGCCATCGCTCGCCCGCTCGTAGTACTTCCGATCCATGAAGAACTAAATTTTAGAGTGTAACTGCCCGATAACGCAGACAAGGCTCATGTGAAACAAGAGCCTGTTGTGAAAAAAGTCAGACACTTCGACCTTGAGTTCACTGCCTAATTATGTGACAATCTAAAAAAAATGTTGAACCAGGAGTCATCAGCAAGCTTAACACGAACGCGCTGCCGCATGTCCTGAACCCATTTGGTTGACTCTAGCGCCGCGTAGCTGGGATTTCGTTGCTGAAATGTCACACATTCATGCCGACATACTATACGAGCATAACGAGGTATTATCTTGGCAACAGCAGTCAATGTAGACCAGGTATCGCGTGGGAGTGTTATTGTTAGACTTGCTGACGACTGTACGGATATTGATTGTTTCGCAGCACAATTAAATATAACAGCAGTTGTAAAAGCAACCAGTACGCTCATCCAGTCGTTAGCCTCGTGTTCGTGCGCATTAATGTTCAACATAACTTTTCAAAACTTACAAGAGGACTAAGCCATGGTGAGTTTTGACTTTCTCAAGCCTCCGTTACCCTTGACTGTGCCGTTTAACCAAACGCGCAACCAGAGCAAATGCACCGCACGGCTTTGAGCTCTTCCTTTGAAGTAAGCGCCTCTTTGATCGACGCAGCAACACCAGCGCCAGCTGTAGAAAAGTATAGAAAATTAAGCATGCGTTCTGACCTTGCTTGTTGAAGGCGCCACCGTCCAAGGTTTTCTGTGGCTCTGAAAAAATACAATAAATGGTCGAGCTGAACGAGAAACCTTGCGAAAATGTTTACCACAGGCGAGTGTAAAATATTGTAAAATATTCGTTAGCTTACTTTGGGAAAACAGCAATAAAGTTAACGTTTTAAAGGAGGCAAATCAGCTATTGCAATTGTCTTGCCCCCTCCCCCCCTCCCAAAAAAAAACTGGTATAGATATGTAAAGTTGGCTGTGTTGCATAAACACTATTGCTACAAAAAAGCACGCTTTACAGGCAAGTCCACAAGATGAAGTTTGTTTGTTTGTTTGTTTGTTTATAGCTTTAAACTTTGCATGTGTCACTGTTTGTTACTTCAAAGGTAGAAGAGAAAAAAACGCAATATATACCGTCGCCTGGAAATAACTTTATCAGTGCACCGCAACATGGAATCGTACTGAATAGTTTTATAGCCACTTTATCTACGGAGCGTGTGAATGCGTGTGTGTTTATCTTTAGCGTGTGAATTCACAAGCCGGATTTTGATAAGAATTACAATGTGAAGAAAAAGGGAAGTGGAAAAATATGTGAAATTGGCGATATACTCAGTTGTAAAGCAAGGCTAAGAAATGTCAGTATAACTCCTATTAGAAAAAAACGAAAAAAAAACGAAGAACCATCTTTTTAAACAAACAAGGAGAGTGTTGAGCACAAGCCGCAGAACGAGAACAGTGGAATATCAGTTCTGCGCCTGTCTGAAAGATGGTGAATGTTCTATATGAAATGAAAACCATGTGAAAAGATCGTTTAACCAAACCTGATTTTGGGCGAGATGGTGAAAATTGGGAAAGTTAAAAAAAAAGGCGCACTTATCTGGTGTTTCTCGACCTAGGTGTATGTTGATTTTTGCGCTCCAACTTTCCCGAATACTCATCAGAAGACAGCAATAAGCTAGCAAGCAAAGCTGAGATTGGCCGTCACAAAAGAGAGCGTTAAATAATAGCAATGAGCTTACTGCATACAATTCGAACTGGTGATGATCAACACCTTTTCGGCACGGTCATTTGACTACAGCAACCAAGTAAGGACACTGGCCGAGCGTGACGTGAGGCAGTATTGTTGCTGAATATCCACGTGCATACTAAAAAAAATGCAGGCGTTGTGCCTTGAAGTGTCGCCAAAAACAACAAAAACTTTACTACGCTGTTTTCAGTGCAGAAGTCATGGTCCCACCACTTGTGCACCGCATAGCCGGGAAACTGCAAGTCAATATTTAATACCCCGCATTTGTTTTTGTTTTTATATCACCGCTACTCAAGTGCGGTAGTCACAGAGGGTAGCGAAGTCGTGATTTGGAGCATGTCACTGTAACGACATTGTGATTAACTTACTGCTGCAAATTCAACAACTTGTAACAGTAAACTTGATATACGCTCACATTTTTTTTTCAAAACTGCACGCCCGATAGATTCTATTCGAGAAAACGCTGCCATGCTGACATGCGCGTGATCTTAGTTCTCTGAACTACAAGGAGCGTAGCGTAAGAGTGGAATCGTAGGAAAAAATAAACAAAAGCTCGCATATAGAGTATACGGTGATCGGTTTCATGTTGTAGCTTTTGGACTTTAACGGGACCTCACGCCGACAGCCACGGTGAAATAGCGCCCAGAGTGCTTATATAAGTGCTATCGCAATCGCATGTTTAGACACGAGATTAGCAACAAAGAGAGCGCCAAATTCTTTTAGAACAAGAACACCGAACGATCAATGTAACTTTATATGGAATTCTTGTGCTTCGAGCATTTAGACTGACTCATCCTCGCGTTGCCATTCACCAGTGTTAGTCCATATACTACAACGACCAGCGTTATTGGGCCTTGGTGTCGGGTCCAGTACATTTCTTTTCTGACTGGGAAACCAGCACCAATTTTCTTTGCGGCCTCGAACTGCTCACAGATGGAGATAGTTCTCATACGAAAAGAAAGTATTTCAACTACTACCGCGTGCGCAACACATTTATATGAACACATTGTTTTAGTGTCAAGCACGTGAACGACTTTATGAGATTCTGTAGCCAGACACGAACGGGAAGCAGACCGAAATCTTTATCAACACCAGCGATACGCACTCGAAAACATGCCACCCTTCGCTCAATTTTAATTGTGGTCTGGGCAAGGTTAAGCGGCCCCTTTCGAAGACAACCTCGTTCATATTTTGACGAACGGCCTCTTATCACGTCGTGCTTAATCATCATCTCCACTATCAGCGTCATTATTTTCAGCCTGACCCGATGCAGGGCAGTGTCCACTACCTCGTTTCTCCAATCCACCTTTTACACTTTTTTGTGCTGCCCTCTGCTGCCATTGTCAGGAGGCAAAGCTTAGCGGGTGATTCGGAACAAGCGATAAGGCTAGAACAACAGCCTCAGAGACCTAAAGGTGTCCGGAGACCCTACAGCAATGTTTCAAAATTTTCCCACTAGGGGACGGCGTGTGCGTAGTGGAACCATAAAAAAGCTGTTCAATCCGGTCCTGCGCATCGTACGGCCACCTCACTCACGCAAGCTTTTAAATCCCACCTACCCACGGAACTTTCGGACTTCCCCTGGCGCGCTTTCCTCCATTTACAATCCAGTTCTTTAACAAACAGCGGTTATCCCAGCTTCTCGCAACATACCCCGTCCAAGCCCATTTCTTCTTCATTTCGAGTGTCGGGGAGATTCTAAGTAACGAAATGAAACAACAAAAGCGAAAAGGAAAACAACAACGCAAGCTCGAACGGGATGTCGGGTGAGTGACATGTCGCGGAAAGGGGTCACTGTCCTCGTTTCGGGAACAGTGTAATACGTCGCGGTGACCGCGCCTATATAACGCTGCTGTCATTTCGCTCTTCTAGATAGAGATAGAGAGATAGAGATAGTACACAGGATGACGCACCATCATTCGTATTGTTCAGTTTTGTTTCTCACGACTTTCCTACACCATTGAGTTCTCTCCGGCCACCGTGAAGACGTGCTGCGAACGTCTTCATCGAGGTTCTTCAATGACAGTTCTTTGTTTTTTCGTGAGGAAGGAGTGGGTTCCAATGATCTGTCACACACGCACGCACGAGCACGGTACACACGCGCACATAAACGAGCGCTCACATAACAGCGGAAAAAAAAACAACGTCGAGCGTCAAGAGGCCCTTCGTGCCGGTCGCAAACGAATAATAAGTGGAGAAGCACTGATAGTAGGAAAAGAAGAATTCGAAGTTCACGTTGGAGGCGAGGTGAGGGAGACGTCGAGAGGGTAGAGTGAAATCGGCGTGAAGTTCATGACTGACAGTCTGTGCGCATTGAATTCTAGCGTCGTTTTCCACGGCGGGTACGTCGAACACACACACACATACACACACACACAAACACACAGCACAATCTTCGTCCTCTTCTGCGTACGAAGACAGTCGAGCTCTGAGCACCAACGGAGGTGCGGCGAGGCGCGAGTTGTGAAGTATGTCGATGCCTTTGTGCTTTCTTTGTTTTTTTTTGTTGCTTCGTTTACACTTTTTCGGTGACCGTGAGAACACATCGAGAACGTAGAGAGATGGGGGTATGACTTGAACTCGGTGAGTGAGCGGCTTTTTGAGTAAAGCGGAAAGAGAGAGGCCCGCCTTGATGGCCTCAGTGATCGGCTACCAGAAGCCACAGCAGAACCAGAGACAGCAGGGTGGTTGCGGGCGAAGATCTGTGCACTGAAAAGAGAGAAAACATGGAGAAATTCGTAACGCGGATTATATATATATATATATATATATATATATATATATATATATATATATATATATATATATATATATATATATATATATATATATATATATATATATATATATATATATATATGCACGCGCATATAAAGGGTTTAAGATAAATACAGTGACGTGATGAAGCATCTGAATTAACAAACTGATTGATATACATTTTCTCGTGTGTGACTCGCGCACGCGAGAATCAACCTGCGAAAAAAAAAACGAAAAAAAATGAAGTATGCCACATGTTGTCGTGCAGCCACCTTCTTTGCATTGTCGTTCGGCAGTGCTTTTAAGTCTCATTGAGCACCAAAATTAACATGTACTAAAGCTCCGTATTTGCGGTAAATTGTATGATGCTTGTACGCAATACGGTGAAACCTTGTTATTGTTTTCAAGGTTCATTCTTGTGTAACTGCTACAACAGACTACTGACACAAACAGGTGATTCATCAGTCACGTTAGCATACTAATAAACACGCAATTTAGGTGCGTGTGTGCACTAAATAAAAAAAAAATCTGACTACATCTCGGCAAAGCAAATGATATTGAAGGAGAAGTGCAATGCGACTGCTGCCTTCAAAAATAACACTTCATTTTTATATTTTACGAAAACTTCAGCAAAGCGTGGGCATTGAATAAATGCGAAATTTCAGTTCTCCCTACCAAGAGCCAGAAGAAGTAGACCAAACAAAACGGACTGTCGGAATCAACCAGTACTCCCTTAAAAGAAGTGTTTTCAATAGACACCCATTCAATCTAGTTTGCAAAAGGGTCGATACGATGAGGAAAGCGCCCTTTCCGAAGCAGAGTTGCGTGTACAGTGGGGCTACTGCGTTGAGAGCGGTATAACCAGCGATGAAAGCGATAACCTTGTCAAGGAGTGTTTGAATTATAAACACGAACAGCGTCAGGGGTTCCTGCTACATGCCGCTCATTATACTTATGGTATTCGCCTCTTAATACGATAAAAATTACTGCATCTTTGCTTCTATTTGATAATCTGGTTTGTAAACAGTGCATAATCTGATCAGGCTCAGCCACTTACTGCAATAAAGAAAACGCAAAAAATGCAACAAAAAGTGCTAGAAGACGAACATCGACCGACAAAGATAAAGGGCCTTATTGCATTACGCTATTTGCGATGTGCACATCACTGTTCATCTGGATACCTAATTATTGGTAATTAGAGAGCGCTTTTCCTCAAATCTTATTGCTTTTCTGATTTAAACAATGGTGAAAAAGGTAAACAATTTTTTTAACGTTTACGTTTCCTCCGACTTTATTTTTTAACAAAAATTGTATACACATTAGTTGCCGTACGCTGGCTGTGGGTAAAGTGACCGTAATCCTGAACAATGACGCCAAGAAACGTTAAATTTGTTCAGAAAGAACCACTAAGGGAGAATTTATTTCACCTTTTTTTTTCTACGTAGGTGCTTATTTGCAGCGTGGGCGCCATTTTGAGCTCAGCCAGCGTGATGCATGCAGCTCATACTGGCCACGACTGGACATTCTCTTCGTTTTGACAGTGACTTTTTCAAACAATAGCCACTGTAACTCATTAATCAAATATCATAATCGGCGTCTACTATATTGAAAAAGAAATATATAAGAGTCTCAACACCATAGCAAATAGACTTCACCAGTCCTTGCGCAAGGGAATTTTTTGACGGGTCGTTACTGTAAGCTAAACCATATAATGCAACATGTTTTTATTGATTGTGAAAGCCGATGTACAGTAGAATAAGTGGGAAAAAAATAAAAATATAAAAAATGTTTTTTAATTGTCGTCAGAAGTTTCCTTTGCATGCTCTTTTCAAGAAGATAGCCCGAATAGATCTTTTTATTGAGAAGTGCTATTATTAAAAGCTTTGGAAGTTTTAAAAATAGGCATGTTGAAAAAAATGCGGAATTTTCACCACTCTGGCATAGGTGCTTTGTGAAATGAAAACCTGCAAACTAGGCAAAAAAAAAAACGTTTTTAGATCAAATTTGAGAATTTCTCAAACAAATGCACACTACGTTGGCAAACGAAATGTAATTGAACGTAAGCGCCAGTAAGCCTATATGTAGCCAAATGAATTTGAGACTGGTAGCTTTAAAAACAGTTGCGTAATTCATCGCCAAATTTTTAAAAAAGCAGCAGAACAAGTAAGCATGGCACTCGAACTCTCCATCATTATTGATTCACTGTGCCTCCAAACAATTTACAGCGAGACTAGTTGCGGATCTCTTCTTTCCACTGACCCGGCAACAATGTATAAAGTTTAAAAAAAAATAGGAGGTTGACCAGCCATCGATCTTACGTGGAATCACTCTTGACCTGATGCTCAGGATAAGCATAAAAACAAAACAGCTGTCAAGCAGTAGTGTAATGTCAAATTAGAATCGTTTCCAGCTCTCTGATTAACTCTCCGAGTGCGTTGCAAAATAAGGTGCAACTACTCGAACATGGAATGACCCGACCAATGAGCAGATGTTCTCTGTTACTTACCATTTTGCTTGTTCTGCACAGCGGAGACTTGTCGGACTGTGAAAGGATCTGTAACGCCGAAAAAGAATGACCACTATCAGGGCAGCGAAAACAGCACTGCGTCGCGGGCCGTACAAACAGCTCGTATATGAAATTTGTAATCTTATTCACACAACACACATGAAAGGGCACCACGTGACGTTTCAGTGGCTTCTAAGTCACTGTGGCATCATAGGAAACGAACGCGCCGATGATGCCGCTCTGGCTGCTCTGGATGGAACACATGAGGATGCCGTACCACTCCATACATGAGGATGGCGTAACACAACAAAAGTGTCACCAGGACGGAGAAAACACCTGAAGTCAACCCTCGCCTACTACATTTGTGGGATGCACGAAGAAGGTTGACAAAGTGATGGAAACGGCAAAAAGCAACCGAAAGCTCAAAATTAAAATAAAAAACGTAACACAAGAGGCAGAAGAATACGCTAGTCAACTTGCAACAACACACTGGGAAGGCTTCTGTGGTACATTACAGGGAACACTAGGAAGAGCGAAAGTATGGAGCATCCTTAGGTCAATGATTGACCCACTCAAAGCACGACGCGAAAGCCAGAAAAACATGAATAGATTGTTACACTCGTACCAGGCACTAAAGACCAACTTCCGCCCCGCCGCGGTGGTCTAGTGGCTAAGGTACTCGGCTCCTGACCCGCAGGTCGCGGGTTCAAATCCCGGCTGCGGCGGCTGCATTTCCGATGGAGGCGGAAATGTCGAGGCCCGTGTGCTCAGATTTGGGTGCACGTTAAAGAACCCCAGGTGGTCAAAATTTCCGGAGCTCTCCACTACGGCATCTCTCATAATCATATGGTGGTTTTGGGACGTTAAACCCCACAAATCAATCAATAAATTAAAGACCAACTTCTCAATGCAGTCTATGCCAAATGCTTCGGTGACAAAGTCTCGACACCTCTGTACCAAGTGATGGAAGCGGCCAAAAAGCAACCGAAAGCTCAAAATTAAAATAAAAAACGTAACACAAGAGGCAGAAGAATACGCTAGTCAACTTGCAACAACACACTGGGAAGGCCACCCACACCCAGGAACGAACGAGCTCTTCACGGAAGCAGAAGTGCGAGAAGCAATCGCCTGTACAAAGCGGAACACAGTGGCAGGGGCGGATCAAATACCAAATGCCATGATCAGAAACATGAACGATGAATCTATCACAGCCCTCACGAGCTTCATAAATGATCATTGTGTTAAAAAAATGATACCATATCAATGGAAACACGCTGTTACTATCATGATCCCAAAACCAGGGAAGAAATTGGCTTTGGAAAATTTTCGCCGCATATCTCTCACTTCATGTCTAGGAAACGTGTTCGAAAGAATAGTAAACATTCGACTACAGCGTCATCTTGAAGAAAATAACCTCATGCCTGAGACCATTTTTGGCTTCAGGCCACATCTTTCAACACAGAATATTCTCCTGCTTTTAAAAGAGGAAGTTTTAAGCAACGTCACCAAACCAGGAGAACACATTGTCATGGCCATTGACATAAAAGGAGCCTTTGACAACGTAAGCCACAAAGGGATACTTGACGGCTTAGCCGAGACGAACTGTAGTATTAGGACGTTTCAGTACGTTTGAAGATTTCCTGAACGAAAGAACAGCTGTTATAAGAGTAGGAGATGATGAATCCAACATCATCTTTCCTCCGATCAGAGGCAAACCACAAGAATCAGTCTTTTACCTACACTCTTCAACATAGCCATAATTGGACTGGCTAAAAAGCTCCTAGAAATTCCCGACACTCAACATTCTCCATATGCGGATGATATAACAATAAAGATAACAAAGGGCAACTTGGGCGAAATGGAGGAAAAGCTCCAATTGACAGCCAATATAATAGAAGCATATATAAACGAAAGGGGATTACAGTGCTCGCCGGAGAAGTCGGAACTGATTAGCCTCACAAAAGACAAGAAACAAAGAGAAGATCCCGGACTCGCACTCGAGATCCGGCTTCAGGTGACGGTTATTCCGGAGCGGAGAACACTTAGAGTGCTGGGAATGTGACTACAATCGAACAACAGGTGTCTTAATCGGATGATAGTCAGATTAATCGGATGATAGCCCACGTGGCCCATAATAGGAGAGGGATGGGGGAACATGACACCCTCAGACTCGTGAAAAGCCTGGTAATCAGCAGAGTGATGTACTCGCTCCCTTACCATGCCCTGAATAGGAAGGAACAAGATAAGGCTGATAAAATTATAAGGATGGCATAAAAGGCAGCACTGAGGTTGCCGTGTAACACTTCTAATGAGAAGCTTCTATTCACCGGCCTCCACAAAGCCTTTGATGAGCTGGCTGAGCCCCAAATCATAGCGCAGAGGACTCGATTGGCCCAAACTCCAGCAGGCAGAGCTCTTCTTTATAGAGTCGGCCGTGAAAGGTGTATGCACGCACACTAAAGGACCAAGGCACTACAATGCCAGATCAGAGATTTGTATGGGGTATCACCAATACCACAAAACATGGATCCGACATTACATGCAGGGTGGAGAAAAGCTCGAGTGGCATAGTGGCATATATCGACAAAACAACAATGTTCCCGAATATTTCGAGATTCACGGATGCTTCGCCATACTGGACCAATGCAAAAAATATGGTAATGGTTGTGGTAAACAAAAGCGGTATGGTCATAGCCTGTGCTTCGGTTTCCCAAGCAACTGTAATACAAGCAGATAAGATTGCCATTGCCTTAGCTATAAGGAAAGGCATGTAGCGCAACACTTCGCTGAGTGTCATCATAGATTCTATGCTGCATGTAGAAATTATCAGAAAGGGAAAATCGACGCCAAGGGACACAGGATACTGACATAAAGTAGCAGACAGCTAGGCACACGCTATACCCAGACAATCCCTTGGGCCCCGGGACACGAGGATATTACGGGGAACCTCTATGCAGATGGGGTGGCTCAAGGTTTCACGAATTACCGAGCTGCCGATGGCGACGCCGTGGAGGACCCGACACCCATCGATCCCAGTTACAAAGCGATCCTGCAATACTGCAGAGATTCGCGGATACATCACCCAGAACCACACAAGAACCTTTCGGCCATGGATTCTGTGACGTTACGCCGACTCCAAACATACACATACATAAACGTCCACAGATTGCATACGTACTACCCAACATCATACAAAGACATATGCCCGCAGTATGGAAGTACACCGACGCTCTACCAAAGCACGTGGGAATGTACGGCACACACCGAAGAACACGAAGAGAACAACAGCAGGGAGATGTGGGAGGCAATGCTGTCCAGCCCAGCCCTTAAGGACCAGCGGAGCCTGGTCAGGAAAGCTGAAAGGATGGCGAGAGCCAGCGGTGTCTTGTAATACGGGCCCGACCACGTGGCGCTGCCACTGTTTTAGTGACAACAAAGTCTTTTTCGCTAATAAAGTTTTGTTCTTCTTCTTCTACAGGGAAATCGGTGGTTTTCACACAGTATCTTTGCATTAACAGCGCAGCTCGTAGAAGGATATATAAACCATCTGGTGATGGCTGCCGAGTTAGGGCGTGTTCTAGTGATCGAGACCAGGCCCTCATAATCAAAAGCTCAAAGCTGCTACTCGAGTGACACACGCTTTCACGTACCATCGTGCTCTTTCTATACGGGTGGGTCATTTACTCTTTGTTAGAGCCGCCATCGTGGGCAGGTCTTGCACACTGGGTGATATCACGTGAGCTCTCCGTGCGGCGGAGATGGGTCGGCTCGTCTTATCTCTGCTTCAGCCACGTTTATCGCTCCCCCTCTCGCACTTTCAGCCACGAGTTCAACATGAAATGCACAGGGGAATGCTATCTATTGGGAATTTATACGGAACATGACGGCGACGTCAAAAGACCCGTTGAGAGTGCCCATAAAATTGCTATACCAATAAAAAGAAAGATATGAGATACGTACCGGGGTTGTTTCTGAACTGGTAGAAGGCCTCGAATCCGGTGCCGTCGAACTTGTCGTTGGACTTGAACGAGACGCGGAAGAAGTCGGCGTCGGACTCGATTTTTGTCGGTCGCAGGTTGCCGCAGTGGCGCGGGATCTTGCGGTCCACCGTGCGGAAGTTGGAGAACTCCACGTAGTCGCTCGCCGTGTCCGAGAGGCACCTGCGATGACGAATTCGTCATTTCTGCTCTTTTAAAGAAGGCGCCGAAGTTGTGCTCTGTATGGGAGGCGCTCGCATTACGGCCAACATAAGATCTACCCCAGTTGAAAACCCAAGTGTGTCTGGTGTGCTCTGGTGTGATCTGGTGTATACACCAGTACACGCTGCTGTGTCTTGGTGAATACACTAGCCTGGCGTGCTCTGCGTGGTGGAAACAACGACCCACTCTGATGTGTCTTGGTGGAATGTTTCTGGTGTGAAAGTTGAACCAGCGTGGTGTGTCGTGGTAATAAGGCCGAACCACTGTGATGTGTCCTGGTCGGAACGCCGACCTAGACTGGTGTGTTCTGGTGGGAAGACCACACTGATGTGGTGTGTTCTGGTTGGATGAGTTCTGGTGGACTCAAGAAATATATTTTGTGTTTGGGGCTTGGACTAAGAATTTTCTTCAACCAAATGTATTCTATTTTACACTTCTTAATATTTCCCTCAACCAGACTCACTTGTACTAAAACTCACCAATATATTACTCAGCCGGTCGCTCTCAGGCACGTGTACCCGAATTTGTCTACTAAGAAGCCATATTCGAGCTCAAGCAATGCAGCATCACTTTGGAGCATGTGTGTGCTACATGCATCGACAGAGAAGGCTAAAAAGAAAGACAAGAATACTGCATCTTGAAGCTTTGTGTCTGCGAACCTCACGAGAAAGACTGTTAAACGAAAACAGCTAACCGTTTTAGAGTCTTGCTGTGAAGAAAGTTTTATGAATGCATCAAATCAATACTCCTATTTTAATAAAAATAATGCCTTAATACGTTAGTTTATGTGTAGTTGAACTTATTCGTATTAAATTGTATTTGATATCTTATTTACCCTACCCAGTTGAAAAACCCACCAGATTCTGTCTGATGTATTCCGGTGTAACCTAATTGATACACCAAAACACGCTGCTGTGGCCTGGGGTGCACATTAGCCTGGTGTGCTGTGTTCTGGTGGGAAGACCACACTGGTGTGGTGTGTTCTAGTTGAATGTATTTTGGTGGACTCAAGAAATATATCTTGTGTTCGGGGCTTGGACAAATAATTTTCTTCAACCAAATGCATTCGAACTCCCACTCCTTAATATTTTCTTCAACCAGAGTCATTTGTACAAAAACTCACCAAATATTACTCAGGCGGTCGCTCTCAGATACGTGTACCTCAATTTGTCTACTAAGAAGCCATCTTCGAGTTCAAGTAATGCAGCATCACTTTGGAACGTGTGTGTGCTACGTAAGCCAACAGAAAAGGATGAGAAGAAAAAAAAAGAATACTGCATCTTGAAGCTTTGTCTGCGGACGCTACAAAATAGAAAGTCTGCTAAATGAAAACAGCTAACCCCTTCAGAGTCTAGCTGTGAAGAAATCTTGGTGAATGCGTCAAATCAATATTCCTAATTTAATAAAAATAATGCCTTTATACATTAGTTTGTTTGTAATTGAACTTTCTCCTTAATAAATTGTGATAACAATTTATTTACGTTAAAGTCATACTCGCCCTGTTTTGCATAAATAGAATCAAATTTCAGATTTGACATGTAGTGCAAGTCGGTTTTTAGTTATGACCATTTCAAGCAAATAAATATTATAATTTATTTACGGCTCGTGGAAAGCAGCACGTTGAACGACTCTAGTGCTTTCAGCGGAGTGATAATATATACGCAACCATACACTTCAAAATCAATGTAAATGAAGGCAAATTTATTGCGCGGGAGGTTCATGGAAAGCTCCACGCATCTTGCTTTTCTTAGCCCATTGTCCATGTTAAGCACAAAAAAAGAAAAATATAAAGGCAGTTGTATGCCTGTGATATATGAGATAACAGCAGAGCTAGAGAAAAAGGGCCCCCACTCGACGAACGCAGATTTAGTTATTTCTTGGTATTTTGTTCATAATATTGTTGATATTTCTTTCTTTCTTTTTTAGTTTCTTTATGTCTTACTACATATCTTTTATACTTTTTTTATACTTTAGATTTTTTTATATTGTCGTCTTGTTTATTTTTCCTCCTGCTGATCTTCACCTCAGCTTTCTTCAGTTTCCTTTCCTACCATTTTTGTGTATTATACAACACTAACTATACTAAGCAATGCTATACTATACAATAGTATACTAGAAGCTGGATCATAGCCGCTTTTCGTAGCGCTTATCCGCCGTTTCTTGCGCAAACTCCTGAAAATCTACTGAAAACAGTGATGAAATACGCAGAAAACACAACAGCGCAAACTAACTGCTTAATACGTAGATGAGCATGATATATATAATAATACCACATGCGTGGCAAGTGCTGTGTATCAAACATTTTTTAGTTTACGCTGATGTGTTTTGTACGTCTTTCGTCGCTTTCTTCAGCCCTTTTCTGTACAGCTTGCGCGATAAACGTTGATCTTGTCTAACCAACTGAACCATTATGAAGTTTTTCTGAAGCAGCCCTGTAATTTGTACAAGTGGTGTACGCAATTGTGTACATAGCATTTCAAAGATGTAACGACCACTGTTAGAACCATTAATGTAGGATCCATTACTATAAGCTCGGGGATTTGCAATTTCTTGTCTTCCATTTTCCTAACGCTTGGAGAATATAAGATGAGCGAGCTGTAGGTAACTATAGACTCCGCTGCGGATGTGATACTGCTGATGTACGTACGGGGGCACGCCTTCGACGTCAAAGTAGGCGAACTCGATGTATATCTTCTCGTTGCTCTTGCCGTAGAAGAGGTAGTGGCACTCGGTGTCCCGCGGGTAGACGCCCGGGTAGTTGGGCGTGGAGAAGGTGCCGTTGGACACCTCGGAGCTGTTGTAGATGAAGGTGCACACTGCGTGGGGAAACAGGTGAACTCTGTCAAATACGCGTCTCCCTTACGGGCCAGCGTAAGGCCGCGCAATGCGAAGACAACGAGGTCACTCGTAGAAGTCGCTTCACTTACGCAAGCTGCACCTGAAAATGTCACCATAGCGCAGTGTACACAATCACCCTCATGGCCTGCAAGCATAGCACGCGCCCGCTCAAGATTTGCGACCACGAGATGCGTTTTGCTTGAGGGAATATCTGCAGTTTTTCAAGGTGATCTCACAATTTGTAGTGCATTAAAAATTCAATCGTTTGAAGTTGTTAAAGCTAGAGTTCTTTTTACGTATAACGAGAAGCTATCGGGCGTGTTTAATATTGGGCGTGTTAACATGGCATCGGTGGAGACTAGACGGCGCAACGAATCAACGGCACATAGGAAAGACACACACACAATAGAGCACTATTTGTAGCACTTTGTTGCGTGTGCATCTTTGTGTCTCGCGTTGACTCTTTGGGCCATACAATAAATGGTGATCCCATAAAAGACAAAGTTCCTGGCTGAGGGGACTCTCTTTGTAACGCTGCGTACCTTTCCACCGCTACACTTTTGAGTAGAAAAATAGAGAGCTTACACGACTGGTCATTTGGCCGGTCATGCATAGGCTCTCTAGATTTGATATGATATGTGGGGCTTAACGTCCCAAAACCGCCATTTGATTATGAGAGACGCCGTAGTGGAATGGTCCGGAAATTTCCGCCACCTGGGGTTCTTTACCGTGCGCCCAAATCTGAACACACGGGCCTACATCATTTCCGCCTCCATCGGAAATGCTGTTTCCGCAGCCGGGATTCGATCCCACGACCTGCGGGTCAGCAGCCGAGTACCTTAGCCACTAGACCACTGCAGCACGGCTCTAAGGAAAGTGTCCTTTGACTATCCTTTTATACGTGTGAGTCACATGTGTAGCACTTACATTAGAAAGGCACGCTGACTCTCTTTAGGAGGTAGTGGCACGCCCAACTTTGCAAAAGAGAGAGTGCACGGCTCTCCTAAAAAGACTCGCTGACTCGATTTAGGAGAGTCGTGCACTGACTTTCTTATGGAAAGTTGGGTGGGCCACTACTCTCCTAAAGAGAGTCAGCGAGCATCTCTAAAGGGAGTGTTACACGTGTGATTACCACATGTAAAAATAAGAGTTACAGTTTTCAAAGTGTAGTCAAAATTTAGCGATAAGGTTATACTAGACTTAGCCGTATAATAACATGATAAGTGCTTTGTGTCCTACTGTTTGCACTGGTGGATAATAATAAGCTAAACATTGTACTGTTCCCCTTTTACGTTCATTTTACACTATAATAATAAAAAATAGCTCTTTAGCTCCTCTTTTATACATGTGAAAATCACATATGTGTTGCACTCCCTTTAGAGAGGCACGTTGACGCTCTTTAGGAGAGTTGTTCGTCCAACGACTCTCCTAAACAGAGTCAACATGCCTCTCTAAAGGGAGTGTTATACACGTGAGAGCCACGTGTGTAAAAGGAAAAGCAAAGTTTTCGGAGTCTATACGTAGAGTAGCAGGCTTTATACAAAGCTTCTCTAGGCGACCTCTCTTAAATGAGTCACGTGAGTGGACTTCACATGTCAAGGAAAAACACATAGGAGCCAAGCTGCGCGAGTCTAAGGGTACGCGCACACGCGTAGCTTGTATAAAGCGGGGAACTTGATGCAGCGCTTCTACACGTGGTAAACACTCGTCTTCGTCACGAAGATGCCGCGCGGTTATTAGATTCTGCCAGAAAGAAAACAACGATAAAAGAGGAGCAAGAAGAAGAGGGGACCGATTAGGGCGCATATTATTCACAAACGTTGCGGGTCTCTGTCAGCTGTCAGAAACCTTCGCTACAAGGTCGAGGGAAAGACCGGACGCGGAGAAAAATGACCGCGCACTTTATGTATGCTTACTCACAGAAAGCACTTGGAGGAGCGTAAAATATGCACCCGCAAGCAACGCGCTCGCCAGAGCGGTGATGGTGCGAAGCAACAGCGCACTCTTCGCGATTCTTCACTTTCGGGGATACGGCCATTACAGGAAAATGCAACGTGATGGGAGTGTTTTGGAATCGGAGTGGCTAGGAAGTCTTTGGAAGGGAGGCCTTTGATGCATGGCGCATGGGAGGTGTCAGTGGTTCGGCTGTCGAGCTGTTCGAATCAATGCCCCGCCGAAAACGCAAGAGATGGACGATGTTGTGAGCTTGTGAACAAACCCCGACCATAGTCTGTGCATAGTATTCATGTACCTCGTCAGGTTCGCATAAACTTGAAAGTGTAGCATTATCCCAATGCATAGTAGGCACCCATTGATACATTACTGAGCGATTGAAACACAATATCAGACAGCAAGTCGTCTGGTTCCGCCGCGTGTTTTTGTAACCCGAAGAGCGCAACAGCGGTACCATTGTGGTATTACGAGTCGCCATCACGTACAGAAGAATCACTTGATTTGCGTATAAACGTGACGTTTGACATCATTGGTCGAGCGGCATGATGCTGTTCGACTCTGGTTCTCGCGGTAGCGAATCTGGCAAAACAGTGAGGACCGCGAAACGGCATGGCATAGATTATTGGAGAAAGTTCGCTTACGTCTTTTAGATGCGAGTGCATCTTGTGCTCGGGGCAGTATCTGTTCTGCGACGTGGTGGTGGTAGTGGTTAGAAAATGAGAAAAGGCACCTAATTTCTACAACCCGGTCGGGAGCACGGCGCAGTGCCGTCCGCACCCATACTGCACATGCGCAACTCTCCCTAATTCTCCTTTCTTACGCAGGTATGCGCTTTCCTCCTCCCATATCCCTCTCTCCACCACAGGTGTGGCGGAGCAAATCATTGCGTATAACTCTCTCTCCCTGTCTATTTGAGGGTACGTCTGTATACGGTGCAATTGTAACGGCGCAGTACAAAACACCCGTTCGCGGTGTTTGCGTCATCCTGTCTCTTTGCAACGGTTTACGGAACGCCAGGAACAACGTCAACGTCGTCGCTAGTTACAGCGGCAGCGCCACCACCGCGGAGCAGAGGCAGGTTCGGGAAGCAGAACGTAAACGTCAGCGTCGGCAAGCGGACCCCGAACTTGGGGCCAGGGAATCCAAACGTCAACGTTGCCAGGAAACTTCTGCGGAAGCAATACTGGCTCGACACGCCGAAGTGCAACATCAGCGTCATCAAGCTGACGCAGAACTTCGGGCTCGGAAAGTTGAAGCGCAACGGCAGCGTCAAGCGGCTGCTCCCGATGCCGAAGCGACGAGGCAACGTGAGTTGGCGGCCAGAGCCATCATCGACCACGCTTTTGCATACCACCATGGTTGCCTGCAGGGGGAAATGTGTGATGTTTTCGTGAGGCCTGCCTGGAAGGATTTGTGATCGAAAGAAAAAAACAGCGCAATCTGTGTTCTGACGATTGTATTAGTTGTAAGGAGGGTACTCATATAGTATGCCCCTAACACGATCAAACCACCAATTAACAATTACCGATTGCTGTCCTAAGTTCATGTATTCTTAGACAAGGCAAGCGGGTTAGGGGGAGACAGAAGGCTAGGTGGGCAGATGAGATTAAGAAGTTTGCGGCTGTAAATTGGCAGTAGCAAGCACTGGACCTGTAGTTGACTGGCGGAACATGGGAGAGGACTTTGTCCTGCAGTGGACGTAGTCAGGCGGATGATGATGGTTCTTGTCATCGCTATAGTATTAACGGATTGGGAAGAGTGCGCTCGAGTTACTTTCGTGGGTTAACGTAAGTGCACGTCAAAATTACAGGATTCTGACGTTGCACGCGTAAACGTTGTTGCGAACGGCCGAGATAGCGCCATTGCATGCATGGTAGGAAAGGCTGACCGGCAGCTGTGCTCTAGGAAAACAGAACTAATAGTTTTTTTTACTGCTACCCCCATCGCACTCTTTGAAAGTGTGTACATCTTTTGCTGGAAGTATCAATAACCCATAAAGATTTCGAGTGTTTCGGTAAAGGCATCAAAAAAGAAATTCCGTGAACAGCACTCGTGGAGCGAGAGCTCTCGGCTCGGGAACAGCAGCTCGATTCCTTTCACGGCCGAGCGAGAAAATGCTTTGATGCCACTTCCCACCGGACCGAATAAAAGGGGGGCCGAGTAACGAATGAATCACATCGACAACTGTTCTCGCACTTTATATGGCGAACGGTCGCCGGCGGAGAAACGCGCCCTTTGAATACGTCCAGTGCAGCGTGCAGTGAATGCTTCGCACAATCGCGGACCCCACTTCGCATCGTCCTCAATAAAACCGTGCAACACGGGCCGCTTTTTTGGGGAACCACGACTGAAACTTGGAGTCACACCACACAGCCTAGCGGGTGGAAGTAGCAGCTCCAAGACCCTGCGACGTCCCGATTGCGCATTCATTATTCAAGTGCGTCCACATGTCTGCTGCCTCAGCACAGTAGCTGCGGTAACACTCTGGGTTAACGCCCAGTGTGGTGACGCTCAATTGTGTTAAGGCTCAGTGCCACTCAGTGAGGTAATGCTCAGTGCGGTAACGAACAGTGTCTCAGCCCTAAGCAGAACACTGTATAGCACCTTCTTCCTTCGCAACATGAGCCACGGCCGTCAACTAGGCTTGGATTGGCTTGACTAGACGCATGACGCAAAAGCAAGATTTAGTACTTGACGCGCGTTTATCGTTTATTATCGTCCACAGCGTTTACCATTTCCTTGGTATTTGGTGACCTACCGTGAAGCCTCAGCATACTTCAGTTGCTGTGGTAGCATGTGACCCAATTTTTAAACCTCCTTGCACGTACCCCGAAGCATGCACTCGAAGAGCCGTATTGCCTATTGGAAACTGAAACTGACCACTGCTGGCTCTACGTAGGATTCGCCAATGGACTCGACAAGGAATGCCCGGTGCAGCTCTAAGCAGGCTCCTCTAACACGTACCATTCGCTTTGGGGATATAAGGCGGTAATGTTTTTGATACTAAGACGAGACACGTTATCATGCTTAAGCCAGTAGAAATGAACTGGGTCTACCTCGCCATTTTTGCATATATACATTGTTGTAGTAGCATGTAAAGAGAAAACAGCCCGTCCAATACGTGTTCATAGATGTGATAACTGACTACTTTGCGTTTGTCGTTGCACTTGGGCGCATCTCTGATGGTAGTTTATAATGTACTATGGCGTCCCTCCGACATAATATCTCGGCGGCCTATCGTCGTGGTTTAAAGAAATGGGAGCAGTAGAGAAATACGATGAGCCGCAGCACGTGGTGTCAATCGCTTTGACTGTGCACGAGTTAGCCTATATATTCAAGGTACGTAACTTTACTTGTTTAGGGAAATATATTCTCACAGACAGTGAACATCAATTACAATCCAGCAGAACATTGCGACAGAACACAACATCCACAGACACACCAAAAGTTGTTACAAAAAGATATGTGTACATATGTAAACGGAACACAACATATACAACTTACTCAACTACACAGGAATTGTTACAAAAAACTTTACTTACGTGACATCCTGCTAGAGTAATACGCTCCGATCTTTCAGTTGAGTGGGTTGTTTCGATATTGCTTTTTTTAAGGACTGCTTAGATTCTCTAGGTTTTCTGTATACCTAATTGTAACAAGTTTCAAAAACTCTCGATAAAGCACTAGTTAGAAAAAATCAGTGGCATCTTTCCTCCTTTCCTCCCTAACTTTTTTCTTCCCTACCTCCTTTCCTTCTTTCCTTCCTTCTTTCTTTATTCATTTCTATAGTAACTGTTTCATTGCGCCATGCAGCATCTAATGCGCTTAGCCCGATCGATGATGACGCTAACACATAGCGGCCAAGCTTTAACGAATATGGAATACGGAATACGAGCAAACATGAAATTCCCATGAATATGGAATACGAGCAAACATGAAATTCCCTGGAAGATTCTAGGCACTCTAATTAGACACATGCAGAACAGCCTGCAATCTAAGTATAGACGTGTGTTTGTGATAAACAGTAACACTACATAGTTCATTTAGTGGCGCCTAAGGAGTTTTCTCGACAGGCGCACTCCATAAAAAAAGGACGTCTTCGCAACGCAGGCCAAGAACAAACAGCGCCCCCCCCCCCTCCCTGTTTATCCTCCTCCAGCGCAAAGGAGATGGAAACAAAATGGGTGCAGTTCATTTTGGTCACATACGGCTTTGTTTTCCGCAGTTTTCGCAGTTCGTACGGACCGTTGTATTAATGGTTGACCGAGGGGGACCGTTACCTTTCGAAGTACAAAGCGAAGTTAATTTGCATCTTGCGGCTCTTTTTTTTTATCTTATAACGACGACGCAGGAGTAAATTTGCATACTGATGTGTGCCTCCACCTTAGACACAAAGGTGGTTCTTCGCCGTAGAAACTGGGGGAGGAATTAACGAAGCATTTCGTTCGAGAGAAGCACTTCTGATTGGCGAAACACACCGTTGTTAATGTCATGCAGGCTGTCCCTATTAGTGCGCGTTTTTCCTTACGGAGACGGTCTTTCATGAAGAGAAAAGAGGGAAGCGGATGGCAGAATACGAATCGTCTGGAGAATAAGCGTTCACATAGCGAGGAAAATAATAAAAAAATATATTCCAAATTTGCGTGCATTGCTTTGTTTGAGAATGCTTTTATTGAGGGTTTGCTGAGATATTTTAGCTTGCATGATCATGTCTCCTTTCTGCATTTCATTGCGCATGGAGTCAGTTTTTAAATAATGATTGTACTTGAACAGCTTTAACTGCATCAAACTATTTGAAAAGGAGTTGAGACAAACGGCATTTGAAAAGCCGATTTGAATGTCTCTATATTTTTTGAATCTGTGCTTGTCCCGAAAAGTGAATGCTAATTGTACATATATTAATTTTTGTGAAATATTACGGCGTTTTTGTGCTCAAAAATATTCCTGTAAAATATACTATCATATGGCACTCCCCTTCACCCTGATAGTTTAACAAACGCGTGCCTGTCTGTGCACCACATTCCGTGCATACTTAGTGATGCCCTGTGTGCCAGTACCGGTAAACTAATAAGGAACCAGTACCACCTAGCCCAATTTGCTGTATTACTAAAGTAAATAGGCCGGTGCATTGAACTACCCATTAATCTGTTAAGAATACTGCCGGAATTCCACAAAAATGCAGACAAAACTAAGTAGAGGACAATACACGCTGATGCTTTCATGACCAGCACACTTATTCGCCGAGGAAAGGAAGGAATTAGCCTTGAAACGTCGGGATTTCTCTATAAATTGTGGCTGGAGTCAATTTGACTGCGTGAATCATAAAAAAGTACCCACTAAACAAGAAACATACGTTTATATAATACGAAGGAAGGAAGAACAACAAGAGAGAAGGCAGAAGGGTTAACCAGGCCCGGTTTGCTACCCTACGCTACAGGGAATGGGAAAGGGGATTAAGAAGATAAGAGAAAGGAGAGAAGGGAAAGAGAGGACAAAATTGTCAGTACATGGGCTGACGGGTGTGCAGTGGCGGTAATATGCAAAAGTGAAAGGCGTTCCCATAAGACAGATGAAATAATGCCAAATGAATGAACGAGCCAGACGAATAGAAAATTATACGTACTTTCGGCTGCACTCGCTTTTATTAGTCGACGCTTATTTCAAAACCCAAAGCAGTCAAAGCTCTGCTCGCATGCTTGACGATAAAAATTCCAGTAAGTTCAAGCTCCGGTCTAAGGAGAGTCGTTAAGCTCCATACTGGCCCCACTGAAAATCGAACGGCCGGAAAACAATGCCGGTTCTTATGGAATGCTGTTTATTAGGCTTGCGCTCGGATGCTCGACGATTGGGTTATCATCTGATGCTTATCGTTATCATAAGAGAGTGCGAACACAATTTCAAGATATCAAAGTGTTCTATAGGAGCGAGCCTTATTTCGCGGTTGCTGCATTGGAGTCATTAAACTAACACGGTTCATAAAAGCAATATAGTAACTTATATTGCCATGTTCTTGTTCTTTTTTCGCTGATTCATTCTATGGGGTTGTCTCTAATTCAATTAAGGTTGACTTATCCAATATCCTTTCCATCCTTCTTTTTTAATTAATAAAGTGATTAGTTTGGTGCCTCAGAATGCATATCCGAGCACGGATCGCTTGACGCACTTACTTTTCTAAAGCAACCTTTTTATAAGCTGCCACGGTCTTTGAACTTGCCTATATTTCAGCAAACCAAGTACGAACTGATGCGCCAAATAAAATCCAACATCTATCACATTTAGGCGTTCATTTAAGCGCCGATATGCTAGAGTCATATTGTACAAAATATATAAGTAGGCTTAAACAGCTCATTGATGTTTCGTCCTAAGTGTACGTAACTGAATTCGGAGATTACGGGAGTTAAACTCGGGCGCACTGCATCGTATTAAGCTTCACTGGCGCACATCTAAAGAAGTCTCCTTGATTCTACGCGACCGTTCAACTAAAGAAGCGTTCGCTTCCGAGCGGACGCCCCCCCCCCCTCTCTCTCTTTTTCTTTTTTCGTTTTGCTTGAAATTGTTTGGAAATGACTGAATAGGTCTCTGCGACGCTTCCCCAATGCATGCCAAATAAGAAATATAAAAAAAAACTGAACAGGAAACACGACTCTGTTGCAGTTCTGGATGAGTAGAGTTTGCAGAGAACTTTGAGCGCGTTTCACCAGCACTGCGCAGTTGCTCTCTTTCACTGAACTGCTTTCTCTTTTTTTACAGTGCTGCGAATCCTCACAGACTACTGCGGTATCCTCCCTTATTACTCTTTTTTTTTCAACGCCCAATTCTGGAATGTTCCGCGTCGTTAATTGTTCGACGACCGTGCGAACAGTTCACGAAGATTGGCGAAATGAAACGTCACCATTTTGTTTCGGATCCGACGCGTTTTGCTACAACTTTTCGGCAAGCGGTTCGACACTGTGTTTGACAGTATAAGATGGTAGAACTGAGCAGATCGCCTACGAACAAAAAAAAGAAGAAAAAAAAGAGAAAGGAACGGAGTCGAAAAGCAAGAAAGGGGAAGCGAAAGACTCTAAATATATGAAAAAAAAAGCGCTGGCAGGCTTACTGAATATAGCGATAAAGTTTTTCATTTCCTTGATTTTGTTCTGTCGAAACCAGCTGCGTCAAATGCTTCCAAACAAAACCAAAGAAATTCAGCTTCTTGATAGTTTATAGCTATAGAGGCAATGAGTGCACCGTACAGTTTATTTTGTTTTGTTTTGCTCGTTCTATCTTTGTTCGTGTCTGTGCTGGCGGTAACAAGAACAGAGCCTAAAAAAAAAAATGACTGCGTTTTCATGCCGTTGATCTCTACGCGTTGGTCGAGCACGGAAAAAAACCTAGAAGCGCTGTCTCGATAACCAGAGTTGTAGCGTGAGCTTGGAACAAAGGCGATCCTTTTGCCGGGCTTGCCCCCATTCTCGAACTCTGTCCGTCGCAGTGTGCCCCGCCGGCTTGATCAATATATTCGCAACCATCCTTTGGTTGTCTCTTTATGCGCCGCATTATTTTACTCCCTAGAGCGCCGGTTTCTCCCCAGGGCCTGCCTATCCCTGCCCTGTAGGCTGCACCACCTTGCTCGGACTCTCATGCGCCGTCTCGACGTCGACCTGCTTGTTTATGTTCTTTTTTTTTCAGACATCTGTGTACGGCTGCGCCGATTCCCACATCATAGAGTGTGAAGAAAGTTTTTTTTGTGTGTGTTGTCATTGTCTGCTACTCGCCGCTCATTGGCTTGCGCAGGTTGGTTGTTTACGATTCGATAACGCTATAGGCAAACAAATCTCGCGGGCCCGGTGCGCATTCGGGGCACCCTTTCACTTTTCGCTTCACTTTGTCTGCAGCGTATATTTGAAGACTCTAGAGAGCCCCCCCCCCCCCCCCCCGTTGAGCCGAGTGTTTACAGCGAATCTTTTTTTCTTTGTTCACTTAGGTAATTGGACGCAGCTCCGAGAAGGACGCAAACAAGCCGTCCATGAGTTGGGACTCGTGAAAGATAAGCGTAATACGAAAGTTCCTAAAGTGAGAGTTCGCATTATTGGAATTGTCGGGCGCGCTTTTTACTAAATGAGAATTCACTGCGCAAACTAACACTATATACCAGCCGCGAAACGCTACGTAATACGACTTCCGTGAGCGCTTCATATAAGGAAAATAATGCCACAAAGCAAAAAAGAAGAAAATGAGGAAACAGGGGGGAAAGAGAGAAGTATGAGGGAACAGGGAAACTATTTTTTTTGCTTTTAATATTTTGTGTTTTTTTAGGCGCAAGGGCCAATTGACGGCCACTGAGCGCCAGTTCATATGACTAGAGATGTGGACAATGATTGTGATTAGCTGCTGTATAAGGGCCTTAAAATTCTTCTCGCTAAGGCGGGTAAAAACATAGAAGTAATGAAATCATGACCATGTCGTAAAATGTGTGTAGTGCCAATGGATGACGAAAGTTTCTGACATTAAAAACCATGGTGGACACGTATAGTTTAATTCTTTCTTTTTTTTGCTTACCGTATCACTTTACAAGACAACCTCGTAACGCCACAACCACATTGGAAATACTAATGACTGGGAACATGCGAGCGAAAGGAGAATATGAGCTTTCAGTACGATTGCGAGATAGCTTTATTATAGTGTGCAGAAAGAGTGCAAATGTGAGAACAGTTCAGCGATTTCGAGAGATACGCGTAGCCGAAGAATACGGTTACAAACAGCACCACGCGCTGCGAATGTAGCTTTCATTGTAGTACGTCACCGCTTCGGAGTGGGCGACACGAGTGCGCGTTTACGAGAAATCACACTTGAGACCACAAAAATGGCGCCTTTTAATTCTTACCGGCATTGTCAACACTCGACGATGACCATAGGACGACGGCCATAGGGCGTACTAAAATGATTACTAGAGGCAACTGTGGAGCTACGGTTGTTCAGCCACCACGTGAATGATGGAAAGTGCATGCACTAGTGTAGCCTTCATGCTCGAAACTTCGAATAAGGAGGAGGAGGAAGCAACAAAAGGGAGAAGGCAGGGAGGTTAACCAGAAAGACATCCGGTTGGCTACCCTACACTGGGGGATTAGGGAAGGGGATAAAAAAGACGAGAAAGAGGGAAGAGAGGGAAAAGAAAAAAAAAGGTGGGGGAGAGACTGACAGTAATTTTACTGCAGCGTGTATAACTTGTGCTGTTGTTCATTAGGGTACTTTTGCATTTGCTTCGAATACAAAAACGGCCGATTGTGAACCTCGTGGGCTGAATTGAATTGGTGAGCCTAATTGGGTCAATGCAGTGGGACGGAACGTTTGCTGAACTGCGTCTTGTGACGAAGCGGCTGTAGGCCACACGGAGCTGAGAAAAAAAAAACGAATTTCAGGCGAATCTACGAGCTATAATAGCAGACAACTTTTCTTGGCGACGAAGGGAAAGCTACAGAGGCGTAGTTTCTGCACATGTACGACCATATACGCGAAGTAGTGTTGTGTGGCATGCGTTCGCTACCGATGTGAAAAGTGATGTCTCCGCGCGATCAGCGTTTCATACAGACCAAAGTGAACTGGAATATGCTCTGTAACGTTGACGCAGGCACCGCTTGGAGTTCGAGGTTTTTATAAAAGGAACTGCTTTCGTACGTGTGCGAAAACGCCAAGTTACAACTTATAAATGGGAATTTCGCAGATCCCACGTGCCTGGGAATCGACGTTGTGCGAAGCATGCGGAGGGAAGGTGACCGTGTTGCAATTTTCTTATTGAGTGATAGGTCATGAAGTGACGCTAAGTATATGTACTCTTAGGGCATTTATTAGCTGGCACACAGCGAGCATATAAAATGGCGACAACACCGGGCAAGCACGGACTCTCAGCACGAGCGGCGTCCTTTTTTAGGGTAGACCCACTAGAAAGCACTTGAGAGTTTGGCCCATTTCAGTGTTCGGAGGCTTCCTCTCTACAGTACAAATGTTGCACGCACAGACATGCTGAAGAGTTGCAGATGTTTATATAACCAGTTTGCACTTGCGCAACGATGCCAACTGAAACATGCGTATTAGCAACACCAGAAGCTGACATGAAGTGCTGATGCTCGCGAGGACGCTGGCCCTGGACACTGCTACCTAAACAAACTTCAGCGCATGACAACTAACCACAATTGACGTCAACCCGACGTGACGGCTGTATCGAAGAAGCACTTATGTAATATTTATGTAACGTTTATGTAACTTGATTAACGTGTAGGGAAGCATACTATAGAATGCCTAAATAACTACGCTTCCTTTTTTTCACCGTTTGTCTACCCTTCAACAAACTTTGAATTGAAATACAGAACATCTTTGCTTGTTTTTAAAATTAGCTTTCCAGTGAGACAATTTCTCAAGCTCACTACGGCGCAGTAGCCGAATTGTAGTTCAGCGTGCGTATTATGCGCTCGAGATGGAAAATAAAATAAACCACGTCTCCTGCGACATCACCGCGTTCAAACCGACAGGTTCCAGCGCAACGCATGCTGGCACGTTCTTCCGTCTTCATTTGCAGGCGTCGTCAATAATCAGCTGAGAGATTGGCGAGGGCTCACTCTCCAATAAACAGGGAGGGAATGTATATTTCCTTACGCTGCACCACCGGTTCGGCCTTCTAGACAGCCATATACATACGCTCTTTATCGTTAGCAGTGGACGTTTCATCCGTCACTCACGCCGCATTACTAGAAACGAAAGAGCTAGCACGTAAAGAGAAAAAGAGCGAGAGAGAGAGGGCGTAAAAAGAGGAGATGCATGCAAAGAGTTCTTCTCGGCCACCCTGGCGTGAACGGCAGCCGTGCCGTGGAGAGTTTCTTTTCTTTTTTTTTTCTGGACTGGAGGGCTCCACGTCGCAGCCGAGGAACAAACTTGGCGCTCGGCGGCAGCTCGTTGCCTCTGGCACCAGGCGGCGCTAAATCTCTGGCCTCTCGAGGGGTGCTTCTCCCTTTTCAAGGAAGAGCTGGCGAGGAGTTCTCGTCCCGAAAGTGAGCCTGGCTTTCTAAGCCGTCGGTACGCGTTCAAGAGGAAGCAGATGCATGGGGCTGAAGCGAGGAAGACGAAGAGCGAGACGGTGGCGATGGAAGGCGACGACGAAGGACGAGGACTTGTCGCGAACACTTATAAGGGTCCTTTTAGGGCGATCGCGTGCCCAGAGGCTGTCATTTTTTTTTTCGGCATAGTAAGGCAAGCTACTCGTTGACAATAGGGGTAAACAGCTTTTGGGAGCTCCCAAAAGTTTTGCGCAAGAGCAAAGCTAAGACTAAAAGAAGGCGAAAAAAGAAGAACAAAACGAAACCAAGCAGCCTAAAAAGGGCGCACGTAAGTATCTGCAGAGACAAACTTTAGTGAAGGGTCGAGATCCTTAGAGTGAACCGTCGAGTCGCACCACTCTTCGCAGTCATTGTTTGGCTGGTATACGGAGAGCGCGGCGCGCAGTCGCAAGGATCGTCAATAGATTAGGAAGCGCACGGCCAGCACGTTTTGACATTCAGCATAAACCCTATACACAAATGCGACTGATGTACCCAACAGGCACTTTGAATAAAGAAGAAATTCCGCACATACAACAATCAGGAGAAGCGTTAAATGAAAAGTGATAACCAGTCGAAGCAATTTGGAAAAGAACATCGCCTAAAGCGTCGTTCTTACGGTGCTCGGGGAAACGTGTGATAGCTAAGTGGGTCTGCATTTCAGGCGTCTCGCACTATCAGCCTCACAAGTGAAGAGATGCAAGCGACCCTAAGGCTCGTCGCAAGGCCTGTGGCCAGTTATCGCAGCCTCGTTCACTTTTGTTTTTGCCTATTCTTCGCGCTTCTCCCGCCAGTTGGGCGCTTTCATCTCCAATTTTATTTTTATCGTCCCTCGCTCCGCAGCCATATTTACCGTTTCTCGAAACGCTGCAGAAGCGCAGTTGTGGGCCCCAGAAATTATTGCTCCGGAGAGTCATTCGCTGCTCGAATAAACGGGCGTTGTCTGGGAGGCCGCAGCTAAAAACGCCATACCCGGAGGAAGCCATTTATTTGGTTTATTTTTTTCTCTCTCTCGTCTATTCCATTCTGCGTGCATCCCAGTCGAGCATCGCCTCTTCTTCGCCGCGGAAAGAAACAACACTCGAACAGAGAAAGGCGCCGCTGTGCGCCCGAGAGATACCACAACACTCGCGACGTGCCAGCATTTCGTGTCGTATATACGACGACGACGACTACGACGCGTCGTGGAGCAACAAGCCGAGATGGGAAACGACGGGCCAAGAACAAAGCCGCCGCCGCAACACAAACACGACACCACGCTTCGGGGTCCGAGATGGGTTCGGGTGGGATACGTCTTTTTCTCTCGCTTCGCGAGAAAAAAAGTTGCCAAGCTGCCACTTCTGGCTACGGCGCCATACATTCTCCGCCGCGGCCTCTCTACGCTCGTGCGTAGCCATAGTGGCCCCCCACGCCTCGTCTCCTTACCAGCGCACCCTGTTCTTTAACCCTAACCACCCCTTTTTTCCCTCCCCGCCTGTCACGAATTATATCCCCTTCATTTCGTTCTCGTCCCGGTTCTCTTCTCGCGTTACTTTATTGCCAACTGGGCTGACGAGCAACGCGACGACATTTCCTTTTGTCTCCCGTGTTTGCGCCCTGCTTTCGCTATGGTAATCGCGCGAAACGTCCGTGATTGACGTTCTTTCTGCTCGGCTTCCGGGTCACTCTGCCAAATTGAATAAACGGGACGCAGCAGCGCGAAGAAGAGGGAAAAAAAGAAGAAAGAAACAGCGAGGAAATGGAAAGCTGGGCAGAACGGGTCGACGTGAGATTAAACGGCCCTTACTTACTTCCTTAAGAGATCCCGTCTTCCGAAGGGCCTAT
The DNA here is from genome assembly GCF_043290135.1 of Rhipicephalus microplus. NCBI lineage: Eukaryota > Metazoa > Arthropoda > Arachnida > Ixodida > Ixodidae > Rhipicephalus > Rhipicephalus microplus. The sequence goes on along the minus strand of NC_134704.1, from coordinate 27,915,412 downwards.
CCCCAAACACGCGCGAATCAAGTCAGCCGGCGACACGAATAGGATACACTGCAGCTCCACCGTCTCTTCGTTGAAGTGGACTTCGGATAAAGCTTCGCGGAGAAATATCTGAAGCGAGCACGAGCACCCAGGAAGCGGAACTCACACTTCGAATTTCGTTTCATCCGGTTTCTGCGCGTCGCAGCGAAAAGTGGCGTTCGAAGCGGGATCCGCGGGGAAGGTTGCTCGCCCACGCCTTGCGATTGACGGAACTATTAGAAGCACGAAAAAAAAGAGAGAGAGAGAGAAAGGTGCGTCAGCAAGCATAGTCATTCGGTCTCATGCTGTGACCAAGGTTCGTATGCATAGAGAAAAAAAAAACACGCTGATCAGGAAAATAACGCTAAGTGAAGCTGGCCTACATCTTTTCTTTCCCTCTTTCTTTCTTCCTATACTTCTTTCTTTCTGTTTCTTACTTTCTTTCCCAATGCACAATGATCCCTTCCAACCTTCTCCTTCCTCCACGCCAGGAACGAGATCTCAATCCGCTCATCATTTATGTTCCTATGGGCAGGAAATACGGTCACGCGTGCATAATCCAGGCAACTATGAAACGCGGCAGTGCGAACTGACATTCGACCTCGATATAAGATAAGATCGCCATATCAGAAAGGGCTTATCATCGAGAAGCCCACACTCGAAAGAGCATTATTATTCGAAAAACAAAATAAAACAAAAAACCACGCACACAAATCTGTAGGTGACCGGTGCACATTTTGTGGCCACGTTGTTTTTATGTTTTTTGTGCTCCTTCGCCAATGACGTATTTCTTGCACAAAACGTGCGGCTACCGAAATCTGCGTAGGCTTTCTGCTCTCCCATAGTAGAATATAAAGTACTCTAAATCGTGAAACACTTTTTCTAAACACAATTCTTAACAAGCTTTCTTTGAAAAAAAAAAAACGCCAGCATAGTCACAGCGGGTCCCACCGCTTTCTTGTAGATTTCGCCTTCTGACTGTTCAGACATTCTTAAGAATTCATGAATCACCATTACGACATTCAGAAACAGCCTTTATTTCCACCCCAAAATAATTTTTTGCAGCTTGATGGCCGCGATTTCACACGCCACAAATTATATTTGTGCAAAATTTACTGGAGCCTCTAAACGTACGTATATGCGACATCATGCCGAGTCGTGATAATTTAGCCCCGGTGAAAATTCAATTCGACGACATTTTCCCTAATAATGCCAAATTTTTCCCCATAACATTTTGGACGGTTTACTACAAGATCACCTGCGCCGTATTACAACGAACGTTATTATTGCTACAGACGCATCGCAACACGACGAAAAGTCAGGGGTTGGTATTTTCAGCCCGATTTTAAATTGGATTTATTCGCTTCGACTACCAGATTTCATACCCGTTTTTGTGGCTGAGTTTCTGGCAGTATATAGTGCTCGCCTTACGCAAGTTAGATATAGCAATTACAACAGCTGTCATAATAACAGATTCCCCATCTCTCTGTGCGGCACTTTCTGTTGGTGCTGATAATCACGTAACAAAGGCGTTCCGTGCACTAGTACCTGCGCATTTGAAAAAAGTACGATTAGTTTGGGTGCCTGGACATAAAGGTTTGTTTCTAAATGAAATAGCCGATTCCTTAGCTAAGTCGTCAATCAGCCAACCAATTCTACCGCTCTGTCCATCATCCGCTTATGTGAGTGCTGCTCGGTTCCGCAGACGTACGCTTATGCAAGTCTTTAAAGGTTCAGCACTAACAAACTCTACAGAATATAGCCATTTATTATATCCCTGGCGAAGACTTTTGCCGCACTCGAAAACAAGAAGTAGCTATCACAAGGCTGCGTTGCCGGATACCAAATCTAAATTTCTACAAACACAGGTCTGCTCAGGCACCTTCGCCACTGTGTGCATTCTGTGATGAACTGGAAACAATAGACCATTTATTTTTGACCTGCAGGCGGTTTAACACATTACGAAAAACTCTATTAGAAATACCTTTACGTGGTGTTGGTATGGACTTATCTCTGCCTGTCATTTTGTCTTTCGGAGCTTCCGTTTCTGGTTTCTCTAATGCGACAGTATGCGCGGCCGTCCGGGACTATATTGATGAAACTAATAGGTTGACTAATTAACCAGTTTCATTATCCTAACATGACCACATAATTATATACGTATAAAATCAGATTATTGCTCTATTCTAAGAATAAATTCGTTTATGTAAATATTTGTATGCATTACATTAAGCACCACACTTTCCTAGGCTATCGGTAATCTTTCTGTTAAACCTTCATCATTCCAAATCTGAACAGTAAATTTTAAAACCACTCGATTCTTGGCCAATCCCCCACAGTTGGTATGCGCCACTAACAATAGGAGAACAACAACAACAACAACAGCGAAAGCTAGAAGAGCGGCCTTTCAGAGCTTTTTAAAAACACTTAATGGGTAACTACTGCAAGCACACTTGCTTGATACCCACTACGGCATTAATAATAAGCTTCTGAGTAGTAGGCCGGCATTCGCTATGCTATTTTTGTCATTCTTCTGAAAATCCGCTTATAAGAAATTTCCGCTTATAAGGAATTTTGTGCCTATCGTTCATGCAGTAGCTCACGACGATGAGGAATTTTGGCTGAAGTGGGTATGCGCCACAGTTTATAGGTAAACAAGAACAAGCTTTTGTAATCTGTTGGAGCATTGGACGGCCCACTCGTAACACTATTCGCATTGAGCGACAATTGGTTTTTCTTTCGCTGTTTTAGAACGCTTTCAAGTCATATTAACGGGATTGCTTTCCCGACATCAAGCCTGCCTAAGGTAAGTTTGCCAACCAATCACAAGCACCAACGTGACACCGACTGCTTGACGCAGAGGTAAAATTTTTTGCGTATACGCTGATGATGTAGCAGTGTGTTGTACCACGAAAGAAGAAAGTGTACAGGAGACATTTGGCGTTGTCAAAAAGTTTGGAGAAATTACAGGAAGTAGGGTGAATAGAGGAAAATGCCTGGGGCTTTGGCACGGAGATTGGACAACCCCAGATATATATGCTGACGTTCAATCGTTTAAAACTCCAGTAAAATACCTAGGCGTGCCTTTCCAGCACTACAAAGATACTAATGACTACTGGACGGAACAAATAAAAGAAACGAGTGAAAGGACAGTGCAGTGGAATGGTAACTGTCTCTCAATGTTTGCCAGAGCCACTGTATGCAACGTATTATTAATGAGCAAATTATGGTATGTGATACAGGTTTTGTGTTGATCACGAGTACGCGTGCTGCATAAAATATGTGCTGTCATTGTATGGGGGTCCACTTGGAAAAGATGTAGCAGGACGAATCTGTTCCTAAGAGTTAAACAGGTAGGACCAAGACTGTTACATCTGTTCGTGCGACAACTAGTTAATCGTTTTTTTTTCTTTCAAGATGCTCAACACCGCTTCTTGAGAATCGTATATATGCCAGTTTCGCTTTTGTCTTGTTTTCAACAACTTTGTGGTTTACACTGCAAGCATGTCCGGAGCCATGCGAAGTTTCTTTAAAGAAGTTGCGGACAGTGTCCGCTTCTTGTCAGTTCAGTTTTCCAATGAATACCTGTTTTCGGTCGGGCGAAAGAAATTGCATAAAGACAAATGCGACCTGATTTTTCTGGTTCATATGTATAGGTTACTCAATAATGGGGGAGAGGTCAATGATGTTCTTAAGCGTGTTAAGAAAATGCAAATTCAGCCAAGTGCAAAAAGCCTTTTTTTTTTAATTACACATGGACACGTTACCAGTAAAGCCCTCTTTAGAAGATAGAGTATTTTATATTCCATGGTGTTCGAACTGTTTGATCTGTCGAAAGCCGGAAACGATAGATCACGTTCTTTTGCATTTGTGGGGAGGGGTCTACTTCTGTGATGTTTTACAAAGAACTCTAAAAAAGGAACTTCCCTTACATTCACTGGGTATCAGGTTTTTAACAGTAGAAGAAGAGGATGGACTGCCTTTTGATCTTATAATGCTGCTTGTCCTCCATTGTCTATGGCGGGCTAGAATGGCCGGTTACTACTGTGACCCTGACAGGCATCCGGCGCGCGTGCTTTTCCACGAAAGCATTGTTCGATACATTGATATACTCAAACAACAAGACTTTGTTCAGAAATGGCTCTCCTGCGTTGAACCCCTGGTGAACCTAAATGAATTTTAGCCCTGTAACCACTAATAGTTCCGCGACTGTCTTGTCATCGGTTCTGTTGTGTATATTATTGTTCATAACGACCTATACTATTGTTTGTACCAAGTGAAAAACAGCTAATAAATAAATAAAAAAACAGCGTAGCTCAGCAGTAGAATACTGCGCTGGCGACCAGCGGATACGGGTTCGAGCCCCACTGTGTGTTTGGTGCTAGGTGTGCCAACAAGTCACAAGCACCAGCGTAGTTCAGTGGTTGAATACTGGGCTGACACCCAGCACACCCGGGTTTCGAGCCCCACTCTGTCTTTGGTACTAGGTTACGGACACCGGCGCGTGACCCGAGTTGTGATCTCAACAGCTTTCGCTGTAAAAAATGGCCAATCTTTCACTAATGAAGCCGTGCCAGGCTTGAAATATTGAAACTGGACGATTCTCAAGACTAAAACTGGTTGCTTCTGGGTCGCTCTAGGTCTCAGCCAGGTGACGCAGGTTGTTTCTAGGTTGTTACTGTGCTATAGGTCTCAGTGCAGAGAGGTCCGAGTTAAAGAACAGCCAGTCACAGACACGAGGCGGGCACGTCGTTGACCTTCAATCACTTCGGGTCCTTCTCGCAACCGCTATTGCCTTTTCCCGTTTTTTGTAGTTTCTAGTGCGGAGGAAAGGGAGGTTTCTTCAGCTCACCGCAGTCACTTCGCAGCGATTCGTTGCGCTAACGTATTGTTGCCTTCCTATTTTTTTAGCGGAAGTGGGACTTACCCAACTTCTGTGGCACACAACCATTTAGGATGAAGATAATCATTTAGTACGGACTGAACAACGAACTATTGTTAAACCGCTTCGCTCTTAAAACTCGGAGGGCGCTTGAAGTTTGCGTTCAGGATAAAGCATGATTGCGTAATTGGGAACCGCTCACATCGCCTTCTCAGTCGCTAGCGTAGCTTCGCTTTTCGGTGGACGCCACGCCGTGAGGAAAAGAACACACATGCTCTCGACATTGGCCGCAACATTCCTGCTGCAAGTACAGTTGCGAAGGGCCCAGTCTGCCATAATTATTTATTTTGTCGACTGGCGAAGCACCTGGTGCTAGGCCGTTAGGCAGCAAGCGCACCCCCGAATCTATACTCTTGGTTGGTGCTGTTGCTCACAATGACAAATTATGCTTTAGCACTCTTCAAGTTGTGGGCTTTAAAAACCATCCATAAGCAGCGCTATTCCTTTATTTTTGACCCCTGCTGCGATTCTACCCTTGTGTCACAATAAAATACATGCGTAAAAGAGGCTGCTCGCACTGCGTGGTATTCACGCATCCTTTTTTTTTTCTTTTTCAAAACAATTTTGTAGGCACTGGCGTACGTGGTTCGGTATTAGAAATCATGCTTGCCCCGAGGAAGTCCTAGCTTCGATTTCCACTCTGACACAAGATTTTTATTATTTTGCGTATACCTAGAATGTTAATTTGCGGGCCACATCAATTTTTCGCTCATAACAGTCGCCAGGATATTTGCCGAAAAATATCCTTAACACTACCGGGTTAAGATTGAATGTTCGAGCTGAGCGAGCAGAATTTCACATTCGGACAACGCCGCAGCCTATATGTGCTTTCGCTTTTTCAGAAGTGGAGCGGGCTCGCATACTGATGCAGCTTGCCTGCGATAAATGGGCTATTTTTTTGTTATCGGTGCCATTCGATGTGAAAATGGCGGTATAAGTGCACGATTACCCATTGGTGAATCCGTCTCGAAAAGGCATTAAGTTTTCCAGGTGCAACATAGCGTTTCCATTTAAAAATTCCGGCGTGCCTCTGAAGTTATACGGTAATCGATAGCGCCAACAGCAGGGCGTTTAACGAGCTTGTGAATTTCGGGAGCGACATTAAAGTATACCAGCAACAGTATGACGACGGGAATCAAACCAGCGCAATCGAGCGTATACCTGAAGGAGCAGCAATGCAGGCTGAATGTACACCATGGCAAATTAAAGGACGCGTTCTATGTGGGACACGCACATCACTCGCTAATTGATTGATTGGTGGGGTTTAACGTCCCAAAACCACCATATGATTATGAGAGACGCCGCAGTGGAGGGCTCCGGAAATTTCGACCACCTGGGGTTCTTTAAGGTGCACATCACTCGCTAATTGCTCAACCCCCGGGTTGATGTGAACGACAGTACTCAATAACAAAACAGGCGGAGAAGTCAGAAAAACTGAAGCTTACCACCCTGTGGATCCTGACGACCGGAAGGAATGCCAAAATCTGTAAAAAAGAAAGAAAAAAGAAAGCCACATTGAGTGGAATTAAAAAAAAAGATAGGGCAAGTTTGTAAAAGAGTAACGAAAACAGTTTTGAGCCCTTCAACTACGGTGAAGGTGGCAGCCAGCGCAGCCGGAAGGTTCACGTCGCTTCCGTGCCCTTTCACGCATCTGTGAGTGCTAGCACTTCTTTGATTCGCGATATTCTTCCTCCGAGCGAACGACACTCGTCCGTTACACAACAAGTTCAAAGGGCAACTGCACGCTCATCACAGCACTAGCAACATCTTTTAGGGTATACGTCATGAGACAAAAGAGCCCGGCGGAAAGTGCCACTACCGAGTATCGCGATACACGTGAAAAGTCGTCGGCGGTTGCAAGGGGCATTGAGTTTCGTAAAATTAACTAGAGGGGACACTGGCGCTGCGATCGTTCAGCGACCATATAGGAATGATGGGCAGTACACGCATTTGCCTAGTCCTCGTACTTGTGGACAGCGAATTGTGCTTGCGGCTTCGTTTGTTGCTGTGTTTAGGTTTTGTTTTGAAAGAAAGATTCAACCTTTTGAACTTCGTGACCCGATTTATAAAGGTAAGTCTAAAAGAATAACATGGTGAAGCGCAACCGCTGAGCATTTACTAACATTTGTTTTGTGAGAAAACAGCTTCAAGCCACACGAGAAAACACGGAGCCAAAAGCAGGCCAGAAGTACGAGACGAATGTGTGTACTACTCATCAGTCCTATGCTCGCTGAAGCGCCGTGCGTTGAAGCTCCCATAGACACTAGTGCCGAGCGTTGCAGCTCCCCTAGACACTAGCGTCCAGAGCGCCCACTAGTGTATATTAGGGAACTCTATGGCAAGGGGCACCTGTCAGAAGTGCGCGAAGGGAACCGGTGGTAAGGGTGCAACATGGAAGCGGTGAAGTCGTGACGACGACGCTTGGGCTCTGTAAACGAAGTAGTTTCGCAACAATACTGCGACGCACGTTTCTCGTTTCGATTTTGGTGCATTCGGTTTACACCCACAAAGGCTGCCAGCAATGCTCGGCGCAGACTACACCCCAGTGTTCCGAGAAGCTCCGCGATTGTAGCAGATCGTTTTGTTAAGAATGCGTGCAGGACGCGGACAGCCTAGCTTATTCCAGAGCTTGCGCGACCACTAGCAATAAGGCGGGAAAGTTCGAAAAGACGGTGCGTTCCAACGATGATTAGTTTATTGAAGGCCGACGCTCTGTTCGCTGCTATCGGTGTACGCACAGCGTGCATTGCCCGCTTGCAGTTCGATTTCGGGTTTTCCGCCCACAAGTTCAGCCAAATAAAGGGTTACGTATTTCCAAGTTCTGCTGGAGTCTTCTGCACCGTCACGACTACGTAAAAATACCATTGCTTTCACGGCGACTGCAGAAGTGGGACGTTGAGGTGTGTATGCAATTGAAGCGAGCGAACGAGCAGACCGGAGAGAAGGAAAGCATGCGCGTGTGCAGTACAAGCACCGAAACTTAGCGGTGAAGCCGTCAGAAGGCGCTGCGATGCAATTGGGCTCTAGTTCGGCGCTCTTGTTTGAAATAGCGTGTATGTGCACGTTAGTTTTTCATAAGCAACTGGGAACCACACGTTGCGGAGAAGCTGATGATGGGGCCATTTTTTTACATTTCTTGAAGCCGTGGCATGGCTGCAGCGATCTCGATCAGCGCCAGTCATCAACAGTCAAATTAACTACCGGTCTTCAACGCGTTATAGACATGTCGGTCAGCGACAAGGTAGGCAGGTCACCTGCAAGAACGGAGTACGATTTCACCTCATGGTTGCGTTTGCTAGCCAGACCTAGCACAACTTTGCAATTTAAAAGTAGCATATACTGCAACTATAAATTGGCACACATTAGCATGGTATCTGTAGTTTTGCTCTCGACTGTATATCCATACAAGTGCAAGAGCAGTTATGTGCATAAGAAACAACACTCACTGGTGACGAATTGGTAGATGGCCCGGAATCCCTTGACGCTGGGCGGCCTGCTGCCGAAGCTCTGGAAGATGACGGTCATGCGGTGCTCGTTGGACATGATCTGGTTGGGCAGCTGCGAGCCGCAGAAGTTGTCCAGCCGCTCGCGCTGTCCCTTGATGGTGATGAAGCCGATCACAGAGTCCACGTTCTCGCACCTGCGCCAGGGCAGGAGCACGTATTTGCAGATCGCGACGCTCGGCGCGAACAGCCACAACGGAAAGCCTGACAGTAGCATTTCTAGCCCTAAAGATGGCCGCCCTGGCTAGTCTGTGCACAAAGAAAATTCAGAGCCGTTAGACTCAATGCGAAGCTGCACTGCTAGCGGAGATGCGTGGTTCGGCCATGGCAGTATCGCTGCAAGTTTCACGCTATCACGTGTACACTGTCGTGCTTTATGAAAGGGAACACGCAAACGCGTGGCCTCGGTGGCTGCCTACAGCACCATCAACCGACAAGCGAACAAAGCACGTTCGCTTTCAGCGTCATCTATGGCCAAGCAAGATAACTAATCATGGCCGGTAGACAAGCGCTGCTAGATTACGTTCCCTCTCCAGCCGCGCGGCGAGTGATATCGGGTGATTACTGCAGCCTGCGCCGTGGTAGCACATAACGTTTGATATGTTGGCAGCGAACTACGCACCGCAGGCCAGAGCAGAGAGGGAGTGCAATTTAGCAACGCTTGTCTGCTGGTCATAACTCGTTATTATTTTTTTTGGCAACAGATGACGCTGAAGGTGAACGTGTTTTCTTTTGCTGTTGGTTGATGGTGCTGTAGGCAGCCACTGCAGAGCGCAGGCCACGCGTTCGCGTGTTCCCTTTCATAAAGGACGACAGTGTACTAGAAGCGCCGCACCGTGCTGCTGTGCTAATGCGGAGGTCGACTTAGATTCACGGCTCGATAAGTGACGCTGAATGACTGTATACGACAAACTTACCGGAGTAATCCTCAAAAATTCTTATATTACGTAAGGGCATTTCATCACCACGGGTCCGTCTCTCACAACAGGGATCAAGGGAATGAAATGGCGACCACCAACCGATAAGCGCAAGAATACCCCGCTTGGTTCACTTACACGACATGGGCCCCACACGTTTTTCATATTTGAAAACGCCCTAATCAAGCATTTTGTTTTTGTCGCGTGCTGCCGATAAGGACATTCCTATCTAACTAAAACGGGTGAGTTGAAGAGTGTCTTACGGAGCAGGTCCAAATGAGCCGATCCAGGCAGAAAGAGGTATTGCAAAATGATTGTCATCATCCCCATGCATAGCAGATATATGTGATGCACATCAGCGCTCCCACTGGGCACGTGCCAACCGCGAACAGTGCGAAGTAGTCATGATGCAATCAAATACTTGTCTCACCATTCGGTCACGTGTATATATACTAAAACGGCAGATTTGCAACGAAGGATTCATACAGCCACATTGCTGTAATGATAAAGACTTCAAACGATGAGGCGCGATGCAATGATTCAGCTCTTTTTCGAATCAAATTTTGCCCAACAGAAATAAGTAACACTCACAGTACAACGACAGAGGCGAGAGCAGTCGTCCATCGTAGAAAACACCATCGTTCGCTGGAACACGTCGGCTTCTATAAATGCTTTAATGTAGCACGTCCCAGCGTTATTGATGGTGGGTGGGTGGTTGTCCGGCAAGGCGCACATTAGTGCGCAGTGGCTACAGATGTAATTTCCAAAGCGTGCTAACCTATTGATTGATTGATTGATTGATTGATTAATTGATATGTGGGGTTTAGCGTCCCAAAACCACTTAATGATTTTGAGAGACGCCGTAGTGGAGGGCTCCGGGAATTTGGACCACCTGGGCTTCTTTAACATGCACCGAAATCTGAGCACACGGGCCTACAACATTTCCGCTTCCATCAGAAATGAAGCCGCCGTAGCCGCGATTTGATCCCGTGACCTGCGAGCCAAGTACCTTAGCCTACCACGGCGGGGCTAACCTATTGGCGTCATGCATACTAACCATGTGACATATTCGTAAACATTCACGGTAGTAATTAAAAATAACAATAATAACAATAGTTGGGGTTTTAATAATAATATTTTCATTGAGTTTAACGTCCCAATTGATTACTATATGATTATGAGAGACGCCGTAGTGGAAAGCTCTGGGAATTTGGACCACCTGGGGTTCTTTAACATGCACCGAAATCTGAGCACACGGGTCTACAACATTTCCGCTTCCATCGAAAATGAAGCCGCCGTAGCCGCGATTTGATCCCGTGACTTGCGAGCCAAGTACCTTAGCCTACCACGGCGGGGCTAAAATATTGGCGTCATGCATACGAACCTTGTGACATATTCGAAAACATTCACGGTAGTAATAAAAAATAACAATAATAACAATAGTTGGGGTTTTAATAATAATATCATCATGGGGTTTAACGTACCAAAACCACGATATGATTATGAGAGACGCCGTAATAGAAGGCTCCGGAAATTTCAATCATCTAGTGTTCTTTAATGTGCCCTGCCATCGCACAGTACATAGGACCCTACAATTTCGACTCCAGTGAAATGCTGACGCTGCAGCCGTGATTGAACCTGCGATCTACGGGTCAGCAGCCGAGCGCCGTAGTCCCTAATCCACCGTGACCAACAATAGTTGAGGTTTTACGTCCCCAAACAACGATATCACTATGAGAAATGTTGTAGTGAAGGGCTCTGGAAATTGAGACGGTCTGATGTTCTTCAACGTACGCCTAAATCAAAGTACACGGGACTGTAGCATTTGACCTTTCGGCCGCCCCGGCGAGGAGGTCATTAAAACGCGCGCGAGAGAACATTTACGGGAGAGACTCAACAGCGTATAGGGTAACCGCTAAAAGTTTACATCGGCGAGGTACACCTTAATAAAGAACTCATGAAAGCGACAGCGTAAAGCTCTTTGCGAAGCCTCTATCCTAAAGCCCACTGGGATACAACATAAAAGAAAGCTAGAGAAAGGAAGATTCGCGGAGGTCACGAACTTCCACAGCCGCAATGCGTCTGTGCTGCGCACCGATGAGCTGGGCCGGCAGTGCAATCCTCTTTTTTTTATCGCTTTCTTTTTGAAACCACGGCCTGCCATCAAGCTTTGAAAAACCCCCGCTGTGAAGAGTGCCCCTGGGATGGGGTGTCGCCACTTGGGTATCGCCGAGACCATACCGCACGCTTGCGTGACGTCTTCCTCCTCGGGATTCGTTTCCCGACCCCGAGGCCATAATCCGCTTAGCCTCACACACACACACCTGTGCTCACTGTACACCACCAGACTGCACAAAGCAAGGCTTACTCCCAACCTTTCCGCCCGATGCACTCCATCCCGAATTCCCGAGCTCGGGTCTCTGTATAATCTTCCGTGAATCCTCGGCCCCTCTCGCTGCTCATTAGAGTGCTCTCTATCTTCTCTGGCCACACGATGCATCATTTTACGACGACGGGGCGGCTGTGACGCCGTAAGTGTGCAGTTCTATGGGCAGCGGTGCGTGGCGATTACGAAAGTCGGTAATCGCGGTTATACTGCTGCGAGCGCGGTGGGCGTCGAATTAACGCGCACCTGAGCTCAGTCTCGTGCTGATTTGCTTTTGGGCGATGCTCACTCGGCTTTGGGATGCCCGCAGAAACCGACATAACGGAACAGCTACGAGTGATTCCGTTTGACAGGCAGCGCTTTTTAAGTCTCGTATGACGGTGAGAAACGGAATAAAGAGAGTCAACGGCCGGTGATCGGACAATTTCGGCATGAAATGAATAGGTACCACGAACCCGCCAGATAGCACTGCTGCTATTTGATCTTCAAGATGTGCCTACGAGAAGCGCCTGAACGAGAACAAAAGCACAAAAACGGAGAAGCGCATCTTGAGTCGCATGGTTGAAGTTGGTAGGCGAATACCTGATGTACCTAACGCTGCGTGTAATTTGTGCTACGTGTCTAATTTGATGTAAAGGTACGTGTATTTGCACCGAACTGTGACCTCACTCAGCCATTTTAAAATGGCCGTCGCTCACGCCACCCTCTTGACTACCCATAGCGCGTGCGTCGTTCAGAATATACTTTTTTTACGGCGATGGCTGTCATGAGATGACAACAACAACCATTTTTGGCGTCGTACTTGTCCACCGACACCACCGCCGGTGTCCGAAACCGCAAGCGCACGAAATAAGAAAAAAAGGAAAACAACGTGATTCGAACTCATGCCCTCTCCATGCTAGTCGAACATTCCACCACAGAGCCTCACCACTTTTTTTTCTTCATAGACAGAGCCAGTAAAGTGCTTGGAAAGCCCTTGCAAAAAGACCCTATGCAGGCTTCCTGACGGAAAAGGAATCGCATTAACATGCACAAAATTGCGTTAAATAATAGAAATGACAATGCCACTTGCGTAACAAGTGGGTCGTTGAATGCTTCCGACTAATTACGAAAGACTCAGCCATAATTGTTCATTGTCATCAGCCACCGCTTCAACAAATTGATTGATTGATTTGTGGGGTTTAACGTCCCAAAACCACCATTTGATTATGAGAGACGCCGTAGTGGCGGACTCCGGAAATTTCGACCACCTGGCGTTCTTTAACGTGCACCCAAATCTGAGTACACGGGCCTACAACATTTCCGCCTCCATCTGAAATGCAGCCGCCACAGCCGGGATTCGATCCCGCGACCGGCGGGTCAGCAGCCGAGTACCTTAGCCACTAGATCACCCTGGTGAGGCCCGCTTCAACAAAGTTCACACGGTGTCCTACACGTTATTAGCGGGTACCTCGCTTATCCTCAGAATGATGAATAACGGCATGGTGGACGGCTTCTCTACAACACAAAAATCACGATGACGTGCGGAGTAGCGGGTACCTCGCAAGTGTAGTTAAATTTGGAACACCATTAACATGTGTAACAAAGCGTGTTAGGTGAGTATAAAACAGTGCCTGAGCGCCACACAATGAAAATTACGAAACTAGTAGGCCGTTTAAAAGTTTCAACCTATTACGAAGGGCTAAGCCATAACTCTTCATCGTTATCAGGTGCCGCATCAACAAATTGCACATAGTGACGATGTGTAAGCGGGTACTTCGCTTATCTGCAGATTACCGAATAATGGAGCACTGGGTGTTTCCCTACTTCACAAAAAAAATGATGAGTTTTGATGTAGTGGGTGCCATGCATGTGTACCTTCAGTTCTGGCCCAGAAAGTTCACAAAAGGCCCCCGAAAAGCCGCTCTTCATGCTCTCGCTGAGACTGGGCTGCGCTTTGCGGAGAAGACTGACATTTTTTTTTCAGACCTCATCGCATGCTGCGTTATTAACCTTGGTAGCGACTACGCATTAATACGAAGAAAAAATAAACGAGGACACAGCGGCCTCAGCGCACAGAACGCAGCTATGTACTGATAAAAGGAAAAGAAGGCGCATATAAATACAAACAAAAACTTCAATCTTCGGCGAGTCATTTTCCGCCCTCGTTAAGGGTGTTCTTTTTCTGACAAGGGACATGACGGTGCGTCAGAAACAGGAATGTATAGCGCTCACCACAAAAACTGTAAAAAAAGAGAAAAAGTTAAGAAGTTGTTTCTTTTTCTGCTGTATTTTTTTGCAGCTATCACAAGATTAAGGCACCGGTGTGATTTTTCTTTGCTTTTTTCGAGATGCAGGCAGTAATTTTACGACGAAGAAAGATTCATTAGGGAGCAGGGATGAGGAGGGATGACGATAGGCATATGGCAGTGCTTCACCAGTTAAAGAGAATGAGAAGCGTACCATGCAGCATCCCGCGAAAACTGAAGAAACAAAAGCAGGACTGGCGAAGAATAGGACACTTGAAGCAGCTTAGCGGTGTCGTAAAGTAGCATGTAACGAGCTCAAGCATGATCGCTGTGTTTTTTTACATTTTTTTGTTCTAAACTTGTTCGTTGCATCTATACTGACAAGAAAGTTTCACATTCCATACATGGATGGGACATCGTGTTTGTGTAGTTGTTTTTGATCACCCCGACCGAGGTAGCTGTTGGATGCGCTAACGCAATTCATTATCGTGCTGTTCGGCCGATCCACTTTCGCTTAAGTCTTTTTATTGGATCAATGTCCGCGATCGCGAAAGCAGGGAAAAAAATGAGGCCGGTAACAATAATCCCATAAAACTTTGGCTGGAAAGCTCGCTGAATCCATTCAACTCGGGTTTTCAAGAGGCAACATTGCAAGAAAACTCTCTCCTCCTCTCTCTCTGTTGAGGAAAAATTGAAGGAATTTCAGAATGAATTTAATGAGAGAAAATATCAAATGTCGACTAACTGACGTGTGGCTATTAAGAAAGAAAGCTTAGCAATAAAAGAAAGTATTCTGCAGAAACAGATAGTAAGGTTGGACGTAAGGTTGGACGATAGTAAGGTTGGACGGAAGAAGTTGTCCTTCAAGCGTATAACCTTAATGAAAAGCAACACATAATGAAGCCAATGAATGTATAGAGAACGGTGAATGCACCCTTTGAATTGTATTGAAATAATTAGAATATGGATGTGAATAAAGTAAAGCGGATGACCCGCCGCAGTAGTCTGGTGGCTGGTGTGCTGCACCTGGTGACCCGCAGGTCGCGGGATCGAATCCCGGCTGCGGCAGCCACACTTTGAATTGAGGCACAAATGCTTGATGCTCGTGTACTTGGGTGTAGATGGTAAAGAACCCAGGGGTCAACATTTTCGGAGCCCTCTGCTACGGCGTTTCTCATATTCATATGGTGGTTTTGGGAGGTCGATTCCCAGCCGTTATATGAAGTAAAGCGAACGAAAAGAGAACGGATCGAGCCTACGACCTTCGCATTACACGCCCGATGCCCTATCAATTAATATGCGGCGGCGGTCGTCTTCTCGTACTCTTTATCGTGTAATTATGCGCATGCAAACCTGGGGAGTGTTAGTCAACGTCTCTAAAAGCCATCACGGCGTGTGTGGACCATGGTTGTTTACTGTTGCACGTAGCACGCGATCTTTTAACGAGCAGACAGCTGTCCAATAAGCTCTCACATGCTACGCGAAGGCACCAAGTCTGCCGATGTGAGACGCTAGCTATGAATAAAAAAAAATGAAAAGTGAAACTTCGGAGCTTGTTTTTGTTGGTTGTATACTGTTGTAGGTTGTTGGTTGTAGTTCGTTGTACTTTGCAAACGGTGCCATCTTTCGGGGGGAGGGGGAATCCTGTGACGTAGGAAAACAGTGACTGATGGTAAAGGCTGATGAAAAAGAAGTGAGAATGGAATAAACATAAGGTATGAGCCAGGCCGCGTCTCCCAGTCATCATAGCGTCACACGCACACATATATAAAAGAGCTCTGAAAACTTCCTGCTCTTTCTGCAAGCGCAAGTGGCACAAAGGTACCAGGACATCGAAACAGAGGAATCTTACGAAACATTTCGGATTGACCAGATGTGGACACATAACAGCTTCTCGTTGAATTTTAAAGCTCAGAGCCGACACGACCGGAGAAAGTTATGTATGCGAAAACTGAATGGAATGTGCATACCGGAGAGACGGCAACTGCACGTGGAAACACTGCGCTTGCCCTGGCGGGTAAGCTCATAAAGTGTGCCTGACTACAGATTACCCAACTCTTTATGTCGTACTAAAACATCACAAACCTGCGCCATTCAATTCAGTTTGCATACTTGAAAGACACTTTGCTACTCCGAGTAAGTTAAGCAGGTGGCGGGGGGGGGGGGGGGGGCTCTTGGAACATTGAGCTAGCCGTTACGCAAAACATTGTTACGTAAACGTGCCTGTTATCTGCATAAACCCGCGGTGTTCTTGAGCGCCGTTTTCGGGGGCTCTTTTCGCGGGTTCTGACTCAAGTTCTAAGCACAGTACCTTTTGAAGAAATTCGGGCGCTCGGGGGGCTGTAGAGGTAATTTTAAAAATCGCCGTCATTGTCATAAGAAGTGTGGAACTTGTTACACGTACAACTTATGCAAGGCTGTTACGTTATGCTAATATGCGGATAAATTATGCCCGATGTAAAACCGAGAAAGTAAAGAGAGAGCGAGTGAGAAACACGGACAGCACTTTTATTTTGGTGGCAGCTTGTACAGGTCCAATCTCTGTTTTCTTTTTTTTAAAATTGTGTCTGACGTAGACATTACTGATTTAATGAATTTAGCATAACATTTTGGTTGCTTGGTTGTAACAATGTAATTTTCACACACACACACACACACACACACACACACACACACACACACACACACACACACACACACACACACACACACACACACACACACACACACACACACACACACACACACACACACACACACACACACACACACACACACACACACACACACACACACACACACACACACACACACACACACACACACAAGCACGCGAAGTATACGGTATACCAGAGGAAGTAGACAACAATGTGCGCACTGCGGGAAGAACATGATAAATCACTGACTTGCCTTCACATCTACCTATATAGCGCATCCTGGAGGTGTCAAAGTACGTCGTCCTGTTGGCACTTGTAAATGTGCTTGCTGTACAATAAAAAAAGACATCCTGTATAACGTTGATGCACATGTCCTGTTCCATTCTTACAGCGAGAAACTACACTAACAAAAATTGCTCGATGGTCCCAGACGCTCACAGAGAGGCGATTTTCGCCAACTTCGCCAACGTGCTCGCCTCGCAGATTCTCTCCGCAGACACCGACGAGTATACTTGCGGACAGCCTTGAAGTCCACCATGTGCATAAAATTGAGACGGTGGCGGCTCGAGGCGCGACTCCAAGCGACAGGTCCATTGTCGAGCGGCCGTCGGAGGAAACTTTCGAGTGAGGACACGATGGAGGCTTATTATTCGCTCTCTTTGCGTGACGAGTCATCCTTCATGAGACACGCCGAGCAGCTCGCGATGACGGGCGAGGCGACGATTCATTTGTTCGCTGAAGCGCTGACGACGGCAGAGCCACTCTTTGGCGAGTGGCTTGTAGTTTCGTGATGTAAAAGAGCTACTCCGCGAATAAGAAGGAATATGCGGCACTTAAAAGAGCCTCGGATACTGAGTAGTATATCACGCTTTAATAATACTGCGCAGGGTATTTCTCCAAGTGACGCAAAGCGCCCGAGACAGTTCCCCAGTCGTCCTATAACCACGTATCACAGTAGGTTACAGACCAGGTTTCGTAAGCTGTTATATATACGCGCTTGTGTTCGCGATAAAAGGATAAAAACAACAACAAAAGGGGTGAAGAAATAATGTTAATGTGTAGAAAAGCACGAAACAAAAAACTGAGGAGCTGCAGGTTTGATGTATGCGTAAATCTACCTAACAGTAGAACGTCATACTTGCGAATAATATCAAATAAAGTAGCAGTTGATGGCATGGGTAGCCTATGCCGTAAAGTGCTTTGAGTAATTGAGATGTCTAGTTCAAGAGAAAAAAAGTTGTCTTGCGATACAAGATTTGAACCCTTGAACTAGACAAGGTCTGCTTTATGCACATCAGTTGCATGTGTCTGTTAGCCGGTCGTCTATAGTTAAACGTAAAAAGGACGTTCAAAATCAGGGAGGCGACTTGCTGTTGCACCTTGCATGTGTTGCATGAACGACGTGCTTTTGTATGTGCATGTATTTAACCCGTGCAATAAATGCAGTGTAAGTTGAGTGTCTGTCCGTGCAAGCTAACTTAAGCGCGTGTAAGTTAAACCCATGCAAAGTTCAGGCTATGCAGTTAAGCTCGTGCAAAGCCTGTGCAAGGTAAGTGTGCTGCACCCCTATCACATTACTTTTTTTTTGTCATCCATTCTTTTCTGAGTTGTTCCAAATGCCTAACCATTTCTGTGCCAACTTAAAGCGATAACTGTCCGGTGAATTTTCTGTCACACTAGACGAGCGGTGGCACAAAGAAATAAGCGTACAAAACAAGATAAAATTCCTTGCCAAAACAACGTTACAGCTCCCCTCGCCCCCTTACCGCCGCCGCCTTTTGTGGGTGAATCTCATGAATCTCATAACCAGAGGGCTACACAACACAACCAGACCTGTAGAATTTGAACATATCTAAACCCCATGTGGTGCGAAGGGGAGTAGAAAGCTAGTTTATTGATGATAGCAATCTGACATGCCAATTTCGAGCATGAAAGGACATGTTGATAATCGACTGAGATGAATGCATGCACTTATGTGATAGATCAGATGCTCTCTATGAGGGCGACGTCATTTCATATTTTGTCTGTTTAAAAAAAAAAAACCTTATGCTAAAAAATTTCTCAAGAGGGCATTTCAGCCAATCACTATGTAGGACATATTGTTAGCGAAGCGCGCTGACCAATCTGAAAACAAGCCTACGAGATAGGAGTTTTGTGAATTCGCCCTCTGGTGCGCAACGCTGCACATATTTAGCTAAAACATTGCCTCCGAGATGGTGGGCGCGCAGCGTGTCGCGCACCCGGCGTCTCAGAGGCCATGGCTAAAAGCACGCATAAGCGCAAGAGACGGGGAAGGGTAGATGTAACGTGCTTTCCTCCTCAGGCGAGCAGCGTGACACATGGCCGTGACGGAGAGTGTCGCGTACGAGGATTACGGACGCGTCAAAAAAAAAAAAAAGAGAGCGGAGAGAAATATGTGGGCGGGAAAGACTTGGAGGGTTTCGTCGGATCGAGCCTCGTACGAGAACAGCAAATCCTGGACTTATACGCCAGGACTTTGGCGCTCGTGATAAATCTCCGTCAAGAGTGGCACTCCATGCGCCACTTGGAAGGAGCGCCTGGCGCGCCATCTATCGTGAGTCGGAGCATTCGAGCGTACACAAGCGGCAGCCGGAGAAGAAAGAAAAGGCTGGACGAATGAGCAATGACTCCGCAGCAACGCCAGCGCAGCGAGCAGTAAACAGCATCAACATGCACTGCGCACAGTTCCCGAGAAGAACCGGTGGATCTATCGGACGCCGCATAAAGAGAGAGGGAGAGCAAGATAGCATCGGACGAATTTGCCCAAGGAGTGGGGCCACCAGCCTTCGAGAGGAAGGAAGGCTTTTTTTTTATTTAGTTGCGCGCACAGAAGTTGGTGCTTACTTATTCAGGTGTCGCAATGCGAATATCGAAAGAAAATCGGCGTAATATATTCACCTCCGGTTGTACGTGCTTAAGTGTGATTCATCGAAGAAAAAGTTAGAGGCGCAAATAAAGACCTCAGAAAAGGTAAACCACCAGCAGGAACGACGACGTTGGCATGCTATGTTTCTCTTCTCTTGCGTCTTTATCTGCATACACCAATTTTTTTCATAATAAAGACATATCAACCAGTGGAAGTCAGTACAACGTTGTCTTTTGTCCAGAAAGTGCACAACGGCCCATGAGGTGAAGCTCCTGTTGAGGGACGCGGATTACTGCTGAGGTGTCGCACTCTGATGCAGACACTTGCGGGGCTCACTTTTCTTTTCTATATTCAACAATCCCCCCCCCCCCCCCTTCCCTGAAATTCGGATTGATTTGGCTTCCGCGGCGTTTCGCAACGCATTATAATGCAGAAATGCGTTATTATTGTGTGAGAGTTAGCAAGATTGCGGAATTTGGCATCGTGAATGACAAACCTAATAGTCGGCGCGTGCCGCAATATTAGTGATGGAGCACGACGATGGCACGAAGGTAATCGCCATTGAATTATCATGTTGGGAAACGCCTAACAGTTCAACAAAGGACGCTGATGCAAAAAGTATTATTTTTTTTTTAGTAATAGTCAAGAAGGCACGCACACTGAACATGATACAGCTGCCATAATATCAATTTCTGGGGTTTCACGCACCAATATGACGATAATATTACGAGGCACGCCGCATTGGGGGACTACGGATAAATATCGAGTACCTTGGATTCCTCAGCGTGCACTTGTACCTAGGCACACGGGTGTTCATTTCATTTTAACGCATCGAAATGGCGATACACCTGCAATCGTGAGAAGACGCCACAGCTGTATATGTCACTAGTCGTACGAAAGAATGACGCGCTACCATGCCATATAAACCAGTAGGGACGCATACTAACGCACCGCCATAGATCTGGGTAACCTGATAGCCTATAGCAGGGTTGCCGTTGGGCAAATTTTAGGGGGAGTCAAACTTCAAGTCAATAAAAGTACGGAAAATAGCCATAGCATTTAATTTTCGTGCTACATTTGTAGCCAAACAGAAGTAAAGCAATGTTTTGAACACAGTTTTTATTAGTAAACAATAACTTCACCTTGAATAGGCGAACACGCAGAAAAAATAGCGAAATACTTCCCCCGCTCACTTGATCTTTAGGGCACAGGTTAGTTGAAAATCATAAAGTTATTGCAACTCCAGTGCTCCTGCATGGAGTTTTTCTAGGATAAACACACTTCTTGCCAGAGTGATTTTAATCCCGTAACTCAATAGTGGCATTAAACGTTCATGTTTTTCCTCAGAGCCGCAGCCGAACTCGACTTAGTAGAGTTATCTCTATACTATAGTCCAGCTACAAGAATCGAACCCTGGTTCAAGATTAAGACTCACCGTGGTGGGTCTACAATGCTCGAATGCCGAGTGCAATGTTGTGGAGTCGGATCCCAGCTGCACAGGTTGGATTTTCGATGGAGGCGAAAACGAAAGATGGCCATGTACTTAGATTTAGGTGCGCGTCAAAGAACTACGTGTGGGCGCCACTTTCGGAGCCCTCCACGACAGCGTACCTCATAATCATATCGTGGTATCGCAACATGTATCGCAATAATCTCTGTAGATTGGGAGCCCACCTTCATTTCGTTGCGGATATATCGTTTTTGTGGAGTTTGCACGGGAACACGCGCTGCGCTTCAGCCTAAAAAAATAAAAAAAAGTAGCGCGCAGCGTCAGCATAGACGGTGGGCAGAGTCAGCATCGGGATCGCGAAGCATTTGCTTACGTGGCCGCAACTTGGTCACTCTGTCTCTGCATCGTGCCACACGTTGGGTGCCGCAGTGCGCACCAACCGGCTGGCGGACTGAAAACCTGCACGCGCGCGTCGGCAACCACGACACGAAAGCTTTGAAAGAATGGTTATTCTTAAGGTTTCTGTCATATTTTATCTGCGAGTTATGACGTCTAGTAAATGCGCCAAAATATAGTTTGAAAGTAGTCATGTAGGGAACTTGAAATTTCCATCGCAAGACGGGATTACAAAGTAGTCCATTGGGAGCAAAGTATCAACCAACGCCGATCCTGGCCAGCAGTACACCCTTCACGATGCACATAACTTCACGTGTATCTAGTATACGGTGCCTACCACCTCCCGTGACCGTGTTGCAAGCATGGACGTCGCCACAGTCAGAGTCGATCTGCTTATAGCACAGGTCGCATCTCCAATCTTCAATATCGCGTGATAACATAGTGGCATCCAGTTCACAAATGTGCATTGCCGCGGGCACATGCGGTCCGCCTTCGCTGGTGGCGATGGGTAGCCAGGTTCTTTTGCTTGTATATTTGACACGTGGCGAGATTGAGGCAGCCATAGGAGGAGGTAGCTTAGTGACACCAAACGTATAAAAATAATCGTACGCATCGGAAACGCGGTTTCGAAAACCTGCCCGCTAGCGCAGTCATATTTCCACCCCTAAATCAGTTCTCCAATGAATAAATCTTGCGACATTCAGAGCCACACAACCGGAAACGATTTCCAGCTTACATCAAAATTTTTTGTACCATCTGCTCCTCATATTTTCTACTTGAATAAGTTGCCTAGGGTCGATATATTTTGACAGACCGAGAGGCATGTTAGAAGCAGGTCTCACTTTGAAACTATGGGTACGTAAGAAACCGCAAAAAGAATAAAAAGATGATACACCCGCTAGCTTCACGCCAAAACTCCAACGCTTATCTAAAGCAGTTGCTCGCAATTCTGGGAAGTTCAACTCCCCTTTTATCTCCGTTTCCGTTCCGCGACAGCCGGTCGACGCGTTTGATGAAAATGCGAATCGCCGCGG
Source organism: Rhipicephalus microplus (assembly GCF_043290135.1). Classification (NCBI taxonomy): domain Eukaryota; kingdom Metazoa; phylum Arthropoda; class Arachnida; order Ixodida; family Ixodidae; genus Rhipicephalus; species Rhipicephalus microplus. Next base: position 27,892,994 of record NC_134704.1, on the reverse strand, counting down.
CATTTCGGAAGTTCGGCATCCCTCTTGGTCAGTCTTCTCCGTGCGCGTGTACTTTACGACGTTCATGCCCGACGGACTGACCGAAATGGTCGGCGGATGACTCCCATATATGAAACTGTGTCTATATATATGTAAAGGAGGCATAAAAGGCAGGCTTTGGTGCTTGTTCACGTGAGACACCGAAGTATATACATTTGAAGCACAGACATATGCGTACATGAGGCAATAATGGTAAAAACGTCTATCAGGTTTAACATAGTAAGAGACAGAAGTGTATATTTCGTGGCACCACTTATACTGTGCAGTATACTGCAGCGCACGTGGCTGCTCGTAGGGCATAGTAAATGTAGAGGTCCTCCTCTAAGTCCTATTCATTTTCAAGCGAAGCATACCAGTCACGGATTTCGTTGGCATCGTTGTCGTATAAATAAAATAAATAAATAAATAGGTAAATAAATAAATAGATAGAGTGGTGCCAGCCAGGTATAGAAATGCGGCTCTCAAAGCTGCGCTGGTGACGTGCGCACTCGTGTGCGCTGTTTTCCCCTAAATTTTGCTCTCTCGAGTGTGGGTTGATCGGCGGTCAGTCATTTCTGATATGGCGATTCGATCTTTTTTCCGAGGTCACTAGCAGATTGGTTGTTGCCTCATTTCAAACATTCAATTGTTTGGATGTGAACGCACGACCTGACGTTCCGGCACCTTAACATGAGGGCACGCCTACGCGAGTGCGTAGGCGCGCCCTCCCACCACGCCCGCAGCCAATCAGAGCCATTTCGATACCACCGGGGAAAACAGAAAGAAAGAAAGAAAGAAACAAATAAATAAATAAATAAATAAATAAAGAAGGAAGGGTAGTACGACAGACACGCACAACCTAAGCTTTCTTTGTCCCCATATTCCCGATAGGTCAAGAAGGGCTTCTGAATTTTTCTATGCTTGGGTTCGTGGCGCCCTCCACCTACGTTATCTTGTAAAAAAAATGCTATATTCACAGACAACTTTATGTGTGAATGAAGCGAACGTTAAAGAACTAAATCGCGCGCAAGGCAGTGCCGATGCACGTAGTCGCAAAATAGTGCTCGTATTTTGTGCGTGATATATCAAAAACATTGCTACAATAACGAGACAAGCACGACGAAAAAAGCCGAAGAGCGCTTGTCGTGTTAGCGCAGCAATAATATTTTTGATATCTTTTATTTTATGCACGTAGCTCTTTGAGGCACGACGCAGCTCACACCAGCGAGGTATTTCTGCTTTACTGTATTCGCACTTTCCAGATAAGCTAGCGCCACCATGCGGACTTTTTTCGGAAGCCTGAAGACGGTGGTGCGCTCTCATCGTAGTCGTGCTGCACCGTGGCGAAAAACGGGCTACGAGCTAAGAGCAAACGCATGTGTAGTGTCCCTATCTCCTAACCCACTCCTGTTTCACAGCGTCCGTGTCACTCGGCTACTTTGAACGATCGTTTCGCAGCTCGGCCGGCGCGAGGAACCATATACATCTCGTCATAAACGCACGTGTGGCGCTTTGTTTACATCTGCGCTATAGCCGCTGTTCGCTCTAAATTATCGCATATTGTACAGCGTTTGCAAAACGTGACCAGCGATAAACGCTGCCCCTCCTTCGACAATATATATCTCTATGTTTAGTGCTTAGAGACACCAGAGGCCCGAAAGCCGCCTTATTCTCGAGACGCCGATGCTTTATAGAGTAGCCTCCATCACCTCTCGATTCGCCATATTGAAACGCTCTCCGCGCCACCTACAGGTGTCGGAAAGTGCGAATACACGTTGTCACTTTGCGTTAATGCACGCGCGCGAGAAAGTCGAGAGTACTACTTGTACCTCAAACGCTAAGCTACGTATTCATAGGTATGAAACGCGAATTCCACAACAACGGGAGACGCACGCCATACCAAACCACTTCGCGTAGCGCCTGCGCAGAAGCTCCGCCGTGTATAGTTTTCTCTTCGTGGGCAAGAAAAGTCACACGATGGCCACCGGTGTTGGCTCGCCATGAACAGTGACCTAACTATCCCACCGCCCCACCGACAGATGAAAACAGGCCTCGAGATTATGTGTGCTTGCTCTAAACGTGAGTGTAAGCGTAAAAATATTCGAGTCTACTGATGGGGTCAATCGACAATAAAAGGAGCAAAATGAAACCAAAATAAATGAATTTGTACGAACGCTGACGTCGCGTAGACAAAAGAAAAAATGATGCTTCGTCAGACAATCTAGTGCATTGTTTTCTCACAAAAGAAAGCGTAGTGACAGAAACTGCGTCACCTCACTAGGTGCATTTTGAGAATGGCTAAGAAAGCGGTGGGTCACACAGTAACGTACATTCAGCTCTTGCTTTCGCGTGCCGTTAGTAGAGCTAATAAACGCTTTTCTTTGAGCTCACAAATCCAAAAATACGCCAAACGTTTTTGAAGTACCTACAACAAATAGTGTATGGTGATCACAGAAAAAGAAAGCAAGAACATGAGAAGGTCATACACAGAAAAAACAAAGTCAGATCATACTAGAAAATTAACCTAGAGCTCTAGTTTTGTCGGCAAAACAATGGTGTTTAAGATGCAGACTATGTCCAGACCAATGGTACACGTACACGTATCTTTACATGCACGTCGGTCAAACCAACGTACTCGTACTTGGTTTAAAGCTCTTCACTGCGGCGTCACTCAGGAAACACTAATAAGGCCTCAGGAATGAGAGCAGCGAAATTAAATTTAATACTGTTGTTCGCTAGACAAATCCGGAAGCAGCTGGTGGTCAGCACGGTTCGTTGCAGCGTATATAGATGACGCCCAATGAATTCTTTCGAAGTTACTATATTTGTAGCAATCCATTGTTACGATTGAGAGGCCCAAATTCTTTCGCGCACATCTCCGCAAGGAAGTCGGAGGAGTTAAAAAAAGGAGAGAAAGAAACAACGTAATTTTCCGTCCCGCAGGATTCTGACCACGGCAGCAATCTTCGTAGCTCGGCATCTCCGTACGGCCCAGTCTGTTCTATTTTTTTTGGGGGGGGGGAGAGGGGAGGAGTAGTCAAGGCAACGTTACTGTGTCCAATATAGCCGTCCTGCTGACGACAGCGCGTTTAAAAATTGCTCTCCAGCGAGTTCGCAAAAAAAAAACAGAAAAGACTAAAAGAAGACCGTAGGTTAAAAAAAGAAAAATGAAATCGACGGTGCTGACACTGTACTTCCAAGAAGTCTCAGTGTAGACTTGACGTTTTCAGTGATTTCCTAACGTCGACCAGCGAGCCGAAATGAAAAAAAAAAATAAGTGACGTTGGAGCTCGTTGGAATTGCTAAGCGCGTCGTTCATCCAGCGGGCCTACATCCAAAGGCGCTGGAGCGACAATGGTGTGACACAGGGAAAAGCAGCCGACGATGAAGCATATTTCGCAGCGCAGTTGGCTGCAAGTCTGTATTCCTCGACGAAAGACTTCAGGGGTGGAGCTAAAAAATACACCGCGCTTATACGCTCGAGGTAATAACGAAACTTGACAAGATTGTGGTAATGATTCGCACAGAACTTAAAGGCAAAAAAAGCACAAGGTCATATGTTAGATTGATTGATTGATTTGTGGGGTTTAGCGTCCCAAAACCACCGTTTGATTATGAGAGACGCCGTGGTGGAGGGCTCCGGAAATTTCGACCACCTGGGGTTCGTTAACGTGCACCCAAATCTGAGTACACGGGAAGGTCATATGTTAGGATCAATTGAAAACTTCTCCGGAGTTGTACACTTCCTGCTTTGCTAAATACCCCAGCAGATGCTCGGTCGCTCCTAGACAGTGGTAGTGAGGCACACATCATTCAACAACAACAGCTTGCTAATTCACGTCTTAATCCCGTTGCGAGCTTTGCCAATAAGGAAATTTCTTGTACGCAGGCGATTCATGTTTAAATATTGCCTGCAAGTGTCGTTCAGAAGACCATTCTTCCGAGCTGTGCGACTGGCTGGATATACGAAGTTCAAGCCAGCGCGCCGCATTAGGAAGCTTCACCACGCTGCATACATTCACCAGCAAGCTGTCGGCAAGCTATTTACATACACCATTTACTCCTGACGGTGCGCGGAGCTCTGGGTTGGCAGAGGTTTGTTCCCTGCCACCCGCGAAACGGCGTAAAGGGATGCAATTTAAAGCTCGTCGCCCCGATCTCTTTTTGGATGGACTTGGGATGCGTGCCCCCGATTTGTATACACTGTACTACACGACACGCTCGCCCGCTCTCGCGTGCTTATCTCTTCAGGAAAGGGGGGGGGGGGTGGAGAGAAAGGGGCACATGCAGCGCTTTCACCGCAAATATTACATTGAAGCTATAGACTACATGAAAGCCATTCAGTCCGCTGCAGTGCATGTGGTTGCGGAAAGACTGAGCTGCTGGCTAGAAGAGTCGTAGTAGGGACTAGTTGGTTGCGCATAGTCGACACTTGCAGCGCGCTACTCAAACACAAAGAAGGTCGCACGAAAAGAACACACATGATCACACAGCACAAGCACTCTGTGTTGTTTTCACGCGGCCATCTTTGTGTTTGAGCAACGTGCTGCAGGTGTCGAGCTATTCTTTCTGCATATGTCATTTAAATTGATGGCTATCGTAGTTATAGCTTCGCCCATGAGGCGAAACTGTGACTCTTTAATAGTGAAGCTGCTTAAGGCAGGTGCAGTTTGTGCGGCCTTTCAGGTATGTGCCCGAAAATGGGGTTAATCCCTTTAATAAGCCATGGCCCACTAAAATGAAAAAAAAAATCGGCAGATCCCACGTACCTTAAGAATTGATGTTATGCGAAGCGCGCGGAGAGAGGGTGACCGTGTTGCAATCTTTCTATGGAGCGACACGTTTTTGACGGCGTGCGCGACGTGTTTTTGACGACGTAGGCAAAGTGTTTGACGACGTACTCGGCGGGATATTGACATTGTTGATGTCTTGACCAGCGCGTCATATTCGCCAAACCATTTTACCCTCCCACACTAATTTTGTTTGACAGTTGAACCACAGAATTTTGTTTGACGTCAAGTTAAGCGGGTGATCACGAGACAACCCAGACGTAAGCGGATAGATAGATAGATAGATAGATAGATAGATAGATAGATAGATAGATAGATAGATAGATAGATAGATAGATAGATAGATAGATAGATAGATGCCAAAAGTGCTTGCAGTATGCTAAGAATTGCTTCGCATTTAGAAAAAGATAAACCCAACAGTTGTTAAAGAACCCCAGGTGGACTAAATTTCCGGGGCCCTCCACTATGGCGTCTCTCATAATCATATAGTGGTTTTGGGACGTTAAACCCCACATATCAATCAATCAATCAAACCCAACAGTTGGCCCACGGGTATGTGCCACAGAAATGAGGGCGGCCTATCAGAAAACTATCATCTCAAACGGGTATGTGCCATAAAAATTTGGGTAAGTCCGACTACTCAGCATTGCTGCACACTATAGACAGAAAGAAGGCGATAGTCAGCCAAACACTTGGGAATGGGAAAGGCAACGGCGGCTGCGAAAAAAGCCCGAAGGGATGGAAGACCTGCGCCAACGTCTACGTGCATGCTCGCAGATCTACGAGAGGTGCGAACGCTCGGCTTTAGCCAGAGTTTCTGTCTCTGAAGCCTGTACATCCGTGTCTTGTCTGCTGTGACTGTCTGTGGTTGAACTCTAACCTATCCGAGAGTCTCTGTCTCTGAAGTCTGTACATACGTGTCTTGTCTGCTGTGACTGTCTGTGGTTCAACTATAACCTATCTTAGCTGATAATCAGCGCAAAAACAGGCTAGAAGTGCCTCACGAAAACCTAGCAACAACCTCGAAGAAACGTAGAAGCAAGTTGATGCACCTATAGCTAAGGCTCAAAAACAACGTAGATAGCAACCAGATTAGCCTTCAGAATCGTTCAGTTTCGCTGTTTGAAGCACTGCGTGGCTAAGTACAAGCTTCGCCATTTTTATTTCTGTCCAAATGCGATGATAGTTTTGTGGTCTCTGTACAACTGGCCTTCACACAGCCTTTCTTTTTCGATGTCGTCACTTATAAACGAAAAAAAAACTGGTTGCTGTAAAAGTGCGATATAATCCTTATTAGAAGCGCAAGAGAGGCATGAGACAACGCTGTCTTCTCGTTGGGGTCGTTTCAAGCGCTTACCCAAAAGCCATGTAGCTCAGCGCCAACCGCAATTTCCAAATTGATAAGCTGAAGTCATCTCATTAGGCTTAATCAGCTTATGTCTAATCAGCACCTTTATCAGGTCAACGAGCGTGCGGACAACGAAAGAGCTTCTCGATTTCTAATTCTCCGGGTGAACCGTATCACTCAAAGGAGACTGCAAAAAATGATAAAATGGAATAAAATAAAATAAACACATAAAATAAAATCCACGTTGGAGGCCTATATTTATGTTATGCTCATTCTTGGGTCACCATTTGTATAATGAAACAAAACTTAAGCTGACCAAAGCAGAAAAAAAAAGAAAACCCGCCAGGCCTGCGCGGGACGCGCAGCACTGACAGCGAAAGCTGCAAAAGCGGCCTTTCAGAGTTTTTTTTAAACGCTGTTTAGGTGACTACCAGGTACACTTGCAGCGTACTCACTACGCCGTAAATAATTGTGTAGTAAGCATGTATTCATTATGTCATACTTCGTCATTCTTCCAAGAAGTGTGGTACCTTTTCTTGTGTGCTGTGCTTGACGACGATGAAGAATTATGGCAGAAGCTCTGTTCATCCCCACAACCCCCCATAGTGGGTATACGTCACAGTTAATAAGTGAACAAGATTGAGCTTTTGCAAACGATTGGAGCATTCGACGAGCCACTCTTTGCGCAATTTGCATTCTGTGACACCTGAATGTTCTTTTTGCTGTTATAAAACACTTTATTAGTCATATTAACGCAATTACTTTCCCGACATCAAGCCTGCTTAAGGCCAGTTTGTAAAGCGTTTCCAAGAACCAGCGTTGCTCAGTTGTAGAATACTGGACTGGCACGCAAGAGACCCGGATTCAAAGATCATTGTGCCTTTGGTGTTTTTTAGGGGCGAAGCTCCTCAAGCAATGAGTCGTGCGTCCCCGATGCATGTCGTCGTCGTAGTTGTAGTAGCCCCCTCTCGTTTAGTCCTCGGATTGTTCGCTGGATGGCAGTACTTGTCACGGCGTTCTTGAAGTGGTCGCGTTGTGTGTGTAATGCACATGGCGCACCGTGTCTCTGCGAAATTAGTTTACATATACTTCGGGCACCGCAGCGACATGTAGTCACTGGATACAATGGTCATTTAATAGGTTCGAATTAACAAGTTAACACAGGTGCCTCACCTTGAAAGTAGAAATCTGCTTGACCGTTCGTTTTTAGGGGCGAAGCTCCTTATAGCAGCACCCGTTCGTCCCTCGTAGCCATTGTAGTGTGTAACAAGTATAACATTTTGACCTCCAAGGTGGTGCTGGTGAGAGGTTTCTCTGTGCGTTGTTGAACAATAAAAAATTTGCAGCATGCGCGTTAACTAGAAGCCGAAATCTCCTGTCTCTAATTCCCCATTAGCAGGCTTGGGCATGTACATTGAGCACTATCTGACAGGAAATGGTTGGTACGTTATACCCGCTGGGTGTAACCTCTTTATAGTTTTAGAAAGGTTTAGCAAGCGTTGAGCCGCAATGCCATGAATACAGTGAACTAGTATATACCATGAACTCGAGGTGGTTAAAGGCGGGAAGTAGACCCGAAGCGCAAGCCGTAGGAAAGTGTGTGTGTGCCACCTCTCGTTTAGTCCTTGGAATGTCCGCTGGATGGCGGTGCTTCTATATGGGGAATATATGATAAAAAGATGCGAGATGGTGGGACTTGGAGTGCTGAATAGATGGACGAACGGACACACAGACAGATGCATGGATGGACGCATGAACGGACGCAGGGGCGGATGCATCGACGAACGCAGGGACGGACGCATGAACAGACGCACGCACGGACGGGCGGATGGACGCATGGACGGTCACACAGACGGATGCATGGACGGATGGAAGCAAGAACAAATGGACGGACGAATGCTTCGTCCCACTCTCCATCATTCACTCCATGGATATGCTGCCATTTTTTTTTCTTTACGGGCGGCGTCATCCCACCGTGCTCCTATATACCGTATACGATTGGCGCCTTAACTGTTTGGACCTCAGTATGCAGCTTCCCTATATTGCCGCTAGGTGCCGCATGGATTGCTGGAGTCAAGAATTCCACCTAAGAAATACCGCGAACACCACTGCGATAATATACTAAATTACGTTGATGTGCTTTTCTGTTCGCACCTGATACCAATGTTTTTATAGCATTTCTGCTAAATTTTACAAGCATTGTCCGCTCTATATAAGATAGTCTGAAATGTTGACCCGCATCATTGTGTCAATATATTTTTTAAAGATGGCATTTCATTTGGCAAGCTGCAATATAAAGCGTCGTCTCAAATTTCCGCTGGAGCTGCCACCATGTTCTATTCTGGCAAACAATGTCGACAATTTAAGTTAACATTTTCTAGAAGGCGAACGAATTATGTAAGGCATATTTCACATGCATATGCTTCGGAAAGAGTGCTGCCTCAAGAGTTGGACCACGATAAAAAGATTCTGTGCCAAAGCAAAGCGTTAACGTAGTTTCAAGCTCGAGGGAACAGAACTATACGTGAATGCTTGCACACTTCCTGTTTACGAGCATGCGGATTGCTCGTAGGCACTGCGTATAAGCGCATTGTGCCAAATCTACGGACGAGCGCATGTGGACACAAATATACATCAGCCTATACAATTTGAAAACACTTTGTTATATGGTACACTCCGACAGAACGAGTTTGGTAGCTTATGCAACGATTTCAAACGAACCTCCTGCAGCCGCTGCGTGTGTTTGGAAGTATACCTCAGTCCTCTTCAGTTCTCGAACCACCACGGATTTTTCCATGCTTTCAAAACATGAACTGTATGTCGTAAAAAGTTGTCGTCGCGTGGCTCGGAAAAGACTAGAAAGAAGGAACAAGACCCGGAAAATTGGCTTTACGTAACATCCGTTACACTTTGCGAACAGCATTACGCTTTTTTGTTTCTGCTTGCTTCTTCAAAAAGGTTTTATAACATGCTGCCATTGAGACCACCTTGCCGGTTTATATAAGGCGCAGGACAAAAAAATCGCGAGGACATTTGAAGCGTTGATACATTCAAGTTAACGGGAACTCGAGGGTGGTGAGCAAGCAAGTGGCACGGGCAAAATATGAGTCTACACGAGTTTCATTCTGCGCTCTCTGGCAGAACACATCGTATAGGATGAAGCTTATTGCCGTTGGTAGCAAGAATTTCGGGATTATACATTACGTAAAAGGTAAATACGCGTTCACCAGACAACTGTTCATCAACTGTGCTTCACGACGGCACATGTAGTTTTGAAGCGCACTAGGTTAGACTGTTTATCACCAATATCGCTGTTCCCATTGCACATTATAGGTAGCCTAAGCGAACCTGTATAGATTACAGATGTTCAGAGAAAGTGTTTAACGATTTCGGGTACTTTGTACTCAACTATGGGAGAACATTAAGCCATCCCGGTTACAAGATGTTAAACCACCATACCTTGATTCTTGAGATCATGGTCTCCTTTGAGATGTGTGTAGAAAAAGTTGTTAATGATTTAGAGTACGATGTACTCTACTGCTCTAATATGGGAGAGCAGAAAGCCGTCTCGTTGGTCTTACAAGGTACTACGTCCTGTGCGTTTAGAAAAAGTGGTTTACGATTTAAAGTACTATTATGAATGGCGGTGGCGGCCTAGCTGGCGAGAAACCTGGTGCCGGGTAAAGATATGAGGGTGAATCGAAATGCGACCCCTTTAGCGATGCCGTATTTGTATGCGCCTTTTTCCAGTGATCAATGTTCTCATTATCGTGGGCTTGTCGACAATCAGCCGTTTCTGATGTGGCAATCTGATCTTTTATCAAGGTCGCGAGTCCTTCCCCACTGCCACACTTCATCGTTGCATTTCTGGTTCTAGCATGACCGCCGATTTCACCTGTAGCAACAGACGTGTTGCGCTGATTAGCACGTGGATAAAGGTCTAATCAACTGCCGGAAGGTAAGAAGGAAAGAGTCTGTGTTTTACGATATATATATATATATATATATATATATATATATATATATATATATAGTATATATAGTATATATATATAGTATATATATATATACAGTCTGGCCCGGACTGTATCGTTCTGTGGTTCGCTACGTCACTGCTTGCGACCGCTGCCAACGCCGCAAGCGCCCCTCTGTGCTACCGTCTGGCCTCCTACAGCCCATTGACATACCGACGGAACCATTCTTCCGTGTTGGCCTTGACCTGTTGGGCCCGTTTCCTACGTCCACCTCAGGAAATAAATGGGTTGCAGTCGCCACAGACTACGCCACACGCTTTGCCATCACTAAAGCACTGCCGACAAGCTGTTCCACTGACGTCGCTGACTTTCTCCTGTATGAAGTCATTCTTCATCACGGCGCTCCGCGGCAGCTGCTTACTGATCGAGGAAGGTACTTTCTTTCACGTGTTGTGGATGACATTCTCCGCGCCTGCTCCACTGAGCACAAGCTTACCACCGCTTATCATCCACAGACAAATGGATTGACCGAGCGTCTGAACCGAACGCTGACGCAGATGCTGTCAATGTACGTTTCGCCAGATCACCGTGACTGGGACAAAGCACTCCCCTTTGTCACGTTCGCGTACAATTCTTCACGGCACGACACAGCTAGTTATTCGCCGTTTTATTTGCTATTTGGCCGACATCCAGCATTACCATTTGACATGCTCCTTCCTTCGGCTGCCCCCTTGTCTACTGAGTACGCCAGCGATGTCGTTTCTCAAGCCCATGCAGCCCGTCAGCTTGCCCGTGATCGGCTGCACTTGTCGCAAGCGCAGCAAAAAGACCGCTATGACAGTCGCCACCAAAGCGTGCACTTCTCGCCGGGGTCTCTGGTACCTCTCTGGACACCAAACCACCAAGTCGGCTTATCAGAGAAGCTACTATCACACTACCATGGCCCCTACAAAGTGTTACGACAACTTAGTGACGTGAGCTACGAGATCGCACCCCTAAACAATGCCTTTTCGACCACCTCACTCCAGACAGATGTTGTACACGTTTCCAGACTGAAACCGTATCACCCTCCTCGTTCGTCGCCGCCGTACTAAGCGCCGTGACGGCGCTTCCGCCGCAGGGGAATGATGTTACCGTGCATCATCGACAGGAGCAAGCGTGGCACTTAGCGAAGATGAAGAAGACGCCTGTGCGTTAGGCGCTTGCACGAGAGGCAACTCGGACATCTTGTTCTGCTGCCGATTCTCGGTGGACGCTGTCCTGTAAGCCAAGACCTTGCCCCGTCACAATATATATATATATATATATATATATATATATATATATATATATATATATATATATATATATATATATATATATATATATATATGCAGGAAACAGATGACGAAACTTCCACGAAAGCGTCTTTACTTAACGTTTTCAGCTGGTGGACCAGCCTTCGTCAGAGTAATGCGACAAGAATTCATACATGGCTTTACACGCTCCTTTCAATAACAGGTCAGCGCCATCTGCGCTGGTTGGCATTACAATGCACATCATAAAGCCACACGTGCTTCAAAAAAAAAGGGAGAAAGGGGGAAAAAGCAGAAGGGCACACACATACTGAAGACACGGTTCAAGATTATCTTGCATGTACTGTGACGTGGTACCATGCTTATATGTAGCTAAAAAATGTAGAAGCGCAGTGGTGTAATGAAATTGCATGGCAGTGTAAGGAAAACTGACCTGTCTCTAACTAGATTACGAGCGATGATGCACTGGTTTCACATTGTACCGCTTGAATCACGCCTTCTCGGTTTGCCCCTGCTCCCCCCCCCCCCCTCAACCCTTTTTTTTAAATTTATCTTCAATAATTTCACAGTGGCTTCCATTGTACGTTCACATATCAGTAAGATAGTGAGAAAACCAAAAGTATGAGAGCTACTTTGTTTTACCAACAATTTTCAGACTCATCACAATCTTACCGGAGCCTTTGTGTTGAGCGCTCTATATTTTGAGAATAAAGCGTGTATATAATACACAGGCGTCCATCAGGCGGTGCACGAGCAAAGCCTAATCCGGAGCCCAAATACACACCAGCCCTTACACTGAACCATAGACTCCGAAGATTCCGAACACGGAGACGGCCCAACTTCATCGTCCACCATACGGGGAGCATCTATAAAGCACGCCCGTTCACTCACAATCGTTCGCGACCAATCCGGGCGGCGCCATTGTTTCTCGAGAAGCATTGCGAGGAGGCCACCTTCACCGAGTAAAAGACGCCTCATTGTGCGCAATAGACGAGGATCAATGGCGTTGCTCGACTAAAGGCGATCTGCCGCTCTCGCCAGCTTCGACACACAAAGCTTAGGTGAGAGCGGGAAAAGGAAGCTTTGTAGTGAGCTTGGATCGTTCAAAGTGGCTGTCGCTGGGTGACCAATCCCAGCATCGAGTGAAGCGCGCTATAACAAACTCTTGGGAGCCGGGGCACTCCAGTGTGAAAGATTAGGTCGCCCACTCTACGCAAAGAACAACAGCCGGGTTTTCTGAGAAAGAAGACTGAACACCACTTGTGTGAAGTTTCAGAGTTCTTTTTTTTCTCTCTCAAATGATCAATCTTTGCTCAAACTGCACCTGTGGCTGTTGTGTAACTGGAAAAAACAATTCGCGACGCAGTGTTATTGGGTGTTCTCCGACAAGATCAGCCCGTTTTTTTTAATGGTAATTTGTTGCTCCGTCTTATCTGGGAAGTATTACTACATAGGTGCCGAGGCAATGCTCCGCTGAGGTGCTAGTTGTAATACACAGGCTCAGAGATGTTGTCACATTGTGTTTTTTTTAAACTTTTCTTTTATCAGATACTGCAGGGACCTCCAGAACTGATTAGGCTGCTTCTCGCCATACTCACGCTGCTAGGAATTAAAGAAAAAGAACGACATCTCAAAACACTAAGGTAACTCTCTTACAGCCTCACTGCATTACAGACTTAAAGTACAAATGTAAAAGTATGTAAAATCATGTTAAACAGCGTGCTCTAAATGGCAACGTGTTGAAAACAAATGTAAATATCACCGCATATATCGCACCCTCTGTGAAATAAGTTTCCGTAAAATATAGTATTGATTATTTTTTGATTTTGTTCCCATCGTAAATACGGGCGTGAATTCGGTACTGTATTTAAAGCGTACGCTTAGCTGCATCTGCAAGGAATGTTGTCCCGAAGCAAAGAACCAGCGTTTATAGAATGCTTTTTAAGGGCAGGCTTATCTGTTATGAAGATTTAAAGCATTATACTGTTGGATTCTATTTTTGCAAACGACACAGTAACTAGTATTTTGCTATTGGTCTCTTGGAAGCGGTTTGCGCAATGGTGACCTTATTTACAAAAATACCATTTTATTCTTAATTGAAAACGTTTACTGAATGTGTCACTGTTGACATTGCTCTGCACTTAGTTTTTATCGATCGTAACGCTGTAAAAACCAATAACGGAGGTTTTCCTGCGTGCTTTTCGATGACCCACATTAGACGTTTATTGAACCCGAATCTGTCCCGAGTAGCTCATTTTATTTGCCTAATACTAACTTCTTTATTGATTTACTTACATTGAATATTTAGTTAAAAATCTAGGCATTTTTTCTTTTTAAAGCCTGCCCATGGCCCTGGTAATTTGTGGCATAAAAAATTCACATGTAAATTTGCCTTTAGTATTCTTGTCATCTCGTTTCTTGTGGTTGTTGATCAGTATAAGTTAACGCTAACAGTTTTCTAAACAAAACACAATAAAAATTTCAGCACACATCGCTGCTTACGTCATACGCCACCCAGTTTTCGAAAACAACGTTGCCCAGACGCTCGTGACAAGTGAACCAATAAATCAATATTGGTTTTTCACTTCTTTTGAAGTTGGCTTCACCATCAACACAAGTACCTAACAGAAAAGCAAGAGTGTCAGTGTAAACAACAGCGTACTTGTTGATGCTTTTCCTAGTGCAGCTCTCTCACGGAAAACGCAATTAGCAAAAAGAAACAGGCAGGTAAAAAGGGAAATGAAATGACAGCTTTGAAAAATCGGTGGGGCTAATTTATTGCGGCAACGCGTAAGCTGACGTCATCCGGGAGAGTGTACTTATCTCCGAATCGGAACTTCAGGAACGCGGATTTTTTAGCAGGAAAAAAGAAACGAATCGGCAGAACCAAAGCAGCCAATCGTAAAATGCACACTCACATTAAAACTTACTTTCGAGGTTGAAAGAGCGAGCGAGGGCTCGCTAAAAAGAAAAAAAAAGAGAACAATCACCGATAGTAGTTAGAGCAAGGTTATCCCAACGGGATGACATGCCTTCGACATCTTCTAAACTTTCGTCGGAGTCGGTTGGATACACCAGGCGGTGCGCGAAATTCAGGGAGAACCTCCGACAAAGCGTATTGGGCATCGACTCGACTTTGAACAGATCCCGAAATATCGTAACGCCCGGGCGGGCTCAGCACGTTAATCTCGAAAATTGGCCGGAGGGTGGCTGAATCCCCGGTTTTTCTCCACCGCCCCGCACCCTCTCGTTTAATCGCGACTCCACCTAGGCAATTTTCGGGGCTGGGGACGGGCCAGAGGTATTAATTAGACGCCGAGAGTTCCCCGAGACGAGTTCCGTTTGGTACACAAATCAGATTGGCTTTCTCAGTTGCAACGAGAGTAACAGAGAGTGGGAGAGAGATTGTGTGTTTGTGAAACGGGACAAGTCAGGCGGAGGAGGGGGTCAGAGAAATCGCCTCGCAGTTTCGCAACAAGCTGACGCGCTTCGCGGAGTCGAAAGTTAGCGCTCTCCTTGACGTCCTTTCCGGCGCGGCGGCCGCCCCGCTAATGCATGCAGAATACCTCCGGGCGCACACTGAAAGCAACTAAGGCAGGCCGAATGGGCCCCTTCTCGGATGGCGCGTGGGCCGCCTAATGCGCTCTCCGAAAACCCGATCCCCCGGAGTCCTCCGCCGGTCAACCCAGCCGAAAACGGGACGCGCCGGCGTAGCGGCAAACTCGCGCCTCCATTGTCGCCACTTTAGGTGGAAAAGAGTGTTTGCATGCAGATTCGTTTCATCTACGCACACTGCCCCAGTGGTTCCTCTTTTACATCTTATTTGCTCCCTCTTTTCGCCCGGGCCGAAATGTGGCAACGTTGAGTGAGTACGACTGCATGGCCTAGGCTTTCTAAGAACAGGAAAGAAAGCGTCTGTCGCCAGCGAGGGCCTGGTTAATTCTGTGCGGCGACTGCGCCGAAATTGCGCCCAGCGCAGCCGGACGTGCGGCGCGGTGTCCCGGCGAGTTATATGGCTAATGAGCGCATTCTTCGTTCACGTCGTCTTGCGCTAACTTCGTGCTACAAATAAGGAGATCGGAGGGCGGTCGGAGCAACGAGTTTTCTTCGCACACAACGTTTCGTAAACGTGACTCATTTGCGACGGTGACTACTGAAAAGCTGAGTCAGCACTCGACGTAGCTGAATTCGAAGCTGGCGAGTGACGGAGTGAATTGGCTCAAGAAATGGAGGGATACAGAAGCAGATGCTGAAAGAAATACTAACGTGTGCCAATATTTAAATGAACGCCAACGTCTCGTTCATTATCACTGCCTTCTACTATAAGAGCGCTGTGGATTTTTTTTCAGTTAATCGGCGACGTCGAAGCACTTTACGCGATCGGGGGGCGTGTGCTCCTTGAAACGCTCGCCTATTAACGCAAGCTGCTGCACATAACTGACTGCCATACGGAGCCACGGCCGCGCAGAAAGAAAGCATTTGGGAGGCGGGCGCGGTGTTCCGTTTTAACAAATAGGTGCAGCGCGCGCCGCGTTGTGCGACACTTGAGCCAACGGACTCGAAGTGCGGCGGCTTTAGAAATCCGAGGAATCTGAAACGGACCCCCCCCCCCCGCCACCGCGTCATCCGGATCGATTTTTGGCCATCGCTTTCCAAAGCGTCGCAACTGGTCGTTGCACGACGGGGCCGGTGCAGCTGCCACAGGCCACGCGAGGTGGAGAGTAAACGGCACACACCGCAGCCAACCGGAACCGCGGGATTTCTTCCTCCCAGCAGGACGAATGCTCGCTGTTTGGGATTGCGTGCGTGGCTTCAATGCGTGCGTTAGTGGGGCACCGTACGCTAGCGCGCGGTGCGGCGTTTTGTTTGTGTTCGGAGGAGAGAGATGGTGGCGAGGGCGACCCAATCGCTCAGCCATCAGCGTGCTTTGAAACGGTGCCGCTTCTCTCTGCGGAATCCGAGTGTGTGGCAGCATGCGCGGCAGCCTCGTTCCCCAAAAGCGGCAGACGGACCGAGAGGAGAGCTCCGTGGCTCGGTGCCCGTTTTGGCTGCCTTCATGCAAATCGGCTGCAGCCACCGTTTCTGCCTCACTTTTATTTGTGTCTCTTTTTCTTTTCGCTTCCTCGTAGCTATACGTCTCTCGCACGTACCACCACTGTTCCTCGCAAGATAGAAGGGCGAAGAAAACAAGAAAAAAAAAAGAAACAAGACTCGCTCGTTTTCGGGAACGTTCTCCTCGCCGCATCGGTGTTCACTTCTTAGAACCCCCGTCGATCGGAAGTGAGGGCTGCACGCATCGCGCCGTGTTCCCACGATTGGTGCTTCTCTGTTTTGTTCCCTTTATGTTTGCACCTTGCTTGCCAATGCGCTCGCGCTCTTGCATCGAATCCGTGTCGCAAGCTCTGAGATAAACTTAGAGCAAGCGGTATATAACAAAAAAAAAAAACCTAGTCCTTACGAGGCACACTTCAGATACTTGATGGCTTGTACGCTACGCACATGAGCGCTATTGCAGTGAACATGCTCGCGTAGAGGTAAGCTGATTTGTTTGTGAGTGTTTTACACGAGGAAACGAGCCTGTCGGAAGAAAAAAGCGTTCTAGTCGATCTTTACGGCTTCCGATAGAGCGCGCAAGCAAAATAACGATTATAATCTGAAGGTGCCACGAAACTGTAGGCGTAGTTTGCTCCCCCCCCCCCTACCCCTGCCTGCGACGAGAAACGATTCAAAGTTCCGAGAAAATCTACGCGCGCTCCGGAACACGAATGGCACTGCACGATAATACCATGGCCGACTCGGTATATAGAAGTTGTGTTTACGAGGAAGCACGACTAGTCTTCGTTAGTGTGTTCAAGCAAATATATTTAAACAGAAATCATAACTTTGTATACAGAAGGTGTATTACCATTGTAACTCCAGTGAAAGCCCTCGTTCACGATCGTATTCGCAGCTGTCATAGCAAAAATGAATTTATCGGAGTGCATCACTGAGTAGGAGATGCTGCTCATCTGAGTCTGCAGAAAAAGACGGGAGCGCAATTCATTTTTTTCAGTGAAATCTGGTGGTGTAGTAAATAATCTGGCAAGCTATTTTCAATGCGCGCCGAAACGCATACTTGAACTAACTAACCAACTAACCAACAAACTAACCAACTAACTAACTAACTAACTAACTAACTAACTAACTAACTAACTAACTAACTAACTAACTAACTAACTAACTAACTAACTAACTAACTAACTAACTAACTAACCAACTAACTAACTAACCAACAAACTAACCAACTAACTAACTAACTAACCAACTAACTAACCAACTAACTAACCAACTAACCAACTAACTAACTAACCAACTAACTAACCAACTAACCAACTAACTAACCAACTAACCAACTAACTAACCAACTAACTAACCAACTAACCAACTAACTAACCAACTAACCAACTAACCAACTAACTAACTAACCAACTAACCAACTAACCAACTAACTAACTAACTAACGAACTAACGAACTAACTAACTAACTAACTAACTTACTAACTAACTAACTAACTAACTAACTAACTAACTAACTCATTGCTTCAACCATACACATCATACAGACCCCACACCCACATATATACCCCTTTTCTTTGACGTCCCCGAGCAACAACTATGTGTAATGTTCACGCCACTTAATTATGGCAGCAGCACTTGCGTAGTTTTGAATTAAATTACACAACCTTAAGTTGCTTGTTTCAACCGTGAGAATCATCGCACACCCAAGATTTTTACGGTCCCTTTTAAGACACTTAGTTTACAGCACCTCCGTTCACTCCAGATGCGGGCATCCTGTGGTGGAACAGCTGAGGACGCCCACCGCGCTACGCCTTCCCCCAAAAGCACCAAACTGCGTGCAGACAACGCGGGCAAAGCTCTGCAAACAGCTTTGACGAAGCTATATAAGCGCCTAATAGGGTTTCGCGGAGGTCGACAACGCGATTAGTGCCCCGTGACATCGCAAACACGGAAACATACTCTCAGTTTTTTGCGCAGAAGCACTCGTAAACGCAATGCGAAGCGCGTGGCTCCAACAGATAGGCATCCAGCCCAGCACACATTCCTTTTTTTTTAAACAAAAAGCCTTATCAACATTCAAACATGCGATCATGGTGATGACGATCAGAAGATGCTCTAACGCCACCCTGTATGATATGTCGATCCACCACTTTCATGGAGCCGAGCTGTCGAGAGGCGTATACAGACGCAGGAATCGAAGGGATACCAACAAAGCAACAAATAAAGAAAAAGCGAGAGAAATAGCGGGGCTGCAAGTTGTCGTAACCAGGCGGTGCGACTCGGCACGTGCCGCGACCTCCGTCCGCGTCAACATTTTACGGCTTGGTTTCTTCACTCTTTCCCCCCTCAAATCCGTGCAGCGAGCGATAGTGCCGATGCGGCACAACCAGGACACCGGAGGGAAGCGACGTGTCAGTGTTCCTATAAGCAGCTTCTAGAGACGTCGACGATGTGGATGGGACACCTCCCGCCGGCACGGAAGCGACGACTGCTCCGATATAGACACCTTTACGAGCACGTATGAGCTTTACGCAAAAAGGGCAGGTTGAAAGTAACTGCTATACGAACTCTTCTCTCATGTTTTTATTGTAAACGAAAGTCTGATATTAAGGGGGTGTTCAATGTTTTCAAAGAACAGTTCTACCTAGAGAACTTATTCAAAGGAGCTAACAGTCGACGCGATGGTACTAACTTACCAACTCTATTGCTGACGAGAATGCAGCCTGGCCAAATAAAATCGCATAGGTGAAAAAGATAGGAACTACTGCCTTCTACGTTGGTGTGAGCCATTCATACAGGCCATCATCATAATCATCATTTTATGTTGACAGTAGCAGTGTTACTATTGTTATGCAGAAAAGAGCTCTGCTAGCCTTGTTTCATTGTAGTGGTTCTAATGCTATATTTTACGTCTGGTAATCTTGTATATTGTGACATATACCATAAGGGCAGTGGAAAGTTACCGCGACGGCGTTATTACTTGCTTTCCAGCCATCGTAAAGCCTACAGGGATATCATTCGCGCATAAGTGTTTCTAAGCTTGAATAGTTCGCGAAAAAGTACATTAGCGGAAGTGGTCAGCTAATGACAACAAACAAAGAAACAAACAGACGAACAAAAAGCTTTGTGAACGATAATTACTTAAGAAACATCGTAATCCCATCTCAGTTAAAGAAACGGACAGGCGGAGGGGTATCTTTAGCATGTTTCGTGCTGGGAATCAGATAATTAAAATTTTATGAGATGGTTAAGGCTAAACGTCGCTAATTGTAACTTGAAGGCACTTAAAAACCGGTGCCCGTGACCACTGGGCGACGAATGAGACAAATGAAAAGGGTGCTGCGCACGCTGCGCCCCGCAAAGTTATCGCATTCTTGCGCAGGCGAGCATACATGTATATAGCACCGACAGTGCTGCGCGCTATAGTGCTGCAGAACACGCTGACGCAGCATGCCTCCGTCGCAAAGAATAGGGAGTTTTAGAATAGTGCACCGCAAGTCCTTGCGGTGCGGTCACTGTTACTGCGCGTGCGTCGTAACACGAGTCGGCGTTCACGTTCGCGGACTGCACGCAAAAAAATGCGAAATTGCGTGTGGTGATGGCGGCCCGCATGGGGCCCGCAAGCGCTGGTTTCCAAGCTACGGTGTCGCTGCGATCGCGCGTTCCGGTTCGCAGCAGGGCAAACGCTATACTAAAACTCATATGGCGCCCGCAACGCCCGCAACGCCCGCAACGCTTGCAAACGGTATTCTAAAGCTCCCTAATGACACAGGCGACGGCGTAACGCTGAGCTCTTGCGGCTGAAAGAACGGTATAAGCAGATGAGGCGGCTCGGCAAACTCTCAGCCTAACAGCCTTTATCGGCGCATGCAATCTTGGTGTCCTACCCCTTGTAAGAGGAGAACACTTTTACTGCGGGAGTCGACGCAATAATTATATAAACAGAGAATTGGGCGCTGGTACGGAGGTATGTGGTAGCTTTATGTTGGTGAGGTGCTCGTTACACCGGACGCGTCTCTAGGCGTTGCAGCGGTATACGCGGGGTCCAGAATAAACGCTTATTGGTGCCGTGACATTTTCTCGGGTCGACGCCAGGCTCGTTCAACGCTAGCGGAATTTCACGAACAAGCGTTGCATTCCGGGACCAGGGGGACAACGGCCGGAAGTTCTTTCAGCCGGCGGTAACGTGAAGGTTTACGGGGTCAGCGTTAAATATGGCAACTCTAGGAGTGGTGGCTACGCAAGGGGAATCAGAACCACCTACTACGTGTCGTCAAGCGTCGGTGGTGTTGAAAACAAACAACAAAGTGTACAGTGATAGTCGGGAACCTACTCTTCCGCGATTTAAGTAGGATATATAGTTTTAAGTTAGCGCCGGAAGTGGTCAAAACACTCAATAGGGTCCTTACGTTCTCACCTAAGACGACACGAAGGCAAAAGGTATATTCTTTTTCTTCGTAGTTTATGTTGTCTATTCTCTCCCGTCCACCTTTGAGAACTTTCTTCAGTTGACGTGGTTTTGCACGGCCTCTATGATCGATGCTGTCATGCGACGACGTCATCACTAATTGATGCATTTCAATTTATTTCATAATCACTACTATACAGTTAAACACAACAATTCTAATCCCTAATGTTTTCCTTGGCCTGATTGTCGGTTCGATTTTTCGGTTCCGTATAATTTCCGCCATTAAGACAAATGACTCAAAGAAGAACCATGAATACTACTAAATATTATTGCCGCCCTGCGCTGCATGTGTCTTATCTGCTGTAATTGCATGCCATAACGAGTACCAACTATGCGTCGTGAATAATTTGTTTCTAAGACAGAACCGTCAAAAGGGCTGCGCACAGAGGAGCTTGTTTCCGTAATGAAAGGATAATAACCCTGCGTCGTCCACACGTCGTCCTTAAAACCCCGTAAGCACGTCTCCGACGCGTGATTAGGGAGCGCTGCTAGACGTGCATAGGAAAGCTGCAGCTGTGTCCGAAAAAAAAAGAAATCGCTTCTCCCCGCTAGTCATAATTCACGCGCTCACGGGGGAGTCGTGGAGCGAGTTTTTTTTTTGGCGCCGCATTCGAGATTCAAAGGAAATTGCCAGCGGCGAACGTGACCGGGCTTCGAAACGGCTTGTTTTCGGGGATGACTTAAAACACGCGCGGACGCTATAGGATGCGTGCCAACGGCGCAGCATGATTGGGTGATAGCGCGCCGGCGGCATTTCCCGTAGATTATCGGCGGAGGGATGTCAACGTGACGTTATTCGTATCAGCCGGCCCTTTGTTGATTACTCGTATTTCGTTATTCGATTAAGAAACGACCTCGTTTGTTTGCTAACACATGCTGGCGAATCGCATACTGATTTTCGCATCGTGTCGTTGTGAATCATTTATGATTCGTCCATGGCGCCAGACATGGTCCATATCGACGCAGCGTTCTGCCTCGATAATGAACGAACGTTACAATTGTTTTTCCTTTAGGGCAATAGAAGCTGCGCTAAGCATAACATTACAGAAAAGCACGAAAAGGCAACATCGACTCAAACCACAGTTAACTGGACAATTGAGCTATGCCTAATAGATTTCGCGTGTGACGTGAGCCACCACGAGTTAAAAATCAGAGCGTAAACATAAAACTGATTTTCAACAAAGCGAAATTCTCACCAAGCTTGGGCTCATAACCTTTACTTCTTAATGCCTTGTAGTCTTTAAATTTTGTGAACAGAAATTATAATTGTGCTTTAATGAAAACCATGTTCGCATTTGCCGATAAACAAGTAAGCTCATAAAAATTTGTCGCCAAATCTACGCGATGACCAGCAAGGACTGCCAGAGCTTGTTCTGTTACCGTTAAAAGATCAGGAATGCTTTGTAATCAACCAGAATTTTGCAACAAAGGTCATTTCGGTACCGACATTATACTGGTACCTATTTTGGAAACATAACTTTAATAAATCGTGATTCAAGGCAAGGTGTCGCGTGAGCTAAATGCAGTCAACGACGCATACTTGCGGCTCCCAACGCAATGTTAGTACGCCCTGGAATTCCATTGTTTAGCGATTGGTCCTGGGTTCTACTTTTATATCGCGAAAATGCCGACCACTTCCTGACGTGGCTGATGTACACGATTGAGACGGCCTTTAAGAAGTCTGAGAGAGTATTAATTTCACTATTGTAGCAGAGATGGCTTAGTGGCTTAGACAGATAGTGGTCGGAATAATGAGATAGACAGCTAAAGGAGGCCACATAACATAAAGAACAGGTTAATTTTTTTTCGTCTGAACAGCACCACGCACGGTAGTCTACAAGAAGGTGCTGATTCACTGAGCGTCCGCATGATGGGACAGCGTAGTGCATTGAGATATTGTCTAGTTCTTTATCTTTCTGTTTTGCTATCGCGATACAAGAGAAGGTGCTTGTAAATAGTGCGCGTAGTGGGTCATTCATGTAATCGCACGTCGATTGGCGAACACTTTAAGCAATAGTCATGACTGGTTACTATTCATCATTTATAGAATTCAGTCATAT
Organism: Rhipicephalus microplus; assembly: GCF_043290135.1. NCBI lineage: Eukaryota > Metazoa > Arthropoda > Arachnida > Ixodida > Ixodidae > Rhipicephalus > Rhipicephalus microplus. The sequence goes on along the minus strand of NC_134704.1, from coordinate 27,869,983 downwards.
CAGCGCCAGCTGAAAAGTACAGTCGCGGCCACATATGTGTAGAGCACTCGAGCAGCAGGTTTTCGCCCTGCGGGGCAAAACATTGAGGCAGTATCAGGTTCTGACGTGGTCAGCCTGACAACTAGGCCGCGCATGCTCTTGATACACTGTTTCCTGAAAGCCCAAAACTGCCTCAAGGTATAGCCCCACAGAGTGAAAACCGGCTGCTCGAGCGCTCCACACAGGCATAGCCGTGACTGTACAGTTCACTCAATGAAGTCTAAAAAAATGCCGGTTCATGGACACGCAGCTACTAAAATGCGAGCGAGACACCTCTGAGTGTATTTACCTTTTAAACGAAACAAGTTCAACTGGCAGTGCTGCATGTACATGATCAAATAATTTAATTTATTTACGTGCTAGAGAGCTACAATACGAATATGAGGAACGCCGTTGTGGAAAACCCAGGGTTAATATGCGTCGCTAAGGTTTTCTGACGCGCACCACGGCCGAACACAATGGAGTTCTTACATTTCGCTCTCACAGATGTACGGCCACCTTTGCCGGGAACAATACACGCGTCCTAGAGCTCACGCACATACGCCTTAGTAACGAAGCTAACACGGTGGATCTTTTTTCTGCAATGGCAAACAGAATCAGGTTTATCCACTAAGCGTTTGCGGGAGACCGAGATAAGTATGCAAAGTCGCGGTATCAATCAATCAATCAATCAATTAATCAATCAATCAATCAATCAATCAATCAATCAATCAATCAATCAATCAATCAATCGATCGATCGATCGATCGATCAATCAATCAATTTGGATTCACAAGAAATAATATCGCCGGGGTTACGTCCCAAACCACGATATAACTATGATGGACGCCGTGGTGAAGCGCTCCACGAATTTCAACCACCTGGAGTTCTCGTGTACATAAATTTATGTACGTGGGTCTCGAGCGTTTTCACTTTCGTCGGAAATGCAGCCGCCGAGGCCGGGTATTTGATTTCGCGACCTCCGGGTCAGCGGTCCGGTCCCATAATCACTATAGACCATCGTGGCGGGTAATCAATCAGAACTTATCCCCTATGTCCAGTTTGTCTGTTCAGCATGCAGAGCGTGCAGCAGAAACCATAAACTCAATACAGAAACTTGACCTAAGCAGACTATGTTAGTTAACAGATCCAGACACAACAAGAAGTAGGTCAGCATCTCTGGCCGCAAGAACGAATGGGGTCGAGGGGGTTCGTACGAAGCCGTCTTTCAGGCGTAACTGGAAAAAAGAACAGCTTCACCAGACACTCGCACTTTGAACGCGCGGAGTTGGAGGTTTCTTCTGATCGTCTGACAGCGCAGCCGACTCGGACATAACGCACAGAGCTGGGCGACGACGCTTGCGCAGGCTGGCCTTGATTTGCACGCATCACCGCAACGAGCGGCCACACGTTGGTCGTCGCTATACAGGAAACGAGCGGGCGCGGCACAAGCGAAGCGCAAGTTTCTCTCTGCCACCGTGTCCCAGTTTCACCTGGTCGATCGATGCGGCTGGAACCTGGGTCAGCCGCCACTTCAAGGCCTTCGCCCGAAGAGGACGGCGTCCTTGCGGATGGTATTTCCAGCCGTAAGGGTAATAACGTCGGCAAGGTTCGCGACCTCTAGGCCCTCGCAACGTTTAACGGAGCCGGAGTCAGCCAAAAGTAAAGCGAACGCGAGTGTGTTAACAGGACGACATGGAAGCCGCGCCGAAATTGTACGTGACACGCTTATTTGTCGCGTCACATTTACAGTAGCGCACGTGTTGGAACAGTTCATAAGTACTGCGCGAACGTGTAAGTTTTCTACTTGCATACATACATACATACATACATACATACATACATACATACATACATACATACATACATACATACATACATACATACATACATACATACATACATACATACATACATACATACATACATACCACAATAAAAAAAATAAAAGCACCCCCCCCCCCCCCACACACAGTGGTCTAGTGGCTAAGGTACCCGGCTGCTGACCCGCAGGTCGCGGGATTGAATACTGGCTGCGCCGGCTGCATTTCCGATGGAGGCGAAAATGTTGTAGACCAGTGTGCTCGAATTTGGGTGCACGTTAAAGAACCACAGGCGGTCCGAATTTCCGGAGCCCTCCACTACGGTGTCTCTCACAATCATATAGTGGTTTTGGGACCTTAAACCCCACATATTAATCAATTATTAAAAAGTAAAACTGACCCTTCACAACATTAAAATGCTGCGAACACAAGGTGATCAATGCATAAGGTACATAGGATTGATATAAGATACATACAATCAAGTGAAACAACCATAAGAAACACCCCTTCGGTGTTACTATACAAAAAACAAACCAATAAGCAGAACACATCTTTGTCTTGTAGACAGAGTATCGAATTAAGGCTAGATTGATGCGGCTTAAAACTCGACGCGTGAATATTGACTTTGATTTCGCTGAGCACCGATGACAAGATAAAGGGTAGTCAAAATAGCTTAACAAGCTTTTTCATAAAAAGTGGAAGTCAAATACAAAATGATGTATAAAAGAACAAGTGCTCAACTGGATGAATAAAACGCAGAAAACCGGAATGCCTGAAGACCAACGGCACTGAAGATAAAAAGAAATAAAGAAAGTCGCTATGAAAGAATCTACGCCTCTTTGCCTGTCGTACACCTATTGACTTTGACAAGCTGCTACATGTCTAAGTTAAATAAAAGTGCTCGTGGAACAAAATGAAAGAGAAGAAGCGAGAGCGAAGCATGTCTCTGTGTTCTGGCTTCATGTCCCACGCGCTGTTATTCGATTTGGCTTCTGCTGCAATTAACTCTTGACTACACTAAACCGAAAGATAACAACCAGTATTCTATGTACGGCTTTTTGTACTATTAACGTACCATAAATCAGCTTAATTTATTCAGACTACTGCGGCTGTCGCAGCCCCCGCACCTTTATAAGTTGTACCTGTACATATTAATAGCAGTCTGCTATGCCATTAATTCTAAGAAACCGTCTCCTCCAGGATATTACCGTATAGCATTGTGACCGCATACACCAGAAAGGCAACAAGAGAGCGTTTGCCAACGTTAAGGCACAAATTAGGTACCTGATTTGCGAGGGTATTGAGCTAACAATAAATGCTGCGTCTTTATATCCCAAAACCATCGTATGATTATGAGAGATGCCGTAGTTGGGATATCAGGAGATTTTCGACAACCTGGATTTCTTGTAGGGCGTGCACCTAAATCTAAGCGCACGTTTGTTCTTCGCAGTTCGCTCCCACTAAATTGCGGTCGTTGTGGCTTGGAATTGAACCCGAACCCTCGAGATTAGCAGCACGACACCTTACGTGCTAAGCTACCTTAGCGGGTGGCCTTTTCACACCAGACCTTGACTGCCATAGTGCGCAGTTACATTTGGCTCATTTTTGGGCACTTTCAGTATACTTGCTTCTTAGATAACGGTGTTCGCAGGTGGGAGGGGGTTGAGAAAGTTACGCCAATTTTCAGCTATGTAATTTTAATAAATATTTAGGTACACTTCCAAAGTGTCAAAAAGTGCCGTTCACAAAACTTTTTTAATCACAAGTTTTCGTAAAGCTGACTCTGCCGCTAAACGATAATAATTACAGAGGTGCACGCTTTACAGGACGCACATCGGCTCGCTTACAGTATCCGTTAAAGACGTCGTCGCTTGTGCCCACCCACTTCATTTTCCTGTCTTGTTAGGGGGAAAAGAAAAAAAAAAGACACGTCTCCTTTCTCCTCCAAGCTTTTCCAGTCACGCGCCTACTTCCGAAACGAAAGGTGGTACACGCACACTTTCTTACGGCTTGCGCTTCGTGTCTACTTCCCACCTTTAACCACCCCGAGTTCATGGTATATACTAGTTCAATGCATTCATGGCAATGCGGCCAAACGCTCGCTAAATCGTTCTAAAACAAAGGAGGTTACACCCAGCGAGTATGACGTAGCAACCCTTTTTTGTCAGATAGTGCTCAATGTACATGCCATTGGCTGCTACTGGGGAATGAGAGACAGGAGAGTTCGGCTTTTAGCTAACGCGCACGCTGCGAATTTTTCATTGTTCAACAACGCACAGGAGAAATCTCCCACTGGCCCCACCTTGCAGGTCAAAGAGTAAGACATGTTACGTTCTACGACGAGGGACCAACGGGTACCGCTTTAAGGAGCTTCGCCCCTAAAACGTCATTTCTCCGTGGGCGGCTAAAGGCTCTCCGAAACCAGCGCGTTGTTCAACTCGAACGGAGAGCGCCACAATCAGCGGCATACGCCACAACGCTGCAACGAAGCTGCTTCATCAATGTCGTTTGAAACAATCTCCTGAAAGCTTGACTTTAACCTATCCTCTCAGAGAGCACAGCGTTCTGGAGATCAGTCACGACAGAGAAGGAAAAAAGTGTCTAGATAAAAGAAAGAGAGTCAAAGAATACAAAAGACCAAAAATCGGGAACGCTTCCGAAGAACCATACTGCAGCCGAACGCCCTGCGTTCGGAACGGGTACACCGGAAGATCCTTTAAAGCCCGAAGGCTTTCAGCTCGATTATATGCGACGCGAGCGACGTGGTGGGCCTATGGGGTCGCTCAATGATGCAATATATCTGGCCTTTTTTTTTCTCGCTCTACTTTCTCTTCCTGGCGTCCACTTCAAGCTCTAGAGGGAGTGCCCTTCGACAGTAACCGGCCTCAATTTGTTATCGAAAGAGCGAGCGATAAAAGATAGTCGCCACACACGGCCCACGTGAAAACTACACGAATGAAGAAGATACGAAAAACGGCCAAGTGTGTTAACATGAGTGCGCTAGAGGATGAATAATTGCGTCTTCTCAAGAAACAGAAAACATGCGACAGCAAAGTCCGGCCATCGCTTCGCGGCAGGCGTCTTTTCTTTTAAAGCGGGGACGATGAAAAAGCACCCTGACGGGTCTTGTGTCCCCTACATCGCTTTGAATTTTTCGTCAGCCGCCTCTGTGTCACCAGTGTGCGGTAGGAGAGTGCGGTGATTTAAATGAAAGAGGAATGGATGTCGGTGACAAATAGTTTCGGCGTGTACGCATGAAAGAAGGAGGGAGGGAAGCGTGTCGCGTTCTTGCTGAGTGACGTAGACATTCGTGGACAGGTCCCGAGCGCGCGTTGCTGCCGTTTTTTTTGTAGCTAGTTTATAATGAAATAATGCCAAAAAAAACGGTGCGTGCCGAACGACATGTAAATGATGGCGATTGGTGTCGCGAGCATTTTTCTTGTACAAGCGGGCGTATACGAAAGTAGAAAGCTTGCGACGTTTTTAGTGAAACGGACATTTTTCTCCTTGTGACGAAAGATATAAAAGTGATAACTAGAATGGGCAAGCGCCTTTTGAAATTTAGTGTATAGTGCTGCATGTGAGTTCGGTCAAAGAATAAAAAAAAATATTATGTCCCAACCGCTTATAGTAGTCTCGATGGTGTAATAAATAGAAGTTGCTATGATATGCTTGATAGTAGCCATAGCAGGTTCGTAAGAATTAGAGGATATAAAAGTACACAAATAGTACACCACAAGTGCAAACATATGCCTCTTTGATTTCTGGCGCACATTTAGGAAACCCAGCTTGATGTCATTTTTATTTTTTTGTTATGTTCTTCTCCTCATCTATTATAGCCGCGTACTAACACGCTCAAGTTTCTGTACTAGTCAACCACACTAATGTCCAGTAATTTCTGTCTTTCCTTGTTGAAGTCACATACACGTGAATCAGGCGCAGTGTGAGATATATCGCCATTTTTTGCCATTTTCACGCTATTATTGGTTGAAGATCACGCAAAAACTGCTTTAGTGGCCGACGAAAAACCGTGATAAAGCAAGCATAATCTGCATTAGCACATTTAAAAGGCAGCAAACCTCGAAGCCTTTAAGATACTTGAATCGGAAGAAGCCATGAACGTTTAGTGCAGCGACACTTCGATCTGCGGGATCTGTCGAGTAGAGGATAGAATAAAGTTCTCACTCACTCCTTGATGCCCTCGTGAGGCATGTAAAGGTCAAAGTCGGTGAACTTGATCTGGACGCGCTCCTTGCCTTCCCCCTGGAAGTGGTAGTTGCAGCGCGTGCTTGGCGGGTACGGGTTCGGGTAGTTTGGGCTCGTGATGGTGCCGTTCTTGGAGCTGTTGCTCATGATCACCTGGTCACAGCTACCGTTGCCTGCGCAAGGAGAAGAAAAGAAAAAAAAAGATGTGTATTACAAACGCAAGTACAAGAGCTTCGCTTCGCTTCATGACTTAAATGTAGGAATGAAACGGGTGCCTTGAGAAAATTACGGAGGCTCTCCTGCATCTACACAAACAAGTGAATAGTTCCCGAGAAGACGGAGACTCAAGAAGATAAAAAATTATCCATGCTTGGGCTTGAGCTGATAGCACCTCTGTTCGGTTATTTTTCATAAATGACACATTACTCAACACAGTAATCCCAACATTAGAAGCACTAAAATGATTACTGCAACGGCCGCTAATAAGGGAAGTGTTAAAGTAGAAATCTGCTTCCTAACATGTTAAAAGTGGCCCCAGAAAACACATTTCAATATTTACCTCATCTACGGCTACAATACGACTGAATATTCAAATGTTTTTATAACTTTTACACTTACTACAAATTTCGGTTTTCATTCTTTCACGGCAGTGCATCGCGCACGCCAACCACGGCTTGCAGAAACAAAGACGCTTTGACTAATAAAGTCACTTAATTATTTATGCACGTAGAGCTTTTGTCTCTCTATCATCGGGTGTCTTTGCCGTGGTGTCGAAATCATGGTCTTCCTTTTTACGCACCGAAATTCACATTAGCCTACGCTCGCGCATATGAAATATTTGAAATATGGCATGATCATTCGACCTGGACTGCATTCATCGACAGCTCGTCGCCTTATTATGCACGAGGACTGCTCCCGAATTCATATTCGCATTCTCTTCTTCTTCGTTCGGGTCGCTATGAATAATCAACATACAGGCGATTTCTCAATGTTTCGTCTCCAGACCATCTCGACACAAAGCACAATTGTATGTCGAGCGAAGGCGAGGCGGTGTCAGGCTCTTCGGAAAATAACGAAGAACCAGAAGACGGGGTCATGTTGCGAAGCATGGCTACGCAGTGCGTACTCGCTCATCAGCCAATGGGAGACCCAGGAGAGCCGGCTCAACTTTCAATGGATGTATCATGAGGGACGTCGCCTGCGGGAAATCCGATTCATGCGTCTAGGCGCGATTCAATCAAAGAACAAGCGATGCCCGGATTACCTCTGCGCCACACAAACACGTCTCTCAGCGACAGTGACGCGGGGACGTGGGGGAGGGGTGGGGGTGGAGGAAACGTGAGCGCAGGCATCCTGCGGCGGTTATTACGACTAAAGACACTCACAGAAAAAGCACGCAGACTATAGCACACCAATATGACGCCTTGACAATAAACAATGCATTTGCATCATGATATGAATCACAGCGGTTGTGTTGGATACGTCACCATATTACTTCAAGACCGAATACGCTTGAGCCAATATATTTTTTAGCGACTATAGTGATTTCTCCGCAAGATGATGAGATTCGAGCAGATATTGCGAAGTTCGTCGAAAAGAACTTAACCTGCAAGAAATAGTTCTGACACGTGTCAAAAAAGTCAGTGTTGGAGAAGAACATGCTGAGGAAGATGGCGGAGGCACTTCTCTGATGTCCGTTTATTCTCCTAAGATGCATCAAATCAATTTCCTGCATAATATAAGAAAATCAACAACTTTTGTTTCTCATCTCTATGCCGTTAGTCGAGGAGGCAGACGCAGATACGCGAGTAGCTCCCCTCACAAGCTACACAATTCTCGCTCAGTTTCTAGACTGGCCTCAATATATGTCTTACTATGGTCTCTAGCGGTTCTACTGTTACTAGTAAATCAGTAATACCTTCATCTTGAAGTCTAGATACTGTGTCTTTTTCTGTTTCTTTAGTTTTGTACTGTTTTTTTTTGTGTAAATTTTTCTTTGCAGCTTGCAACTGGAGCTGCAGCTCCGTACAGGGGGCTAGGCCCAGAGAGGCCACCTATAGCGACCCTAGAGGTCATCATCGTCCTGCTTCCTTCACCCCCTCTCCCCTGCGCCTCCTCACACAATTCTTTCATGAATCAATAAAGTCGTCTATCTACCTACCCACATTACCATTGATGCTTGTGCTAAGATAATATTCTCGCACTGTAGACCCACCCAAATTCAAATCACCTTAACGCGCAGTTCAGTGCACATTAACGTTAGACTAATTGGATGTTCAGAAACAACCAGTGGAATTGCACCTTGACCAAAACAATCCTGTTCTGAATGAAACGTCGTGTTGTACAATACAAAGACAAACTGTCCAATGACGAGTCGCATAATTCCTGTACAGCTTGCAACGCCTGACCATTCGAGACCGAAGCGTCGACACCTGTACGGGTTAGAGCAAACAGTGTGCCACTGCTACGCACTGCCGACGTAGACAGGTGCAGCGAAGTAGAGGATGCGGTTGGCACTGTCTAATCGAGATCTGCTGTCCCAACGCAGTCAGCGATTGAACGAGCTTTGCGACAGGATCAAAGCCCTCGCTGTCGTACCACAGAGATTAGCCAGTGCGCTTACCGCGTGTCAGGAAACATGTCCTTCTTTCGCGAGGATTCGTACCGTGATGTTTCCGTCTTCTACTACACTGCACGTGACTAGTCAGCGGTACAACATCTACATTCTTTTGAAGAAGGCCATTAAAAAGGACGAGGCAACCGAGCCGCATGGCTTCTACCCTCGTTTGCCGAGTGTTTACCCAGTCGTTCGGTGGCGCCACGACCGCGCGCGCTAACCTTCTGAGAACACAAAAGGAGGGGACCTTGCGGGAGCGATCTGCAGACACTATTGTCTCTCAACAACGTTTGCTACAGTCACACACGCACAGCGATTTAGATCGACAGAGTACGATAAATTGGTTTTGTTGGTTTCGCCGATGGAAGAAATACAATTAGGCGTTGCACCTTACGTGCCTCGCGCGGCTTCTTTTCGAACTTCTTCGCAGGTTTGTCTATTCTTACAGAGCCTTCGCGAGAGCAGACACGTTGAAGTAAACCAGACAAAAAGAGTCAGAAAGCACTAAAAAAAAGCGGGCGTAGGATTCAATTGAATGCAAGTCTTCGTCGGCCACTATTCGCAAGATGAAAAGGATAAAGAGAATAAGGCTTTTCAGCTTCGTGTCCCATGGAAGTGCTTGATGCACGAAGTCGGCTTAGGCAATGCATGCTTTCAAAGTCTCACTTCTGGCTATTAACAATGGCGAGAAACTAACAACACAGATTCGTGCTCAGGCCTACGTCCTAACACGTGCACGAGGCTCAACGAGGATTCGACTCCATGTCAGAACACCGATCAATGCTTTTTTTGTTTCCCGCGCGATCCAGGGTTTCGTGCATAAAGACCATTCCTTAGGTAAGGGCGGAAGTGGCGACGAGGGTATTTTTCAACCGTTTCGCCAACAGCGGGAAACGTCGAGCGGCAATCGAAAGTTTTGGGGGCGCACGCTCGCGATTAATTTATCACTCGGACTCCCTTTCCGGTGGTCCCGCTGGGGCTTGAGCAAACGACGGCGGCGGGCGCCAGCGCGGCGGATCCACTTCTGAAAGAGTGATGGCGTCGACGACAATGACGGGGCCGAACGGCGAGCACGAGCACGATGAGCCGTGACGAGGGCGCATCGGGGACGCGATAAATAATGCCCGCGCCTTTTGCGCCCAGTAGCACTTCGTCCCTGCATCGCGCCACGAAATGAGCGCAGCGCCGCGCCAGTGTGAGCTCGCGTTAGCCAATCACACGGTGAAAGCGTGTACAGCTGCGTATTGTCTAGTAAGATCAACACACGGAGATTAAGTGTTGACGCGCGACGCAGCGACACCATTAGGTTCATAGTCGTAGGCAAATATGAAGCCTCACTCGACATTGTGAGTGCGTGTTTGTCGAGACAAATATCCGACAGCCTAGAGGTATAAGCAATGCGCCACACAATCACGGTGTGAAACACAATGCCATCTCCCCTTAATTACTTTCCATCGAATTCGTTATTGCATCAGTTGTTCCGAACCCACCACGCTGATTGAGCGGACAGTTGCGTTAATACCAGTATCCATGACCTATATTATACGGTGCGGATCATGAATGAATGCCAGCGGCCGACTTGTTCACGCTAAGCGACTTTCTGTACGAACATTTCTCAACAGCACTATCAGAATCAGCTTAAGTAGAGGAAATTGCGGCAGAAAGCAAACGAACGTTTGTCATGACAGAAGCTATCACCATTGATTTCCCATTTTTGAAAAAGTGTAAGCGCGGACGCCGTCAGAAAAAGTGTACCCGTGCATTAAACAGGAATTTTCGAGCCTTCCTGCTTGAATTAAGGGCATTGTAGATGAAGCACGGACACTTCAGGATGTTTGACACTTCTTTCAATTGTGGGACCATCTGCCTCAGGACATGTCGTAGCTCTTTTCGCGCTGCACGCAATTAGATACATGCGAGGTATCGGCCCGAGCCCTCAAGGCGAAGTCAACAATGACCGCTCCTCTGTATTGCCCATCTCGCTTTCTGTACATTGTCTCTCCCCGTTTGCGCGCTTACGTATTACTTGTTTCGCAACAGGGACAGGCGGCGCTGGCGTCACCACAGCACTTACTCGATGCGCGGAATATTGTCAGGGACGCGGAGGTCGGCGCCAGGTGATGTTCATTGACGCCAGCCACGTTTAGACGAGCGTCAGTTGCTGAGTGAGGCGAGACAACAGTGGACAGAGGCCAGCCAGCCCACGCCCTCGAGAGCCACGACTGGCACCTCAGAATCGTACACGTGAGCGATCCACTTCTGGGAAGACGGGCTCTAGGCAACCGAAAAATGACAGTACCTACGCCCACACCGCCGATCCTTGCAATAAGGCATACAAGGATAGAAGTGAAGCAGCGGAGGTGTCCGTCTCAGAGCGTTAATGCTTAACTGGGAGGCGACGTGTTCATGTGCCATTATGCTGCACAATGAGGGCCCACGCAAAGTGGGGGACTGTACGTGTGCTCAGCAGAGGACTGCTCAATTATGCAGCGGAACGTCTACGCTGTCATAGGATTTTCGGAACACGTGGATGAACCCATTTTCATGCGTTGCCCTCTCTGCCGCGTTCAGACGTGGCTGCATAGTGGGCACCCGCCATTTTGATGGTGTGAAGATGTTTCGCACAAAATCCAGTTAGTGAGTATTCCGTGGAATAGAGATCGAATGAACTTGGGAGGACACTCAAGTTGTTGCGTTATTTTTCATTCACGCGCTGGCAATAGAACGAATGAGAGTTTTTTTTTCTTTAGGAGAGCGACGCTTGTGGAGCAATATGAAATGCTGATCGGGCGTATTGAAGACACGTTTTCGTGAACGACGTTTCATTTTCCTTTCATATTTATTGTGTAAAATTCTGATGAACTAGCAATGAGAGCGGGATAAATTGAGAGTAGGGAAAGAGAAGGGAAAAAAATTCAATTTCATAGAGTTACGATACGCCGGCTCATAATATTCAGGCTTGAAGTTTAAGTAAATGTAAATAAAATTTCTAGGAGAAACCAGGTGACTAATCCACAAAGTTTTCCTTTCGCAAGCGCATTTTCTCATTGGACAGCTGGCTTCACGAACGATATGTTCCGCATCGTGATTGGCTGAAATATCGTCCCACGAAAGTTTTCATAGCATAAGACGTTATTGTTAATACGCGCTCAGATAGCGTGAGAACCGAAAAACTTCATAGTTCAGAAACCCTGGTTACTGTGCGTCATCGCTCGTCCTACTATGTAGTTGATAATAACATTATGGGCAGTGACAGTGCACAAACTCACGGGACGAAGAGAAGATACACAAAGATACGTTATGGGCTGTTACTGCCCATAATATATTACCAACTAGCCCAACTATGAGTCCTGCTTCTGATAATATCGATAACGTCGAGGAGCAGGTGTCGAAAGAATCGGCGTGTTTCGTTAATAACGCAAGCAACTGCTGCGCCTGCATAGCTGTTAAATCATCACTGATGAGGGCTGTGAAAGGAGAGGATGATCCGGGCTTAATCATAGAACGGTCGTTGGTAGAGGCCAGTTTAAGTGGCGTGACGCTGACAGGCTCAGCATCCACAACACAGGCTACTGCAGTGCCCTCTGGCAGGAGAACTTTCTCTGGTGTTACATTCGTAGCAATGACGAGCGCGGAGCCATGGTGGAAGCGTACGACACCATATAATGGGTTTTACGTCTCAAAACGACTATATGACTACGAGAGACACTACAGAGGAGGGCGCCGTGAAACTCGGATTTCCTATGTTATTTAACATGCGCCAGTGGCGTATCTAGGGAATGACACCTCAAACCCAAGCCCAAGACCCCCCCCCCCCCGAAATTGTTCTTTCGCCTTAGCATACAGAGCAAAAAATGTCTATTCCGAGGAGGTGCCTCTTCCGAAATCAGGCAGGTGCCTTTCCACCCCCGCCCACCCAAGAAAATTCTGCCTACGCCTTTGACAAGCACCGACATCCCACAAACATGGGCATTCTGCCTTCACCAAAATGTTGCACAGCGTAGTTATACTCTCTCGAAGGACCCTGCAGGTCAATCAATACACGCAGCCCCGCCGCGGTGGTCTAGTGGCTAAGGTACTCGGCTGCTGACCCGCGGGTCGCGGGTTCGAATACCGGCTGCGGCGGCTGCATTTCCGATGGAGGCGGAAATGTTGTAAGCCCGCGTGCTCAGATTTGGGTGCACGTTAAAGAACCCCAGGTGGTCGGAATTTCTGGAGCCCTCCACTACAGCGTCTCTCATAACCATATGGTGGTTTTGGGATGTTAAACCCCACATATCAATCAATCAATACACGCACGATTTTCCTGGTAATCCTCGCCGCAGAGGGAACAATTAGGGATTCAAGTCTGAGACGGCATTCACACGACCGATAAACCATTCGGCGTCATCGCAAGCTTATTATGCGGGCACACGTGCCTCACTAACGGGACGGCCTAATTGTTGCTTAAGCCACTAATGGAATTATGATTGTGAAATACGTCGGATTCTAAGCTTTACGGAAATACGCTGCCATAACTCATGTTCGGCATTTAATCGGCCGTCGAAAAGGTCGACATGTCCACGCTGCCCTGCGCATGCGGGTCCACTCTACGAGAGATTTAAGCCAGTGCACCTTCGCGTTAAGTGTGCTGTTTCCCATTGCGATGTTAGTGCTTTGCTTTGATGGTCAAATAATCATGTATTTACGAGATGGCGAAAGTAAGCATTGAATGCAGCTTAAGTACCGGAATGGACCGTCAGCCTCAATTACTATGTCAGACGGGTGTGTACAGAAATGCCATCGTGTGAAACTGTGGACTATATTGAGAGAATTAATGAGTGCGGGGTAGATCACTACAAAGTGGTTCTAAAAAAAAGGATGTGATGCTAGTTAGTAGGTCTGATGGAATCTGCGTGGACGAATTACCTTCATATTCTGTCACTGATTTTCTAGCTTTCTTTTTTCTTCAGTGTTGAGCAGCCAACCAGATGGTCACTTCACTTCAACTTACAAATTTAACTTTAATTTAATGACTTAGAAAACAGATAGGATGAGGTGGTAGATGAAACATACCAAAGGCAGCTAACATGTCTACGAACTTGATATATAACACGGAAGCTTGAAAAGTGGTAATATGCTTCGAATGCGCAACTGGGAGCGCCGACGCCATCACATCGTGTGTAATTGAACAATTCCGTAAGCTAACCTTGCAGGTTTAGCCGACCTTTACTGCACCTTTCACTATTCTCGAGTAAGTAGGTCAGAGTTCAAGGTTTGAAGTGTGAGCCGATAAAAGCTCCAATATTGCTCGAAGCGTCTAGAAAAAAAAACAGTGTGCTGTAGCGAGCTAATCGCCTACTTGTGATTCGAACACTAGTTTGAGTTCCATCTTCCTTTAGTTCCGCACAAAAATCAGAAAAAAAAATGGATTTGACAAAGCCGATACATTGCTGTTCGATTTCAAATCATCATAAGGCTTGCTCCCTACAAGGAGCATATCGAGAAATGAAGGACCATTCCTATAACATTTGCTGTGCCAGGCACTTGCGGTCCAAATGATATAGGCGAAGCTCTCTCATATTTTAACAAAAACCGAGTCGGAGTGAAGGTCACAACGTAAACTATTATTGCAAGTTAAGGAATTGAAAGGAAGGCTGATAGTTTTATAGAGTTAACTGCTCGGAGGGCTTTTTACAAAGGAGTTGCAAAAGTCGAGGCGCTCGATCGCAGAGATGAGAACAAACATCTCCGCATCTCTTGAATTTGCCATTAAAAAACGAAAACAGGAACAAGCGTTCTACACCGGTTTGAACATCGATGTTGACAGTGATGAAAATTCGACGCGAAAACATTGGTATACGTAGAAAACAAAGAAAAAAAAGAAAGGTACACATGAAAGACGCATTGTCTCGACCAGTCGGTTTTGCACTTGATGCTTCCACCTCGCTGTCTTTCTCATTTTTAAAGTTTAATTTCTTGTAATATTGAGACGGAAGCTCTTCTTTTCTCCAAAAAAAAAGAGAAACAATGCATCAAATGCGCCTTCTACGCGTTCTTTTTTTTTTTGTGCATCGCTTTCAGCTCCTCTCAGTGGTCCATGTTTACAACTTTCGCTCCTCGCGGCGACTTTCTTCAATTCCTTACTAGGAAAGGCGTTTTTTTTTTTACAACCAAGATACTTCCTTTTTTTCCTTTATTTCCTATAGACGCCAGCTGCTGTACTAGTGTTACATTTTTTTTCTTTCGGCGTTACACTTTTGGTGACCTCAGAAGCGACGAAAGTTCTTATTCCGGGCGTCCGAGCTGATCTTTACCGATGCCGAAATACAAGGCTGGCGGAAGCAGCCGATGCCGCTACAGCAGAGAACAGTTTCTTTCGAGACGTGTCCATCGGCATTTCAGTTTTGGTTGCTACCTCAGAACGCGAAGGGATTCGCTTTGCTTTGCTTTGCTATCCTAGTTACATGGTGAAGTTTGTTTGTTTGTATGTAGCCGAGAATCCATGGCTTCTACCCATTCTGGGGGATTGGCCAAGAGAACATGTAGTCTCATATGGACGATAACTGCACTATTGCTTACAACAACAACAAAAAAGGTGGATGGGAGTTGTAGAATAAAGACAGTATATCAAAAAAAAGAAACGAAAGATTTAGATAGTGAAAAATAAAATCAACAAGAAAGTAGACACTAATAGCTATACCTTGATTTTGGGAGCCAACCAGACAGCTAGTTTTGCCAAACCCGATTAATTTGGTATGTCACGGATTTATCCAGATTTTAAAACTACTTCTCGACCCGCTTTTTTTATTTTAGTATCTGTTAACCTGGGCTTTATGTTGAAAAACGTTTAGAGTCATAAATAAAATTACACACCGCATGAAATGCATCTCTGTGGCAATTTCCCAAAACAGAGGCACCAAAACTTAGAACATTTGCTGTGGTTAAACTTAAACCTAGCTTCACAAATGAAATATCTAGAAGTCTTTTCCTAATTGCTGCATAGTTCCGAAATGAGCCAAAATAATATTCAATAGTTTCTGATAATCTGTTCATTGTGTGATATTTTTTAAGCTATCTGTAAAAATAGTGAATTTCCTATATATAACCCCTGATAAGTATTTTAACTCGGGAAGTACAAATACTGGTCCATCAAGTGATGCTCGGGCCAAAACATCTGCCAATTCATTTAATTGTAATCCACAGTGACCTGGCACCCACACTAATTTCAGGAGTTATAAATGCGGCGCTAAGGGATGGCGAAGGGATTATCTTCTTCTTCTTCTTCTTCTTCTTCTTCTTCTTCTTCTTCTTCTTCTTCTTCTTCTTCTTCTTCTTCTTCTTCTTCTTCTTCTTCTTCTTCTTCTTCTTCTTCTTCTTCTTCTTCTTCTTCTTCTTCTTCTTCTTCTTCTTCTTCTTCTTCTTCTTCTTCTTCTTCTTCTTCTTCTTCTTCATCATCATCATCATCATCATCATCATCATCATCATCATCATCATCATCATCCCTCGCACTGGAGATTCCCGCTTCCATCACTGATATTGGCTTGCGGAAACCACGGCTATCTCCACATCGCTGAAACCGTGTGCGTTTTTTTGTCAAAACCTAGAGTGGCAGTGGACAGGGTCTTTTTGTAATGAAACGCGTTTTTTGTAATGAAACGGGCAAGAACATTTTATCAATAAAACTTGGGGCTGTTTGGGGGTATGAACATAACACGAAACGTGCTACTCATATTATATTTATTATAGTCATGCGTTTTATAGCTACTTTCTGATTTGATCTTTCTGCCGCATAAACACCGAGAGCAGTAATTTTACTGTTGCGGCACTTCCCCCGTTGAGCAGGATGCTGTAGATTTGCGACATTGCCGAAGTGACCACGTTTTGAGAGCGAATGAGCCAAAAACAGTAGTGCGTCCGGACGTAGGTGCGAGTCAAAGTATTTCATCGACCGAAAGTTTTGAGTTGTGATCGCAGCGATGGTATGGGTGGTTTTTTTGTCCACTTGACTTACCCTCAGTTTACGTCATAATCACTAAACTGCAGTTAAAGACAACAAATAATGCCCTTCAAGCATAACGTGGCCTGTGTGTTGCGATCATCTGGTAGTAGCTAACAAAGAAACAAGCTCCTAAAAATTCCAATCTTTCATTGTTACTCTACTGCCTGTACTATGATGTCATTAGGGTTACTAGACGAGCGAAATACCATATTTCAATCTGTACATCAAATTATCTATGATCCGGCATTCAATTGTGCGTTTGTAGAGAAGACTCAGTGGAATTCGTCAAATCGATTCTGAATGCTTCATATCAAAGCTTTATTCCGTAAAATTTTCCCAAGAATATATGAGAAAATATAAGCCTGTTCGGATAACATTTTCCGAAAATGACAGCGGTAGTGAAAAGCAACAATTTTAGTGTTATATAGACCAAGTGGTCCGATGTCAAGTGTGCGTAAATTGTAGGTGTTATGGCCCGATTTCAAAAAAAAATTTGTTTGACTTTCGGAGATGCCTTTGATGCACCAGGAATGCTAGAGCAATGTGAGATGCGACTTTGATTTAGTTACTATAGGACTGCCAGTGTCCGTTAAAATTGCGTCGAGTATTTCATGTGAGCCCGAGGCAAAAATCATTGAACAGTAGGATATTAAATAAAAAGTAGAGAGATGGAAACGCAATGTATACTGGCTATTGCTGATTTCTTTTTTTGGGCCTCAAATCAAGTTTGAAGTTTAATATAGAAAGGACACACTGATTTAAGTGACTAAGAGTGACGAAATTTCTAATATTGTGCGGTGCCACTTTATTTTGTGTAATAATAAAGATCTAAATGAACGAGTGAAGCATTTCCCCTCAGTAAGTGACGCGATTGATCGAGACGTCAGTGCATATGTCAGGTGACATCTTTTGTAGACTTTTCTTGTATGTAAAACTGGTGGTACAGTATGCGCATATCAGCTGTGTTTTCCCGTGATAGTAAAAAAAAATCGGGTATGCCCATTATTACAACACTATCCTTTGATCCGGATTATATATCGAACAAACATACATAGCTTAACCAACTGAAAAAAGCGTAGTGTGCTTAGTTAGTAGAAGTGCATAAGCGAACATTTAAGTGTCCACCTAACGACACATACTGCAATGAAAAAAAAAAACGTATTTGACAGGTTTCCCAGGGAGATTTCCCCAAACGTTTTTATAGAAACATTTACCAGTAAGTAGCCACTTTTTAAATAATAATAATATTAATAATAATAATAATAATAATAATAATAATAATAATAATAATAATAATAATAATAATAATAATAATAATAATAATAATAATAATAATAATAATAATAATAATAATAATAATAATAATAAAATTAATAATAATAATAATATTAATAATAATAACAATAATAATAATAATAATAATAATAATAATAATAATAATACTAATACTAATAATAATAATAATATCCGGGGTATTAAATACCAAAACCAAGACATGATTATGAGATACGATGCAGGAAAGCGCTCCGAAAACATTGATCATCTGGTTTTCAACATGCACTGACATATTATTCTGCGCTGAGTACGCGAACAAATGCATAGGAGCTGCAGTGGCTTTAGCGCTTCAATGAGAGACACGACACTCCTTAGCTAGTGTACAACACACAAAAATTTTTAAACGTGCACAAAAAGCTAGCTAACCCAGATTATTCGAGCCAAGTCTTACCTATATACTTCTACACTGTACACCTGATGAATAAACTGCAACCTAAGTTCGCCGTTGGTTTCTTTTGATCCTTTGAACGCATCGTAGGAAGACGTGTTTACAAAAGCTCGAGCGTATACGCCGGCCGCATTCTCTGAATTTTGATGAGAGCAGTACAAGCAGGAGGCCTGGAAGTTTTCGTTAACGTCAATCTTGATGACGCCATTCTTTGTAACAGGCCAACAAAACAACATAAACAGCACAAAGGGGGTGAGGCGCTGACAGAAGCTTTTTGTAACGTTCACCTTTTTTTGTTTTTTTTTACCGAAACGTTTTTCCTGCTGCGTTCGGAACAATACCACGGAAGTGCTGTTGCAGCAGAGCTCCCACCGTTAGAACAGAGACAACCGCAGGAAAGAAAAAAAAAGTTGGCATATGATTTATAAAATTGAACGTTATTTGTTGATATGACTTTACTATTTTACTCATAAAGGGAGAGGAGTTGACATCGGAAGGATATAAGAAACTGAGAAAGGGGGCATAGTGAAACGGGTCGTCAGTGCGCTCTATTTGACGTCAATTCCAGCTTTTCATTAACCTTCACGGTGTTGTTGGCTCGACCGTAATAGACTTCGTTTTTGTTTTTCCCCTCTGAGAAAAACGAAGCAAGCGTGTGGAAAATTGAACTCGTTTTTCTTTGTTTCTTCACTTCTCGAGAACGTGTATCCGACGTGATAGCACTTGTTCCAGAGACCATCTATTTACGTATTTACTTTTCGTGTTTTCTACCGCTCCCTTTTGTTGAGCCCCCAAAGCTTACTTCTATAGGGTGTTATCCACGTTCGCACTAAAAGTAAAACGTGAGAGAAAAAAACAACAAAGCGCCTGTATTAGAGTTTAATGCAGCATCGGAGTTACGCAGAGGCAATAAGGTTTTCATTTAGGAGATTACAAAAACACAACAAAATCCAAGAAACGGATGTAAACAGACAAGATAATATCTCTGGCTTGGTTACGGGCTCCTTCAAATCGTGCACTGGGCTTTAAAGCGGTACGCTAGTGTTAAAGTTTTGCAGGCTGAAACGAAGAAATGGAACACATGTCCGTGTCGCCTCAGCCGTAACACTTGGCTTTATAATTATTCGCGCGTGTATTCTTCCTCCATTCCTCGCTCAGCGTTGTGAGATTTGCTGGCACTGGCGCTCGTTTCTTCCTGTCATAAACAGGAGCTCGTTTGGATTCATTCGTTTTTTTTTTTCAAACTCTGTACTAAGCTTCTGTGGAAAGAACAGAGCCTGTGTGACGTACGTAGCTATTTCTTCTCACTAGTGGAGCACATCACCATTCTGTTCTTTATCCCGCCGACTTTTTTTTTCTTTAGTTAAATGCCACTGGCAGCGCGAAACTTGGAGTAGCTACATCGTCAATACCAGGCGCAGAAAATTCGACGCGATGCTTTAGTACGACAAAGCGTGTGTAATTTATTCACGTAAAAAAATTGGAATAAAAAAGAGAGAGCTCGGGAGAGAAGCATTTCGTTCATTCTTTACAATGCCCATTTCCCGGCAGATCTCTTTAACAACTTGTTAGGGAACCACCCGAAAAGTTGAATCGACGGGCAATTTAATTTCTACGGCCGGAAATTACCGACCTCTTCGAGAAGGCTCCATTCCCGATTAAGCGGTTCCCCGGAGCCGAGAGTGTTGGGAGCGAGGCTAGTTGCCTTTTTTTTTTTATCCGCTGTCTTTATTACTGACACGTTTTTCATTTTATGTATCCTATAGTTCTTCGAAACACGCAGATGAGGTGCTTGCGTCTTTACACCACTAGCGATTTTCGTTTTTCTTTAACTTTTCACGGTACGCCTTTGGAATCACTCTGATTTTAAATCACGGTTAGCGTTGCCTTTACAACAATTTTTTTTGAGTGTCGAGTAATGAGATGCTGTGAGCAAAAAAAAAAAAAAACTTCACCTGAAGATTTTAATTCGGAAGCTGCGAAAGAAAAATTGCGAGCGCGATTATTCATTCGGAAACTTTCGCGTAAGTGACGCTTACTGTGAAAAGCAGGCTGACGTCGAAATACATATTTCAGCTCGGCTATAAATATTCCTGATGTACATTAGGCTAATAGAGATTCACAGCATAGTTGAAAAATATATTTGCCACTGACCGGTAGTGATTTCAACACGGGATTGGCTGAGAACTTATTTTATGAACAATTCTAGCGTGAGAGACTTTTTTTTTTCGTGAATTGGGACCCTAATTTTTGGAAACAGCTGTGTGAAAGAGAAGTGATGCAAAGGTTTAAGTAATAAAGGGAGAAAAGACAGCCACCCTTTTGTTGCACGATGCCACAAGGAAATCTGCAAAGATTGCTCAGAAAAAATAACTTTTAGTTACCGAAAAATTCGTCCTGGTCTGGAATTTGAACTATTTTCTGCCTTTCCCTCATTTTATTCTCTCTCTCTCTTAAAATTTAAGTATTTCTGAAATGTCGACAGACAAGACTTGATAACACTTGCTGACGAAAGTGTATACAACTGGCAGTACGCCGAGTCAGGCAGAGCCCAAGCTGTTCTTAGTCGAGGCTTCCGCTTTTGTTGGCGTAGTGCTGGTCACGTGGTCACGGGGCATGGCGAGAGAGGAATTAAGGGCTGCGCCGCGCCAACTGGCTAAGGCTCGGTGGAAAAGGTGAACCAATGAGAGGCGCAGAAACTAGAAAGAAGGTGAGCCTGGCGATCAGATTCGCTGTTTCGCCAATGATCACGAAGTGTAGCCGCGCGTTCTCTTTTATTCCCGTGAACGTCCGAGCAAAGAAGTGAGCCTTGAATCGCGCTTGGGATGCGCGTAGGTTTTTTTTATAATTCTTTCGTCATGTGAGCGCCGCAAAAACGAACTGAACGTCCAGCTCGCGCGCCCCGAGCCACGCTTGAACGGTCACATGGTACTTCATTAAAGTTTCGCGATCATGCCAGATACTTCGTCCGATGAAACATACAAAGACGAATAACCTAAAAAAATACGTAACATACGACTGGATAAGTCTGCGCCTGACTAGACTAGAAAATAACTACCACAAGCAGTGAACATAATCTGCAAGCGAAAAAGCTGCACCACCTGAGTGGAAAACCTCCCCCTTCCCACTCCTGCTTACTCTCCAGCGTCTTCAAAAACACCCTCCCCCTTTTTTCCCCTCCATATATATAGCCTCGTTTACTGACTCGGCATCTGTGCGTGACTGGAGATCAGCGTTGCTTCTCGCAAACACTGCGCCGAGATGGCGCTGCCCATTAACGTCCCCGGGATGAACGACATTTTGCCGACAGGCGGCGCTGCCCAGCAAGACCGGTGGAAAAAGCGCTAGAAGGTAGCAACATTGGTTTTAATCTGTCACACAAACAGGGCGGCGTGATGATTGAGCAGAAGCTTCCAGGTTTATTTTATGCGGACGATATCGTCTTATTTGCGGACAGTCGAGATGATATACAGCAGCTGGCGAATATATGCGGAAGGGAAGGTGAAGCTCTTGGACTAGGATTCAGTGTAACGAAGTGTGGATTGATGGTATTCAATGATCCCTGTGATCAGACGGTGTCCATACAAGGCCAAGAAATACCGAGGGTAAGTGAATACAAGTACCTTGGAGTATGGGTAAATGAGAGTGATAGATACATGGAGGTACAGGAAAAAGCCTCGGCAGCAAAAGGAAAGAGGAATGCGGCAATAATGAAGCACAGAGCGTTGTGGGGATACAATAGGTATGAGGTGCTTCGAGGTCTGTGGAAGGGAGTAATGGTTCCAGGGCTTACTTTTGGGAACTCAGTGGTGTGCATGAGGGCAGAGGTGCAATCGGGAATGGATGTAAATCAAAGGACTGTGGGACGCCTCGCGTTGGGTGCTCACGGGAAGACGACAAACGAGGCTGTAAAGGGCGATATGGGGTGGGCAGGTTTTGAGGCGAGGGAAGCGCAGAGCAAAATAAGGTTCGAAGAAAGGCTAAGAAATATGAAGGAGAGTAGATGGGCAGAGAAGGTGTTCCGTTATTTGTATAGGAAGAGCGTGGACACACAGTGGAGAAAAAGAACTAGAAGACTCACTAGTAAATATACGGCTGGTATTGTAAGCCATATGTCAACAAAGAGCGTTAAGGGAAAAGTCAGGGAGGCGGAGAGGATTTACTGGATGGCAGCTATGGAGAAAAAACCGGCTTTGAGTAACTACCGAAAGGGCAAAAATGAAATAAGGAGGGAGGCATTTTACGATAATTCAAGGGGAAGCGCTTTACTGTTTTAAGCGAGATCGGGTTGCCTTAGAACGCGTAGTTATAAAGCAAGATTCAGTAAAGAAGAAGAACAATGCACATGCTGCGGGAAAGATAAGGAAACGGCGGAGCATGTTCTGATTGAATGTGGAGATATCCACCCAGGTGTACGTTTGGGCACGAGCCTACAGGAAGCCTTGGGTTTTAGGGACAACAATGGAAAGCTGAACACACCCGCGATTGAAATAAGTAAGAGACGGTTAGAGTATTGGTGGCAGAAAATTAGAGAGAAAGGACAAAAATAAATATTGGAAAAACAAAATATGGACAGTGTGCCGTAAATGGCAGAGAACTTAAGCTGAAAATTTACCTTTTTTTCCATTAAGATAGAATTTATCGAAGTAGAGGCATTAGGCCAACATAAAAAAAAGTTTTTTTTTTGTCGAGCCTGGTGGCATACTTGTCACCACCCCGTTATAAAGGGGACGCTCATAGCATCCATCCATCCATCGGCGGCAGCACTTGGCGTTGCTATTCTCGGATGCCGTTTTAGCGCGGTCCGCCAAAGTGCGGCCTGCACGCACTAGCGCGAGTTTTACGGCTGTCTCGGATATGCTTGGCGCTAACGCGGAAGGAAGGAAGAAAGTTTAAGCGGAAAGACAGGGAGGTCAGCCAGTTCTTAGACCGGCTGGCTACCCTGTGCTGGGGAAAGGGGTGAAGGGAATGAAAGATGTTAAAAAGAAATGTTGCGAAGAGAGGGAGAAATAACGCGCGTGCTCACGCACCCGTCGAGATGAAAACTCTGCGAGCCCATTTTGCTAAGGCGAGTACGGAGGCGCGGTTTAAGCACACTCGCTGCACACGGTTTTGGGTCTACGGAATTCTGCTGCCGAACGCGAGGTCGCGGTTTGGGTTGACAGTTGTGGCACCGACATATATGTGATGACGTAAGTCTAAATCTTTCGAGTATCGCGTTTTTTTTGAGTAGAAAGTAAATCTGGCAAAGCGCCATAGTTTGGAAGGGATGTACACCAAGTCAGTTTGTGATTTTTCCCGGGCGGTGTCCTTGATATCTGGTGTTGTTTTAGGGACATAGGAGTCAATTATGTATATACGCATTTGATTATTTAAATTATTATTAACTCTGTAAATAGCCAGTTTTTGAATAACAACACCAACAATATTATTATTATTATTATTATTATTATTATTATTTTTATTATTATTATTATTATTGAAAGCCGCCATGGTGGAACAGGGAGTAGAGTGCTCGACTGCTTTAAGAAAGGTCGCTGGTTCACATCCAGCCACGGTAGTCACATTTTCAATGGAGGCGATATACTTGAAGATCACGTGCTTAAATTTATGTGCACTTTGAAAAACCCCGGATTGTCAATAGAAATTTCCAGTACCTTTCATTATAAGGCGTGTCGTAGAATGACATTAAATAGTTAGGTAATTTACAATACCGCTAGCTCCAAGTAGGGGCCGTAACAAGGTGGACTGACACAAATGCACGTGAAAATAACAATGAGAGAAAGAAAAGAAAAAAACAAGAAAACAAGCTTTCAAAAAGACATGATTCATAAAACAACAATGATGAATCGTGAAACAACAAACAACCCAGCAAAAAGATTATATTTCTCCTACTATTTTTAATGAACGTTTGAAATTTATCCACGTGTCCATATAATGACCTTGACACGCAAAACACTAGAAAGCATTATTATTAAACCGCTGTTAGCAGGAATAGATGGCAATATCCCAAATCTGTAGCAATATACCAACTGCACAAGCCGAGTTGGTAAATGACGTTAGGATTTGCAAATATTTACGAGAGCTGTTGCACTTTAAATTTTAATCGACTAGTGGTCTCGGAATTTATCGACAAAACTTCAGCAGATTTCATTGTGTCTTTGTGATAACTGCGCTAATCGCCCGATCAGTGTTCACTTCACTTTTGAAACTAAAGCTGTTGCTCCCGCGGTTTCGTCGGTTCACTTCTGCCCCAACCTTTTCAAAAACGAATCATATTTTGTCCAGGCCATTGTTCCTACAAAACACTGCTTCACATGTGGAGAACACTCGGACGTTCTGAACATTTTAGCTCAGATTATCTTAATTTACCTCAACGTTGTTCCACGCGCATGAACGGTAAATGGATGTGAATGCCTTTCACGCACGGTTGCCGAAAGCATATGCCTAAATTCGTAAATTACGTAGAGGGGAATGAATCTCTGTTTTCAAAACCTGTGACTCAACTATTTCTTGGACGGCAGCGCACGATGTTAGAAGCTAACGTATTCTTCAGGGCCCCCCGACGTTTTACGCTTGGATACTTTCAAATAATAGCACTTTTACAACACATGTATTGTGTTGTAAAGGGGAAGCAAGAGGGTGGGGGGGGGGGGGCTCACTTAAAGGCATTCGTAACTTGCAGCAGTCACGTTCGCGCGTGCGCAAGAATGCGAGTTGTATACGACATCAATTATTCAGTCAAAAGACACCAAATTTCGCATGAAAGAGCAACAACTTTTATGTTTCCGTGGCTTCAGTGATGACAAAAAAAAATTAAAGAATGAGACGTGAGGATCGTTTCACATGTTGGAGTAAAACGATGCACTCTGAATTTTGGAATGTTAATAGAGCCACCAAACCATTTCATTAATTAGACGTCGCGCTCCTTCACGGGACTCCTCCGGGCGAGTGTAATCCTACACGTGCCGCTTTCATAATCACATCAGCGGTGACGCGACATTCCACACTCTCGTATGAGACCATCACGTATCTCGGAAAACTTCTTTCTGCGTCATTTCGTAGGAGACTGAATCAGAGTAATGACTCCTCTTTCCTTCTCTTTCTCTCGCCCCTACACTTCCGAGTTTCGTGTGTCTTTTCCCTCTCCCGCTCTATCGCCGCTTTATGGAACAAGGCGGAAGTGCCCTATACTTAACCTCTTCGCGTATCAAGTCGAAAAAGCTCGCCCCTGACACGACAGAGTTCCGCAGTACATGCAGTTGAACGCGGGCTGACGACTATTGCGACGGCTGTCGGCAACGGATCCGGTCGACATGTCGGAAACACGGCCGAGCAGCCGAACAACCCTTATCGTCGATACTGCAATGTCTGACAGCATGCCTAGAGACTTTCGGCGGAAGCCCAAGTAAAGAACAACCAATCTTCCAGCAAAACTCCAAAGCAAAATATGGACATCCTTCTCTGGCCGAGATATTTGATCTACACTCCCCAGTTCTCAAAAAAAAAACAGTGCAGCACTGCGGCCAGATCGACGCAGATCAGAAGTCGAATTCGCAAAGCTGTCAGCGCAAGCGCTTCTCTTTATCGGCGGCCGGCACTTCCGATGTTGCTTTTTTTTTCTGCTTCGAGATAGGATAGTGTGCGCAAGGGGAGGTGCGGTACTGCGACGACGGCGCATTAGTGCTTGCGCTCTTGAATTTTGAGACCCGCGCGTGGCCTTCGCAAGACGATGCACGGTAATGCGAAAGCCGGAGCAAAAGTGGCCGCCAACGAAACTCCGACGCCGCTCGATCAATCTTCGTCACGCTGCTCTCAACACGAAAAAGCTTCTCCGGCCGAATGCTTCGGTTTGTTTCGCCAAACGCGGCGGGCTCCAACTTTAAAACTTTCGCGGTCGAACGGTGTAGATGCAAACTCGTACCATTGAGACATGATCTCGGAGCGAGGCCCTTCGTAAGCCGCGTACATTTTTTTTCTCTTAGGACGATTGCTTATTCGACGCACGCACTTATGACTGTCCACCGTGTCAGCTTCGCATCATCTCTGCCGGCTTTTCTCTCGTATGGTAATAAATAGCGTAAGGCTTATCACGCAAACAGAGATTGCAAACTTTGAACGCGGCTTAGCTGTTGCCGTCGACTCACATAGATAGCCTTAGATGATTGAGTTATCGATTCCCAGGCTGCTCAAAGGACACCGCATGAAATTGGGCGCTTAGCGATTCAGTTTTGTTTCGACGTTTCTTCGAATAAAATTCAAAACGAATGCAGAGTTAGATTTTTAGATGCGGAAGCATCTTATACTCGCGCCTTGTAGTGCGCCGTCCGCGCCATCCGCACCGCTTCTCGAACATTCGCCAGCTGACGCGCGCGCATGCGCCGTCGCGCCGTCGCCCGCCATCTGTGCCGCGCGCGCTTCTCCTTGGAGAACATTCGACAGCTGACAGCGCATGCGCCGTCGCACCGTCGCCATCTGTGCCGCGCGCGCGCTTCTCCTTCGAGAACATTCAACAGCTGACAGTGCATGCGCCGTCGTGCTGTATATATACTCAAGGTCGGCGCTCGCTCGCTCAGTTGCCGCTCGTCCGTTGGTTTGTACGGCGCGTCGACGTCCGAAGTCGCCGTGAAATGAATGCCAACGAATCCACAAACACAATGATCGACGTCCCTTCGACCAGCGCCGCCCTTTCGCATACGTGTGTGCGTGTTCACTCATTTAACACCCCCTCCTACAATTACGTTAACCAATTTAGCCATCGACCCAAGTAAGTCGCAATTTAACACCCCATTTCACAACCACGTTAACCAATTTAGCCATCGACCCAAGTAAGTCGCACTTTAACACCCCGTTAACCAATTATATGCTCCGCATCCTCCTCCGTGTTCCCCCCGAGGGAAGCTGCGGGCAATTTTTTTTTGATGAGTAAGCCAAAAAAATCTAATCCCACTTGCACGTTGAAAACGACGTGGCGAAACAGTCAGCCTAATAAAGCTGAACGCGTCAAAGAGAGATAAGCGAGGTGACAAGCTAAAAGTCGACGCAGCCAACTTCTTATTTTAGGATCGAGAGCACTATAGAAACTCGACAACCTAAACCAACAAATGACGCGCACAAAACGTGTTCATTAGTTGTCACGAAGACATTGCAAGGGTGCAGCGGGACGAATTTCAATCTTGATAAATGAAAACTCAAGCAGAGAAGGCAGAAGGAGATTGCGCGAAAAAGCCGAGCAGTACGGGTGAAGCAGAGATCATGGGGGTCCTGCGGGAAGATATCGAAGCAGACGGGGCGGTTAACAATACAGTGGAATTCGTGATGATCTTGTCAACGAAAAAGGCGTGTTTATGATCTTTTCACGAAGGAGGAAGGAGGAAGCAACAAAAAGGGAGAAGGCAGGGAGGTTAACCAGAAAGACATCCGGTTGGCTACCCTACACTGGGGGATAAAGGAAGGGGACAAGAAAGACGAGAAAGAGGGAAGAGAGGAAAAAAAAGGGGGTGGGGGAGAGACTGACAGTAATTTCACTGCAGCGTGTAGAACTCTACCGCATGTCAGAGGCGTTCACACAAGCCTGTCTTTCTCAGGAAACGCAGCAGGGCTTTCACTGCCTTGTGGGCTGTCGAGGCATGCGTACGTTGCTGTAATAGCACCTGCACAGAAAGAGGCCGATCATCCAGTCGCCGCATTGCGTTGGCAAGTACTTGTCTCTCTGAGGCAAATCGAGGACAATGACACAGCAGGTGTTCGATATTTTCGTCGGTGCCGCAAACATCGCACGCCGCACTGTCAGTAATTCTGATTAACGTGGTATAAGCTTTCGTGAAAGCAACTCCCAGCCAAAGGCGATAGAGAAACGAAGCTTCACGTCGATGTAGGCCGGGTGGAGGCCGGAGTTGTAGTGAAGGGTCGAGCTCGTGCAGTCGTGTACGTCGTATGCTTGGTGCGTTCCACTTCGTCAATGTGAGACTGCGGGCCAGTTGACGAATCTGCCTCGCCGCATCCGCTCTTGAAAGCGGTATCGGAACGCTGTTCGCTTCTTTATGTGACGTGCGAGCAGCATGATCTACAGAATCATTGCCGCCTATACCACTATGCCCAGGTAACCACTGAAAGACGATGTCATGGCCTTTTTGTATTAACAGAAAGAACCACCTACGCTTACGACGCGAAAAAGCATATCATGCTAGCTAAATGCCTGATGTCAAATGGAGAAGGTGATGTCAGTGTCAGAATAAGCTTAAAGCAGAGAATGACAGAAAACTCAGCTGGTTGGTAGTGTTGTAGACGTAGCGTTATTTTTTCGTTTTTACGTTTGTCATTAAGCTAGGTGAGATATCAACCACGTTGCAGAGAAAGTATGAGTGAGCATTACAGCATATACAAGAAGCGGACTGTCATGTGTTGCGTAAAACGCCCCAATAAATGAACTGATTGGCCTACAGGTGCGTGCTATAAAGTTCTTTCTAGCTGCGGCTGCTTCTACGTAGGGCAGATCGGTCACTGTTAAACAGAGATCAATGCAACATAAGACGTTGACAATCCGATGCTCACTGTCTGATACAGCTCTGCATTGTCGAGAGTGTCAATTCACGAAGAAGAAAAGAATTCGACGGATGTGCATTCTTGTACAAGTACAGGAATGAAGAGACTCGCGTAATGCTTCATGCCAGGCATATCAACAGTAATGATAGCATATGCGTGAATCCGTTTTGCCGCACCAAATTCTTTTCAGCAGCCTTCTTACCGAAAACAGCCGCCGATTGGAACCACCTTCCCTCTTCCGTTGTAACAATAACAGACCCTTTGTTATTCAAGACTGCAATTTCTCAGCAATGCTTGTAACTATACGCAGTTTCCATTATCTATCTTTGTCTTGTATGTGCTTGAATTCTTACTCATACATTTTTAGTTGACTTATGTTGCCTTCCTGATTTGCGCATCTGACATTTGTTTCTTTATTTTGTCTTTTTTTCTTGTGTGTTATAAATGTTGTACCCACCCCCTCTGTAATGCCCTACGGGCTCTGAGGGTATTCTAATAAATAATAAATAAATAAATAAATAAATAAATAAATAAATCAACCATTCATTAACTTGCATTAAAGACGAAATCAAATGTCTGGACAGTTGTCTCTCACGTAGGCAATCCCACGTGTCGGATCGAAAGATATCACCCTCTTGCCAGAGCACGCACAGAGAAATCTCTCTTTCCTGCAGCAGTGCGCCTTATCAGTTTTTGGTCGGCGTTCGTACAGTGCTGACTTCTCTCTCGGGTCTTTTTGTGACCTTACATGCCGTCTCTTATCATAAAGCCGAAAGACAATGCTCTTTAGTGCTGCCGGGCCCAATATGTAACTCAGAAGATTGCGAAAAAACAAAGAAGACGTAAAACGAAGAAGTAACCAAAAGAAAACGAACGGGTATGAAAAAAAAATCTGTTACGATCGAGAAGTAAGAAAGCAAAAAAAGATCTTTGGGGATGAGAAAGTTTCGTTGCCACGCTTTATTCACTCTCAATGCCTAAATTTTCTTTCTTTTTTCACTTTCAGTCGAGTACAATGCGACCAGATCAACGAACTCATCGCCGGCAGTAAGCGCGCGTTGACGCGGAAAAAGCGGTTTTTAGAGTTAACGACCTAGTCGGTTGGCATTAGCGTTGGCCCAATGAGTGCGATACAGTGCCCGTCTCGCTTCGCAGAGACGGAGCGGAACAAAGGGAGAGAAGGAAGAAGTTACGAATGAAGCGTGAGATTTCGGTCGGCCGGGCAAGGGACAGATGTGCTTAGGACGTTCTCTTTTACCTCGCAGGAAGTGTGCAGCGCGGGAAACACCATGGACACTGAACAATTGGGCGCAAGACAAGAACCACGACGATCGCGATTTCAGAAAACGCACTGGCCAGTAGCGATAATGACTGGTACAGTACAATAGGGGTAGTAAGGTAAGCGGCACTACTAAATGAAGTGGTACCGTTCTTCCTCAGACGCAAGTACCATTGTTGCTCAAAAAGAAGCTTACAGTTGGTATTTGCTGAAAGACCTGTTCTGCCGCAAACAACAAGACATAGTAGAAAGATTCATAGACGCCGATACAGGTGACGCCAATAAATAGACTTACTCAATGTGCATGCATAACCCCCCATACAAAGATGCACGCATAGACGCATGTGTATAGTTAACAAAATTAAGGCTAACTTAAGAGGTCCAACTATTTCGTTTCTGATTGATATGGCTGAAAAAGCTGCTAATTCAACAAAAGCTTTTCTTTTTTTCTTTATAAAGTGCGTGTCCATTAACACCTATGATATCTACTGTTTCTCTGGCGAGAACTGATATCTCATGGACGTCCCAATTTGGCGCTGTGATAGATAGCTCGGCTGCAGATGTAAAGATCGCTGGCTTGAATCCGATATCTCGAGGAAGGGTGGCCGGCATGTGCAGGTGTCTCAGTGTGTGGGCAAGGACAACACGTTACCTTTCGTTCGTTCTGTGTTGCGTTCTGGGTCTAGTTCCTTTTATCCTCTATTTTCGTCTTTCTCATTTTACCCTTGCCTGCGCTGCCGATTTCATCATTGTTTGTTCGCCAAAGTCCTACTAATCTACGCTGACATTACTCTCTCTACGCAACTTCTATCTCTAATTAGTCGGCTCCAGCCACGCTTCGCGGGGCATTGCATTGTTCCAGCAAGTATCCTCGAAGCACAGTCACGTCTTCGCACGCCCCAAATGGTCGCGAAGGAGGCGACGAAAGCTTTAGCCCATTCTATCGACTCCGTTTGTGTTTTTCTGGCGGCGCAGTTGTCTTCTCCTTAGCCCGACAGAGCGGAAAACAAAATGGCCCTGACCACCGTCGCCATCGACACCGGAGGACAGTGGGAGAAGAAGGAGGCGGGCCGTACGAAGCGCCGCTGTCAACTGCAGGCGCAATTAGGGTCACTCGTCCGTCCGTTAATTGCGAGCTCGGACCGTCAACGCGCAGCACTCGCTGAGTCTGCGCGGCGTCGCCTTTAAGCAGCGCGTGTTGGCTTTCTCTATTGCGTTTTCTTTGGCGCGAAATTAGGCGCTGCTGCGGCAGATGAAACGGACCGAAAGGGGCGCGCTAAGGCGAACCCGGTATCGTCTAACGAGATTTATTTCCACACGTGTGTTTCATTTTCTGCTAACACGCGCCTCAAACAGTTACGTTTTGTCGTGGCAACTGTCATTATAGAATCAGGGAAGAAGAAAACAATACACCCATCAACATCATTGCCATTTGCCACCATTGGAGGACGAAGACGTCGCAAAAATGAACACTGGTTCATTCTATCCCGTGCAAGTTGATTCGATTTTATTCCGGCGAAGTTCTTAATTTTGTCACTTCATCAAACTTTCTGCTTTCCTCGACTGCGTGTGCCCGTGCTTCGGTAACCACTCAAAGAACCCTGGTTCGATCCCTACTCCCCACTAAGTGGACTCTCCAGTGTGCCCTTAAGAGACTCGACGATCTGCTCTGTACTGAATGGAGGATCTAGGGAGCCTGGTCACGGAGCACATCAACCCAGAAAGCCACACGACCGATCCTGATACATAATTACATCACCATTGAGCGACCACATGTGAAACCTTGCAATGTGCGTGTGTTGTAAAGTGTGCCCCTCTTTTTTTCCTCACGTTTACTCTTCCATTCACCTCCCTATGTGCGCGTTTTCAAGATGGTCAAACTAGGCAACCTCCCTACCTTTCCTATACACTTTCTCTTTCTCTCTCTGTGGCTCTTACTCTCCGCCTGATGACTGGCCTATGCATTACGTTGCATACCCTGGTCCATTTCTTTCCGCTTGACGTTCACTAGAATATCTGCTACACCTGTTCGTTCTCTATACATACAGGTGGCTACATGGTATAACTTCTATATGTCTCCTGGAATAAGCAACAAATAGTAGATTTATTCCGGCCGAGATGAAGTGGGGCACGATTTCGGTACTGCTTTATGGAAGAGGGTTAAGCTATCCGTGTGTTGAAAAGAAGCAACAGCGAGTAGCAGACATAATACACCTGTTCAGCAAGGTGGGCATGATTTATAGCGGAATGCACTCGAGAGAAAGAGAGAGAATGCAATCGAGAGAGAGAGAATAAAGATCAAAAAAAGGGCAGGGAGGTTGCACTCGGCGAGCAGCCTTCACAATGTACGGACCCAGAAAACAAGAGTACGCGGAATGTTAAGCTGTGTGTGCTTAGAAAAATGATCGATGCAGAGCGGTGAGCTGACTCTATGTATTTCCGGCTTTGTAAGCAGCACTTCCTCTATTTCTTCAGTGCTACCCAGATGCGACCGATCGAACTGTTCACCAGTGTCTTTTATTATCCTTTCCTACTCTCCCTCGCCGCCTAGCATTAGCACCTGCTTTGCGGTTAATGGAGAGAGAGAGAGAGATAACAAAACACTTATTTTGTCTTTCAGTGAGGTCGGCAAGTGGGATTCTTCGTCCGGGATCCCATCGGTGCGGGCGGCTGCCCGTGCACATTTCCTGGGACCCTCCTGGGCTTTCGGATCCGAGCTGGACAGAGATGCCTCCCCCACTTCCCCTTTCTTGTTAGGTTGTGCTCTGGGTTGTATACATGAACTGTGCAGACTTTTCTAAACCACACGTGGTTCTGCCAAAATAAAGCAGCTTCCCATATACTGTGGTCGCGGAGGAGAATACTTTGCAGGTGGCGCTTGACAATGGAGGCAGGGGATGTTAAATTTCCGTTCATTTGTGCTTCTGTTAGTGGGGTGGCGCTGCCTATCCTCCGTTATTTGAGTCTAACGTAGCCGCTACCTTCCTTCTTCCTACATGAAGGTAAAAAGAAGGAAGGAAGAACAACAACAGAGAAGCCACAGAGGGAGGTTAACCAGGCACATGGCCGGTTGGCTACCCTACCCTTGGGGATTGGGAAACAGGAAAATAAAGATTAGAGAGAGAAGGGAAAAAGTTGGCAAAACTGCCAATAGATGGGGTGACGCGTATGCAGCGGTGGTACTATGCAAATATCAAAGGCGTTCCCATAGGCCCGTATTCGTCATGAAGCTCAAGGGGGCTTCGACCGCACTGTGGGCCGACGAAAGACGAGGACGGTGCTCCAGAAACATCTGAAGAGAGAGAGAGTTGGCGATCGTCCAATTGTCGCAACGCGTCAGAAAGTGTTTTCCTCTCTCAGAGGCGAATCAAAGGTCTGCGGTACCGAAGACATCGATGATCTACCTGAATGTAGCATATACATTTACCCCACCCGTAATCACTATATTGTGAGTTGTGCATCGGCGAGACGCGGTGTCTCGTGATAACGTATTTTTATTCGGGCCGCTTCGTTCTCTGCGAAGGGGAATGTGGCACCACGACGCCACTGCAGGTTTTAAAATGTGCCACAGAGTGCTGCGTGGTGGGTATAGTTATGCACCACAGGTACCTAGCGAAATTGTTCAAGGAGCACACCAGGATTTACCTCTAGTGGACCGGAAGTTGAGCGATGGCTTGAACATTATGAAACCCCAACTAAACATATGAACTTATAAATAGGATGTAATGACTCCAGTTAAAGATAGTTTAAATTAAAAACCATTCAAGAGCATACCTTTAGGTAATGTAAGAGTGAATAGAGTGTCAGAGTAATTGATTGATTGATATATATGTGGGGTTTAACGTCCCATGACCACCACATGATTATGAGAGACGCCGTAGTGAAGGGATCCAGAAAGTTAGACCACCTGGGGTTCTTTAACGTGCACCCAAATCTGAGCACACGGGCCTACAGCATTTCTACCTCCATCGGTAATGCAGCCGCCGCAACCGAAATTCGATCCCGCGACCTGCGGGTCAGCAGCCGAGTGCCTTAGCCACTAGACCACCGCAGCGGGGCCTGTCAGAATAATTAACAGAAATTTATTGATTGGGTAGATTGAAAGAGCTCTTTCCTTGCGAGCAGCTGGGATCGTCCCAGCACCTGGAAGAGCAGATCTGAAGCACGCATGACCTCTGAAATTCGCTTCGGCAGCGCGATTTCAGGCTGCCGGAGTTGATTGAGGAAGCTACGCAGAAGAAAGCCCCTTCCCTCTCATTCGTCTAGTGTGCCTAAATAATTCGATGAGTTCACTGAAAGAGCAGACTGCTTTCTTGTGAATACTGTCATACTGATGGCACATGTTCACTACAAAACAGTTTTGCACTCCTAAGTCTACCCGAGTGACCCCAATGTACATTAAAGAGTCTAATGTCATTAAAGAAGCCTAATTGGAGCACTATGATCGGCTAAAGATGTTTCTTCCTAGCACTAAAAGAAGAGGTACGCAGAATGAAATCTGGGTCTTGGCATAAAACAGCGTTTTGCGATAGGTGGAGAGGCAATTGAAGTTGTAAAGAAGTATGTCTACTTGGGACAGGCAGTAACGGCGGAGCCGAATCAGGGGAGTGAAATTACTAGAAGAATAAGGATGGGGTGGATCATATTCGGCATGCATTTTTCAAATCACGAATGGTAATCAACCAACAACCGTCAAAAAGAAGGTATATAACAGCTGCATCTTGCCGATTCTTACTTACGGATCAGAAACCTGGAGGCTTACAAAGAGGGTTCAGCTTAAATTGAGGACGACGCAGCGAGCAATGGAAATAAAAATGGTAGGTGTAACCTTAAGTGACAAGAAGAGAGCAGAGTGGGTGAGGGAACAAAGCGGGGCTAAGGATATCATAGTTGAAATCAAGAAGAAAATAGACATGGGCTGGGCATGTAGCACGTAGACAGGGTAACTGCTGGTCTATAAGGGTAGGTGACTGGATCCCCAGAGAAGACAAACGCACGAAGGGGAAACAGAAAGCTATGTGGCCCGAAAAAATTAAAAAGTTTGCAGGTACAATGGTAGAAGAAATCAGAAGACCGGGTTTATTGGCTGATCATGGGAGAGGCCTTTGTCCTACAATGGGCGTAGTCGATATATATATATATATATATATATATATATATATATATATATATATATATATATATATATATATATATATATATATATATATATATATATATATATATATATATATATATATATATATATATATATATATATATACCTGTAAGCGAAGCTAGATCCTAAGGTCCTTCTCTCGCCTCACAAGGCCGACGCAGGCAGCGTCTGCTAGTAACAATTAACTGCTGGAGCTGCACAACCGTTCGCTGGTCCCCCCGTATATGTAGGCACTGAATCGTACATCAGCGTCCCACCACTCGTTGAAAGCAATGCTTCTCCTTCGTTAGATAAACGAGAATAATAAAGACGAAATAAAATTTTTTTCCGAACAATAACCGATTACGCAGCATTCACGCGATGCCCCCCGCCCTCTCTGCGACGCATTTCTCGAGTTCCTCTCGTATGAGCTGTGTTTTCTTTTTTTAGCTCTTGGCACCATAGAGTTTCCTAAACAAGCACTAGAGGAAGCTCTGGCCATAGATTAAACAAGTTGTTTCATCTAGGGATTTTAAGTGTCTATGGGTGCTGCGACGCACGGTGCTTCAGCGAGCATGGGAATGATGGGTAGTACACGGATTTATCTAATCTTCGTACTTCTGGCTCCGTTTGAGTTCGCGTGGCATGGAGCTGTTTTGTCACAAAACAAAAATGAGGAAATTTACGGCAGTTGCACATCACCACCGTAAAATCTTAGGCTTACCTTTACAAATCGAGCCACAGAGTTCAAAAGGGTTCGTTCTGCCCTCCGAAACAGAACTGAGACACAGCAATAAACGAAGACACAAGTGCGATTGGCCGCTCGCTTTTACGAAGAGTAGGCAAATACTTGTACTACCCGTCGTTTCCAAGGTCGCTGAACGATCGCAGCGTCAGAGTACCCTCTAATTGATTGATTGATTGATATGTGGGGTTTAACGTCCCAAAACCACCATTTGATTATGAGAGACGCCGTAGTGGAGGGCTCCGGAAATTTTGACCACCTGGAGTTCTTTAACGTGCACCCAAATCTGAGTACACGGGCCTACAACATTTCCGACTTCATTGGAAATGCAGCCGCCACAGCCGGGATTCGAACCTGCGACCTGCGGGTCAGCAGCCGAGTACCTTAGCCACTAGACCACCGTGGCGGGGCCAGAGTACCCTCTACGTAAATGTAGAATACTATATGCTTTGCACGAACAATTTTGTCCACTACCACCTACATACTCCATTAGGGTAAACACAAGCAAAGGGAGTGGCAGTAATTAAGGAGGTGTTTAGAAAACAAATTATTTACAGTATGTACAGAACACAAAGGCTTCATAATATTTCAGCAACAGGGCACGTACAGTTCGGCACATCTATGTGTTTAGAAAAAATTGGCAGATCCCAAGTTTAGTATGGGAATCGATGATATGCGAAGCACGAATGAGGAAGGTTTATATGCCAGTTTAAAATCAGGACAACGTTACGAGGCGGAGCTAAATTCCATGTCATAATTATTATGTTTTGGCGTGTCATTTACCTTCATCATCTATTCACGCCACCTGATACCACATTTGGTTTATGTGGAGCTAGGGAAACGGCCACGAGCGTGCTACGAGCGTAGCATGTAGTCATGTTTAACATGACACGCATATCATAATTATCATGTTCAGACGTGTCATATAAATTCGCCGTCTGTTGACGTCAAGCAATACCAATTTTGTATTTGTGAAGCTAGAGAAACGACCGCGAGTGCATCATGAGCGGGGGATGTGGTCGTGTTGTTACATGACATGCATCTCATGATTATCGCGTTTGCACCAGTCGCATACCTTCGTCGTCCATTCACATCCCGTAATACCAAACTCGGAATATGTGAAGCCAGCGAAACGGCGGGGAGACCATCATAAAGGGCCCAATATACTGCGACGCAACGTTGACGAGCGCACGCTGGACGCAGCGACGCTACGCTAGCAAAACGCGAGCACTCTATAGTCTCACGTCACACGCGACCTGCGTCGGTCGGCGCAGCCTGGCGGCAACCGGTGCGAAATGCTGCATTTCGCACCGACCACGTTACCCAGAATTCACCGCGTCTGCCTAGCTTCGCGACGAAGGGACGCCGGACGTGCTCAAACGCGCATGCGTCGAAGCAACGCAGTGCGGCGCGTGCCTGCGAGTATATGCCAGGCAGATCGGCGCCTGGCGTGGCATCGCCGGCACGACGCGACGAAACGAACGCTGGAGCACGCGCGCACCGGGTTACGTCTAAGTGTATTAACGCCTTGAGTGTTGCATGTAGTCATGCTATTACATGACACGCATCTCATAATTATTATGTTTGCACCAGTCACATACCTTTGTCATCCATTCACGTGACATAATACCAAATTTGGCATATATGAATCTAGTGAAACTGCCCCGAGCGCATAATGAATGCGGCATGTAGTCATGTTGTTACATGACACGCATGTCATGATTTTCCTGTTTGGACATGTCGTTTGCATGTCGTCCTTTCGCGTCACGTAATACTGAATTTGGTACTTGTGAAGCTAGCGAGACGGCCGCGAGTGCATCATAAGCGTAGCGTGTAGTCATGTTTTTACATGACACGCATCACATGATTATCATGCTTGCACTAGTCGCATCCTTCTGTCGTCCATTCGGGTCCCGTAATATTAAATTTGGTGTATGTGAAGCTAGCGAAACGGCTGCGAGGGCATCATGAGTGTGGTTGCAGTCATAATGTCACATGACACGTATCTCATGGTTATCATGTTCGCACAAGTGATATACCTTCGTCATCCACTCACATCACGTAACGCCGAATTTGGTATATGTTAAGCTAGCGAGACGGCTGCGGGCAACATGATGAGCGTGGCGCGTAGTCATGAATCATGACTTACACGACATGCATGTCATTATTTCCACGTTAGGGTCTGTCATTTGTGTTCGCCATGCTATCATGTCATGCCATGCCGATTTCGCAACATGTAGTGTGAACGAGACCACCGCAAGAGGAACAAGACCATGAAATGAAAATTATGACATTCATGACATACATATCATTATTTTCATGTTATGACTAGTCAAATATGTTCTTTATACAGTCATGTTATGCCATACCAAGTTTGGTATCAATGTCATTATTGAAACGGCAAAGAGAGCTAAAAGTCGTAGGCGGCTAGATAGATAGATAGATACGCTCAAAGTCACCAAAGTTCGCTGAGAAATGCTTCGCATTTCAAGCATAGAGAAATAAAAAAAGGTGAAGAGTGGACACTCCCGTAGACCCCAGCGGCCCAATCGACCCTAGCACACCTGGTGGTTGGTGAGAGCAAGTGGCGTGCGCTTCCTGTTTCGGTTTCACTGGCGCAAATTTTGAATTTTTATTTTTACTTTTATTTTTATTTCGATTAAGTTATAATAAAGAGAGATGCAGGTAGTGATGATTCACTACGATTATATTCATCGCGCTTGTTCTTGTTCTTTTGTTCACTTGTTGATCACTTGTTCTTTTGGAACAAGTGATCAATGTATATATCAGTCAAAGAGACAGAGTATCCGCAATGTTTTATTCAAAGGCAAGGTAGAGTCTGAGAATATAAAAAGCACAATATGACAGAGGTAGACAACAAATGCATCTCGCCTTACGAATAAAGAATAAATTGTAACAAATATTGTAACAAATACAGAGAGAACACAGACAACGCACACAGCGCTAGAGTTGGCAGAAGCCGAGAAGCTGGTGAAGTATGACACACCGGGACCGTGGGTAAGTAAGGATCTATGGCAAAAACACAGCGCACAATGCTGAAGAAGGAAGAAGTGACATATACACAGCAATGAAGTCGCGAATCACGCCTGGGGTTAACCAAAATAATGCATAGAAAAAAAGAGTGCACAGAAATTACACGACACAATATAGCAGAAAGGCAAAGCTGCAGTGTGCTGGCTGTGTTTAAGAACAGCTAGGCCAAAATGCAAAAAAAAGCAGACTTGATGCCTGCTTGTCCTCAGAAAGGTAGGGCTTTGCAGCTTGCTCACTACGTGAAAGACAAACTTTATGCTACAATACTGGCAGGTCTTGTGGCTCTTCTTATCACCAAAAACTTAAGATCCCCAGTGATTTGCGTCTGGGTGTTGCTGCGACGCTTGCGAGCTAAAATAGATTGTAGTCATCACTTATCCAGAATTGTGGACCTTAATTGGTGTTACGAGAGCGGTATTACAGGGCTAATAAGTAGCAGAAGGAAACCACTTTGGCTCATTATTTTTCACAAAGGCTCTACATCGTACGTTATCACTCACAAGCTATATAAAAATAAAATGGCAGCGTCCGCAGCCCCATCAAACGCTACAAGTTTGGGTATTCTTTTGAAAATTTTGATGGGCGAGATGAGGAGGTTGATGAGAAGCTAAAATACAAAAAGCGTGATAACGTGAACTGTGCCCACTTCATACTGTGTTCCTTACCCGCTCGAAGACATTTCAACAAGCGGTTTTGTTATCGATATATTACTTGAGCTGGAGAGATAAAGCATACACAGTGACCAAGCGACCCACAGTAAAGTGTACAGTTCGCCCGC
This sequence comes from Rhipicephalus microplus, assembly GCF_043290135.1. Taxonomy (NCBI): domain Eukaryota; kingdom Metazoa; phylum Arthropoda; class Arachnida; order Ixodida; family Ixodidae; genus Rhipicephalus; species Rhipicephalus microplus. Next base: position 27,830,077 of record NC_134704.1, on the reverse strand, counting down.
GTTTGCTACAAAAATACAGACAGGATACCCAACATTCTTTTTAAGGTTATGCAAATCACTTCGAGCGAATACACAGTGTCTCTACTCCTCATAGCGGGTAACCAAAAAAATGTATGCAACGAATGAGTGGTTAGTTTGGTGAGGCTGTCTCCGCAGTCTTTTGATAGTTTTCCGCTGTGCTGCTACTTTGGCTTGCAGATGTTTAATGGTTTGCTTGTACTTCATTGATGGAGACATTGTCGCTGGCACACAGGAACGCACTGCAATAAACAAAAAATGGATGTAAAAGCGAAGAAAAACTAATCTCATACGAGCACTTTCCTCGCTCTTTCAGACCTAAGGTGCACAACTTTCTGTGGTGCAAAGTTTTCGATTCCACTACCTAAAAACAAACCATTCACAATGTCGACAATGCACAAAAAAAATTAATATCACTGAGAGCCCACCCTTACATTTTGTAAGTGCACACGTAGTGTCCTTTTGAGGATAGTTTTCTCAGAATGTCCTAAACATAAAATAGCACATTAAAAACAGCTGCAATAAAAGCATAGTCACCATTTTCTCTAGGGCACTCAGACGTGGAGCTGTTGGCGGAGACATCTTCTGGAGGGTCTTGTGAAGCTTGTTCAGTGCCTCGGACAGTGCTGTCGGAACAATCTTGCGAGCGGCCTGCGGAAGTCTCAATATCAATCCACTCTGGTGTTGAAGTGAACATACAACTTACCGGTCACACAAGTTCCTTTTGTGACAGCTGAACGACTGGTTAAGGTTTTCTCCGGCAAGACGAAGTCAGCAGAAGTTCTTTCACCAGCTACAAGGGAGCTGCCACCTGCAGACGTTTGGTCAACAGTCAATTTGGGTAAAAAAAAAGAAATCGCGACACTGAACGCACCCTGTTCATCGGGGCCCCTCAATGTGTGGGAGCCGCTTTTTGAAGCCTCTACCGCAGGTCCTGAAGAAATGAAATTACGACAATGTGTCAGTAAGAGGCTTAAAATAACACAAACTTATGCTCATCCGCACCTTGCAGTGCAGCTTCTGCAGTCATGTCACAGTCACTATTTGAAGCGACGCTCGGAGAACGTGCATATATGTGCAGTTGGTACAAGTTACAAAGCTTGTAGCATGGGGAAACTTAAACAGCTCTTTCAAATGCGCAAATTGGTCGAACGTGGAGGAAAAGAGAAGGCACCAACTAGGAAACAAGTAATTTGCGATTTTTGGAATTATCAACAGTGCCAGCTTTCACCGATGAAAGGTAAATGTACATGTGCACTCAGGCTTGAAGGTAACGTGAAATAGCCCTTGAAAGTCTTTCAAAACAAGTTGCGCTGGTCAATAGCATCAAAAAACGACAGAAATGTAAGGCTGCTGTTAGGAAGGTAATAGCCCATAGTTCACAAAATGTCAGACTTTCCAAGTGTTACTTCTATAGTGAGGTTTCTCCACCAGCTACAAAGATCTTCGCGGTTAACTGTCGCCACTGATTCAATACAAGTGGCTGCTATTACACATATTTGAGTTTCAGTCAATCACTTACGTGGTGCAGCTGGTTGCACACTGGGAACAGACATTCTTGTAAGCCTTGTGTGCCCAGGGTCCATGAAACTTTGAGCAGTAAAATTGGTCGCTACACACCCTGTACGTTGCGTACAATAGGCTGGCCGGCTTACTCAGGAGATAATCGCGTCCAGCATACTGCATCCATGCTTTCATCCTGCATTGGCAATGAACTGTCAGCAGAAAGGGGAAGTGCTTGAATAGTGATTTTTTATTGTTACCCTCACTGAGCAAGTACGAACAGTAAGCCTAAAGACATGCAAACCATACAAAAGCTTTAACACACCTGCCGTCCCGTGGTATGCGAAAGAAACTCGTCCCAGGCTTCTTGTAGGTTCTGCCATTGTTGAAGTACCACGATACACAGCAGTAGCTGCCGTGGCTTGGACCGCCGGACGGCATGGCATCAGCGCGGTCTGAAAATGTTAGTAAGTGGATGCTTCGCTGTCAAATTACGAAAAAGATATGTGCACGTCATAAGTGTACCAACAAACCCCCTTGAATGATTAGCTAATCGATGCACAATACAAAACCAGTGATACATCTCCGACCCATAAAACTCTGACTTACAAAGATAGACGTCAAGACCACGTACAAAGATCTTCAGAAGTTTCCAGGCCGCTATCCCTTGTAATGCAATGGTATCGCGGCCTGGGAACTTTAGAACACCTTCGTGCGTACGCAGTATCAGCACAGTATATTGGGATGAAAAATCGTAGTTGAAATTTGTGCGGTAAAATTATATTGGAAACGTCAAAAAAATATGTGGGCAGCTTGCACTAGTGGCACAAGGCTAGCGAAGAAACGAAGATGATGGCCACTTGGCTAGTCCAGATTTGCCTCCGGCACACCAAGAATTATTTGTGTTCCGAGCCTTCGGGAAACGCGTCGTGAAGCATGCGAGGCTCAGCGAACGATTCTCAATATTTTGCACCGAGCCACCGAGCCTATGACCTAGCTGCCCAGCTATGCTCAGCGAACAGACGCTCGCGTCCGTGGCAGACGCAGCACGCGTCGCCTCGGCTTGCGCCGTGCCGCCTCTGCTATACTGCATACGTTGCACAATGTTCCCGTCTAGCCGCCGCATAGAGCCACAAACTTTCTTTTTAGCGAACCTCCCCGTCCTTACAAGCTACAAAAAAAGGTTACAACTGCGTGAATGAGACGCCACGTAAGAAACAAACTCGCACACACGAAGCGCAACGTGTGTGTGTGCATCTTTCTATGTTTGTTGCATGGTGTCTTATTCGCACAGGTGTAACCGTTTTCTGAAAAAAAAATGACCGAACAAGACCAACAACATGTAATTCAACAAGCTTCGCTTGAAAACGTGCCTCACCTGTTATCTCACGCTTGAAAACGCCGACGCAGCCGACGTGGACGAAAGCTTCTCGCTGTCAGTCATGCATGGGCTTGTCGCTGGGTAGATGGTGTTTATGACAGTACGGCTGACGAAAAATAATCGCGTAAGGTGTGTTGAATAAATTGTTTTTATGTATAAATAACATACCTAATTTGGGCGTATAATTATTATTTTGTGAAAACAATTCTGTTGCATTGATTAAAACTGTTCTTTTTTGCGCTTGCGCCCTCTGACGTTTGATGAGAGCACTAGTTGGTTTCGTAATCGTGACGCACTTCCTGAGGCCAGGTTTTGCAGAGTGTCCTCTCTTGTTTTCTTCTTTCTCTATGTTTCAAGTTGCTAACGATTTAGAGTATTTGGTACTCCACTATGGGAGAGCATAAGCCGTCCCGTATGGTGTTTAGAAAAAAATGGTTAACGATTTAGAGTACTTGGTACTCTACTATGGGAGAGCATAAGCCGTTCCGTATCACGACCACTTATTCCAATGTATCAAACCTAATACACGCTCTCCAGCACATTTTTTTTTTTGGCATCGCTGCAGCAAGCTTTCAAAGTGGAACTAGTTAGTCATACCGCAAAAAACGAAAAAAACAATGTTTTGATGCCGAAACCTACAAAGAAATTTCTTGTAGTTTTGTGAGAGAATCAAAGCAATTGAAACCTTTATTCTATAACTGTCGATAATTATAACCTATGCGAAGCACCAGCTGCTTTGCGGAATGATTTCAAACCAAGCACGACATCACACTCAAGCCTGCTGTCCACAATTAAGGCTGCAGCCGTAACTCACAACCACAGTTTCGCTCTACTTTATGACAGAGGCCAACCAATCGTTATGCAATACATGTCATTATTGGACCAATGAGTACTCGAAAAAAAAAACATATGAACTGAGAGCCGTGTAAATCTTGCTTTACTTGCGCGTGTAAATAAGTTTGCCAAATTTAAGAAAACCGTTCTCATGCAAGTATTAGTGCGCAGTTGTATCTCACAAGATGACTGTAATTTGGGATGACCGAATCAGTCCACGTCGCATTTTACATAAGCTAGGCTTCTGCCTGATTAGCTAATCTGCTGGAGCAACCAGCTTCGAGTATTGTGATCTATGCTTCGAAAGTGGATGAATGTCCCTTATCACTTATTGATTGCGCTCGTAAAACTGAAGATCGCATCTCTACGCGACAGGCGTCGCAAAAGCATTCGTTGCAGACGATAAAAAAATGACGCCTACATTTTCGGAGCTTTTTAGTGACAATTGCTACTATAGTTATATAGCATGCAGCCTACTAAAGCACGTGCACTCATGTTGAAAGCAACAAAATGGATTGCATCTTGATGGACCTCAAACGGTAAATGCAGGTGCACTTTCATTGGTCTCTAAAACTAGAAGAACAACTTTACATCGAAGGCCAGTTAGAGTGCCTCTGAAGTTGCACAGCTGCACCAGTGAGTCCACCGTAATAGAAGACCAGAAACAAACTTCCGAGGCCTTATAAAAAGAACGATATTGCGCTCTTTCAGAGACTTTTACAAATCGCGATATAAGACAAAGGCAACGCTTACCACTCGTGCAAACCCTCTTTTAGTTGGTCCATCTTTCCAACGGGAGATTCTTGCGGTTACTTTGTTCAGTCCACCTCGCACAATACACCTCAAAAGCTACAGGCCCCAAGGACAAATTCTATCACCCTTCCTAATAATCCCGAATTCAACATGGCTCTCACGTCGCCACTTTTATTAGCACTCGCCCGCGGGGCACCGGAGCAACGCGCAGAGGGTGCTCTGTACCTTCCGCCAACTCTTTTTCGGTCGGCCTCCAACGGTAAGACAAAAGAGGCAATCGCGGTGAGGGTGAAAGTGGGGTGGGGGGGGGGCGAGCCCCACCATATTTCAGCAATCTAAACGACCCGCCTTTTTCCTTCACTCGGCCAGCGCGGATTCCCACAGCGAGCTGGCCGGGTGACGCGGCACGGTAGCAGGCAATCACGCTTCACCGCCCCGCCCTCGGGCGCACACAGCACCGTTTTCATTTCCGATCTTCTGTGGCCGGCGCGCACTATCGAAGAAAGAATCGCAAACCTTGAACACCACCGGACAGACAGATAGACGAGCTTGGGACTCGGAGCCCGATCCCCACGTAATCGTGTCCTCACAATCTCATATATATATATATATAATCTGTTGCTCATCTCGTTTGGTCGTCGCTCTGAATCTCGAACCCACACCCTTCTCGCTACTATGGTCGACGAGCGTGCATCCCCGAGAGAAGCGACAGAAGAGCGGCAGCAGGCGAGCCTTCCTCCAAACAAGATTAACACGGTCCAGTGGCGATCGACTAGGGATGACCCCTCTCTGGACGCCCCCGCACAACGGAAAGACGCGAGCGGGTTAACACTCGCTTGGCATGTCTCGTTTCGTAACACGAAAACAAAGCGTGCAGCGTTGTTAAGGGAAGTATACGGTAAAGCGCTGTGAGCTGACAGCGATTCGGCGCGCGGAAACAGAACCGTGCAGCGCCGATTCTCGCTACGCGAGCTTTGTTAAACCAATATAGGAGTATCTATTTCACCCTGCTGGACTCTGGTCATTGGCGAGCGAGTCTGGCAACAACTGAAAACGTTTCTATTGTGACGATCCTGTGCGTAATTGCAGGGGAGATTGAATATATATCAGATTTATATATGAAAAGTTGCAGTAGCAAAGTACATAATTGCAGGTGTGACCGATATTAGCAGCGAGTTTTTACAATGCAAAGAGAAATTGGTGCAAGTACTTCTTAAGCTTGCTCTAGTAAACACGTATTATGCGTTACGCGATCTAATTTACTATACAGCGAGCATACATTCAATATCGTTACTTCATGATTTTCAATGCGACAAAGCCAATGAAACCATCAAACAATTGCACTAATTAGAGCACATGAGGTATTATTTGCTGTTTTTCACTGTAGTGTAACTATTATGATGAAAATTGAAAGAAATTGAAGTGGACAAAGAAGCACACTTCAGTCAATGGGATCCCAACAGAGAACCTTCGCATCACGCGGACGATGCTCGACCCAATGCTTTCATTAGTTGGGTGCAGCAAAGAATCGAGCCCATCAAACAACACTATTCGTTTTTCATTTTCAATGTTTCAATATAAGAAATAATTGTTTCCCCTTAAAGGGCACGAATATTCACTAGTGACCCAACACGTTCGCAATTCGTCCATCGTATCAAATATCCACCTTCCTACGAACCTTGTGTCTCGTTCGAACTTTTTCCAAGAGCACTCGACGCTACTACAATGCAAGCAGGCGTGATATAACACGTATGTAAATGAAAAACAAAACAAAAAACAAACAGCGCAATAGGAGACGAAGCGAAAATGAAGGAACACGCACTATTGGCATTGCGTTTCTTCCCTTGTGCTTCGTATAATGTAACGCTATTTTTCCCATTTCTAAATTTGCGCCCGACATGCCATACTTGCGTTCTAACAAATTCGGTATTTCTCCTCGGAAATCCTGGTGGCTTCCGATTCTGTCGCACTGCACAGTTTTAACGCAATTACGCCTAAGCATTTTTGTCCCTATAGCTGGCTGGAACAGCCAAGAAGGCGAGATGGGAGCAAAGGAAGGCCGTCAAACACTCCGGAACGAGACCAATCACGCGCAACGGAAAGAAAGAAGTTTTCCTCGGCTGTCTTTTCGCACAGGCGTGCGAAGCGGTGTCGCGTTTCTTCGCCTCTTCCAAGTACGTTCTTGCGTTACCACCCACTTTAGCGTTGTTTAATTTGCTGCCACGCGTCGGACTCGGTTGTCCTGTCGAGGACGCCAATCTTACCCGTTGCTCCGGGGGCGGAAAAAAGGCGTGACGCCTCGTGGCGCGCGTATAGCAAAATAAATACAGCGAGGCAGGTCGACGATAGACGGGACAACAATCGTTGTGTCATCTCCAGCGACGCCTATACGTCTATGAACACACAAAGCGGTTGACCCCCTCCTGCCGAGTAACGAACCTTCATTTCAACTGTCTCGCTCGTCGGCGTTAAAAAAGAAAAAAAAGGAAAGTCTACGTCGCGTTACTCGGTACGCGCACCATGATGCCCTGGGCGCTTGTCGGCGCTGTGTTCAAAACGACCCAGTTGCCCTGGAAAGACACCGCAGCAACAGGTCCCTTTTAGCGTCCTCCATTTGGTTCGTTTCGCCGGAAGATAGCTCTAGATTATTGCTATTAGTGTCACCGCGACGGCGAAAAACGATGCGTCGCCTTTCACCGCTCTTCTCACGACGATGCCGATGTTTTTGTTTCTGAAGCACAGAATTCTTGCACCTTTCTTCAGAAACGTGTTGTCTTGTACCAAGTTCTACGTACGCTAACATGATATGCCCCTGAGTACGCCCCGGTGAATCAATGTATTGGGTGCTCAGCCGCTGAACCCAAGGTCTCGGGATTGATCCCAGCCACGGCTGTCGCAATTTGGTGGTGACGAAGTGGTAGAGGCCCGTGTAATGTGTGATGTCAGTGCATTTTAAAGAACACCAGATGGTCAAAACTTCCGGAGCTTCTCTACGGTGTCCCTCATAAACATGTCATGGCTTCGGGAAGTAATACCCCAGATACTATTGTCTCATTGTTTCCAATGAGATTCTACAAAAAGCGCGAAACAACTTTAATAACTGATCCAACTCGAATGATTAATTTATGGATTCATAAGTAGAGAAGCAAAACACCTAACATAAAACCCACAGAGAGAGATTGCTAATTAGAACATCTTGAGGTGCTAGCTGGTACATTTTGATAATTGCGCTCGCAAGACGGGAAGCTTACATACTCGCCAAGTTCTTAAAGCTTTGGCCATCCAATCAAGGGTTCCGTTATTCCACTCTCCCGTTACCACCATGGTTTCTTCTGAGCAGCGGGTGAGTTGGGCACACTTTTAATTTTAATGATTCCTAGTGTAACAAGTTGGACGTTCCGTCGAAAGAGATCTACTGAGCTGTACAGGAGAATCCTCTCACTTATGAAGGAAGAGCCGGAGCGACTAGTTTCTCAAGTGTATCTATTCTTAACTCTTTTCCGCAGCATGCGATGTTGGACTAGCTGGTTTATGCTTGAACCAAAATTTTGATGCAAAAACCACACGAAAGGAATGAAGGACGGGAAGCCCATCTTGCTCTCCTTTATTTTTTCCATGATGTGTCTTTAACCAATACTACGTTTGCATCAATAATTCATAAGGCGTAGCGAATCACCGCGTGGACGGATAGGAAGTGCACACACTATAGCACCTTCTTCTGTCCTTCTTCTCTGTTCCTGTCGTGGTGCGCTACACCACGTGAATTACGATTGCAAAGCAACTAACCCGGTAACATGCCTTAACAAACTACGTTTGTCATTTTCCTTATGTTGTCTACGGCACGGCACAGAACATACCCTCAGATCACTATAGGGAGAGATTTCACAAGACTAGCACGGGCCAATGTTCAATACCACCTGTTCTCTCTGATGCGTTTTTATTCGCCAACGGGTCCTCACCAAAAAGAGGCCGTGTTGCCGAATTGATTATGGCTGGGGTGGTATTCACGAGGTCTCATTCCTTTGGCATTGATATGACCGATAACTCTCTTTGCGATGACTGTCGTTGCGAGGAGAGGCTACACCATGTCCCATGCGATTGTCCGGTATAAGAGAACAAAACAAGAAAAAATAGCAAACAGGGGTTGAGGGCTTGCGCTGACGTTTTTACCAGTGGACTTGTCCTTTCCATTTCTAGAACTGGAATGTTCAACGAACTTGCATACCATGTTACCGGCGTCTATTATGGCGCACCTTGACAATAGATGTATGTCTGTTGAAACTATTCGTTGATGTTCAAAGAAGAAAAGTGTAAATTTAGGGGCTCATTTTTTGCTACACACAATATTAATGAGAACTGCCCCGCCGCGCTGGTCTAGTGGCTAAGGTACTCGGCTGCTGACCCGTAGGTCGCGGGATCGAATCCGGCTTCGGCAGCTGCATTTCCGATGGAGGTGGAAATGTTGTAGGCCCATGCGCTCAGATTTGGGTGCACGTCAAAGAACCTTAAATGGTCGAAATTTCCGGAGCCCTCCACTACGGCGTCTCTCATAATCATATGGTGGTTTTGGGACGTTAAACACCACATATGAATCATCAATATTAATGAGAACTAACAGAGAGTAATGCCAAGGAAAGTATAGGGGACGTTATTAGAAGTATTTGTAATGGAAACGTGAGGAGATGTCGAAAGAAGACATCGCCGCTGCAGGCGACGAAGGCGCTGCTGAAGTTGTTCTGAAAAACATTCTTGGACAAGCGGCTGTGACAGTAATGTCGCGTACGGTGTAAGAGTTAAGAGCCATGGCCGACTGTGACTGACTGACCCTGTCCCCTTGCGTGTACACAAGTTTCACCGGTTTAACCATTTCAAGACCACCGGTTTGCTGCCCTAAGGGCAGCAGACCGGTCGCCTTGAACTGGTTAACCTCTCTACCATTCCTTTTCTACTATTTGTTTCCCTATTGACTTTGAAGGAAATGTGAACATCAGCCCGGAAGCGTCTGTTCACGCTCACAAAGTATATGGTATTTATTTTTAAGCTTTCCCATCATAGCTGTAGTTTCCTCACTTTCACCGCAAATGCGAACTGCGGCCGCATCAGCAACCCCATACGTGCCACTCCACCAGCGGGCTCGCCACTGAAAGAAGACCCTTCAGTTTGCAGACAGAGTACGAGAAGAGTGCGTTTGCACGCTTTTGTTCTCGCATGTCGCCGCGGGTCGAATATAAACTAAGGAGCGCGGTTTGACAAACTTTCACCCACCAACTCCCTCCATCTCCGCGTCATCTCCGAGTGCTTTCGAGAGCATTAACAATGGCGTCGCTGTCTTCGCAAGATGCCAGCACGACGGCCGCACTTTCGGAGCCAGTCCGTGCGCTGTCAGAAGGATGTTACACTTCAACTAGACACGCTGGCAACGAAGGAGTGGAAGACTAGGAACGGAAACAAGACGAGAAAAGCAAGAAGCGTGCAGAAACCATCATCGTTAAAGCCTGTCAACACGGTCGACGCTCAAAACCAAGACAAGATGTGACCCCAAAACACACAAGTGACCGCTGTTCAGTTAATGCGGCCAACTCTTGCCGCAATAGGAAACAAGGCACTTCCTTCTCGCGTGTTAGCTCCAAGAGGAGCGCTGTATGGAAATTGAAAAATAAAAAAAAATAAAAGCGTTGATACCAGGCGAGGGAGATTCGGGCGTGGAGCCTCAATTATACGCGCCCCTCGGTGTGTATTTAAAACGAACACAGTTGTCCCTACAATTTCGAGCTATGAATTCTGCGGAGAGCTGCTTAAGGACGAAAGCTCGCACGTACACCCGCCCTGATGCGTTGAAGATACGAGCAGCATTGTGAGAGCTATAGATTGGACCACGAAAGCGTTGAAGCTCGACACAGACGCAAAAAAATATAGAACCGAAGCTTATCACAACTCGTATCGCTAATCTGTTCAACCGATGCCCGAATAAATTGTTTAGGATAATTGCTGGCTACTGGCTGCGTAGGTTGCGCTTTCACGTATTTACATAAGTACGTCTCTTTCGTTACAAATAAACGTAGGGCGTAGCTTGTAGTAATCTGTTAATGTGACGAAAGATCGATAAATGAAACTTTAACGAAGAGATAACCCCCAAACAGTGCCGCTATGTTCCTTAGAGAGCAGTGAAAGCACACGCTCCGCATATGCTACTCTCCACGTACTTCGCTTTAAGTCTAGTTCACACTGAAACATCCGCTTTCTACAGTGACCGAAATTCCTCTGCCGCCGAAACGCAGCGTTGTTCGCACTGGACGCGCCCCGCGCCGCCGAATATGCCATCCACTACGGGGCGAATGCGGGATGGATGCGCTGTCACCCGGTTGTTGTCACGGCTCGCAAACGCCACTACGCTATCCGGTGGTGTATACTTCGACGATTCTCGTACGCAAGAAATGACAGTACTGCTTACTTTTCTGGCAAGTGGCTGTCTTGTAAGGCACGAAAAGCAAAAAAACCACCGACGCGAGCGGCGTTGGTGGATTCGTTTTGCTCTGCAAGACCGCAACAAGCTCGGTCACGCCAACAGCAAGCTCGGTCACCTCTTCCACGAAATACGGACGCGAAGTAGGCACAGAGTAGGTTAAACTCCCGTTGGTTTCAACATTCAGGTACGTGCACTGCGGCATAACAAGTGAGTAGGGCTTGGCCGCCATTTTTCGAAATTCCTTGACTAGCGCTCCTATTGGTCCGCGGTGACCGATTCGGCGGCAGATGCCGCAAAAATCGGTCTGAGAGCGATCAGCGTGGAGAGGGCCCTTTCGGCGGATCTCGCCGCCGCCGAACCGGATTCGGAGCACTTTCGGCGGCCGGAATGCTCAGTGTGAACGCGGCCTTACACTTAGGCGATTGATAGCGCACAGCAAACCGCCACGCGGAGTCACTGACAAAAGTTTGATGACGCTGTCTGCAGCATTTGCAGCACTTCCTTGCTTTAGGCGCCCCCACGAGAGCATGGATGAAAACATAAGAGTTGTGAGGGCAGCGTCCTTCAGGCAGGCAGACGGCGCCAGTGGCACTTGTGCCATTGTTGTCGCGAACTCCTTTTGTTTCGACGGAGCCCTGCGGCAATTTAAGTCTCGCTTAAAGGGGACAGTTCAGAAAACGCGCCCCAATCGGGGCATCGAAGGCGTAGGACAAAGGGGAAAAGAACAGCTGCTTGTGTGCCTTCACAGCATTTCGTGAGATAAGGAAAGAGAGGGGGCGAAAAAGTTTTTACAGGAGGGAACGCCTAAGGAGCTTCGCATGAGAAAGAACACGCCAGTGGTTTAAATGTTCGGTTTAGTTGATAAGGGAGTCGGGAAAGTTGAGGAAGTAAAAGCGAACGTCGGTCGATTCTTATAGCAATGGCTTTACTAGCGTTATTGTGGCTTAAGAGCGACGCAAGTTTGGAACTGCCGGCGTTTTTGAAGCGATTTAAGAATAGATTTGCTTCAGCAAAACAGTTTAAGTATTTGCTCCTGACTTTCAGATAGGGATAAACAAAGGACACTAAAAGCAGACCTTTAAACTACTTGCAGGTCTATCTAACCATAGCTAGGCGTTGTTAGACTAAAGGAAAAGTGGCATAAGCCATAGCAAGGGATATTTACAGGTGGTATACAAGCGTCCATTTATTCGATTTTTGAACGATCTCATCGAAAGAACGGCTCGGAAGTCCCCACCTCCCTAGATCAGGGGAAACAGGTGGCAGCGCCGGAAACAACAAAACAAGACATAAAGCATAAAACACAAATACAAATACACGATGACGAACAACACATGATTTGTCTTTGTGTCTTTGCACTACGATCTGACGATCTGTGTAAAGATCGTGAAATGTTACAGTAACATCTGCAGAGGGTTTACAATTTATCGGTGCGGAAGCTACGATATAAGATATGTGGTTCTGCGGATTACTCGCTTGTGGCTAGGGTTGTCGCGAACGATGCTTGGAACGAGTAAACGTACTAGCGAACTGCGTACTGTATATCCGCGCGGTATCTGTGACTCGCACAATGTTGCACTGACTCAATGAAAATAAGAAAAGAAGTGTTCGAAGAGAATCTAGGACATCGCCTAAATAAAAAGCAGCTAGCCGATATACCCTCCCTTTCATGCAATGGCTTTTTCGCGTAATCTGGTTTGAGGCCAGCAAAGCACACCACGCAGGAAGACATTGAAAGAGGAGTGTGAAAGAAATGCGCTTTGGAGAAACCTGGAGTGGCGCTATTTCACCGTGAAACTGTAGAATAAAGAAAGAAAAACAGAAGGGAAGGCTGGGCCTGTGGGATGGGACGCGCACGCAAGACGTAAACTTCTATTTATTTTTTTTAAACTCGCGCTTTCGCAAAAAACGGTAAGAGGATACGGGAAGCGACACTGCGTACCGAAATTCACCACCGAAAGAAAACTCGGAGCTAACGCGAGTTGGATGCTGCGCTCTGACATTCGCGATGAAAGGGATTTGAGGTAGAGGTATAGACCGCCATAGATCCAGATACGTTTGTAAGGAACAGCGAGCAGCGAAGAAAAGAGAGAGATAGGGAAAAATTCGGGAAACGGAATCGACGCGGATGAACACGAACAGATGTCACGCGGGAAAAAAAGGTATGGAACAAAGAAATGAAACCTTTTCGTTTCCCTAAACGGGCCCACGTTAACGTCACCTTCAGTAATGCGTAGACCAGCGAATATTATTACTTACTTTGTTTCTTTTCTTTCCTTTTTTTCCTACAGCTGCTGTCGTCAATTCCGTGATGCAAAAACATGACCGCTCCTTGCCTACATGTCAGTTGGAAAGATGGCGCTCATGTTATACCGACTCAGATGAGTAGTACATGGTTTTTAAGGCCTATTTTTAATGACGCGGGAAGCACCGAGACGATGATTTCGCAAGTGCTCTTTTTTTGGCGCAAGAGGAAACGATGACTTTTATTCGTGCTCGGTGCAACGCAGGTGCGAGGGTTTGATTGCTCGGAATAAGTTCCTACTTGAACACACCACCAAGCTACCAAAACTGTCTCGCTTCTTTTATCCACAACCGTTTCGTTCGCCTAACTCCACAGGAGCACGTGCGAGCGTGTGACGAGTTAGTGCTGTCAATTTTAGCTAAGCTCGAAAATATGGCATATTAAGGGTGGCTCTGGCAAAACATCTCGCCGATTCTTTTTTTCTGTCCTATTTGCGAGCACCACGTTGAGCAGCGCTAAAACATGGTCTCCAGAAACGACAGTCTTGAGTTCAATTCTCTGGTATTAGTTTACTTGTTAGTTTTTGATTCTGCTCCCTTTTCTACAAAGTATTCTCTCTTCCCTCTCTCCTCTCTGCTTTCATCTTTCCCATCTCCCTCTCATGCATAGGGTAGCAAACCCGCTGCCTATAGGCTGTTTAACCTCCATGCCGTTCTTTTCCTCCTGTTTTCCTTTTTTTTTTCCTTCCTTTTCTAGAGACGAAGCTTATCGTGTTCCGCGGATGTTATAAGAACGTCACTTCCTAAGGTAGCTTATTTTTCCGCGTAATTTTGTCACTTAATATTGAGAAACGCCGACGTCGGAACGAGGAATACGCGTCACTGGTGGAAAAACGTATTCGCGGCTTTGCGCTGCAAAAAAGACAATCAGATCGGGGCAAGCTAGGAAGGAAAGAAAACGGGCGCTGTATGGTCGCTACGAACTTCGCGAACGCGCGCGTCTATCACAAAGCGTCCATCTATTTAAAGCCGAAGTTTTTTTTTTCGCGAATCTGTGTGCGCCATTAAAAATGTAGTTTACTTATGAACTTAGCCTGCATTAGCGTGACACATATGGAAAAAAAATAAAAAAAGATGACACAGACGTCAAGAAAGGTCGCTCTATATTTCATGGATAACCAACTCACCCGAGACCAAGCACGTTTGCAGTTTACTTCTACCTTTCCACTCCGCTCCTTCTATTTGCATCTTTGTTCTCTACTGAACACATTCAACCTAGCTTGTTTATCTTGCACGGAAGTGCTTAAAAAGGCGCTATAATCAAAGGAGCAAGGAGAGTTGCATTCTATAGGTCATGTTTTGTCACTGTGTCTATAGAGGCAGTCTTCTTTATTCTAAGTAGTGAAAACAAGAGAACGGTACGTCCCTCGTTGCTTGTGAAACACAGAGCGGCTTGGGTTGAGTTCTCGCTTCCAATTTCGCTGCACTTTTTTTATTATTACTTTTCAAAGAACAGTTTGACTTGGAACAAGTCGAGCTGGAGATAAAGACGCGCGCTCTATTGTTACGGCCATCTCGCGCGGAACGAAAGTAAGACATAGGCTTAGGGAGTTAAGAAGCATAAAAATGACGCATAAGGAATTTGAGCGTGGGTGATACTACGGTCGAGAAGTTCGCGTATTCCTGCAATTATTCCGGCTCTGTGAGATTTTGAAATACGTTGTGAGAAATGCCCCGAGAAAAGAAGAAAAAACGAAAGAAAAAGATACGAGCGACTAGTGAATTTTGGGAGAAAAAATAATGTGGACACCGTAGTGGCTTGAAGCGCAGAAAGAAACAAGAGCCAGAAATATCCGTGAACCGCGAACTCGTGCGGGCGCATTCTCATGCAAATTATAGGCTTAACTCGCAACACGAGGCGGCCGAGTCGAATCAAATCCTAGGATGGCAATAAAACTAAGTGCAGTTAACTGCTGGCCCGCGTTCATGACTTGTGTGAATTAAGATGTCGAACGAGGGCAGGGAGCTACGGAGACTCTCCAGCGTTCAGCGCTTTAGTGTTCGCACTGTTAGATTTTTTTCCCTTTTTAGTGCCGATGCGAATGAGGTAAAAGAAGCCGTGGAATGCGAACAGAGAATGAGCCGTTAGGCGTATGCTTTGGTGTTGTCGCGTTACAATTATGCTTTAACGCAGCTTTTTTTTTTTGAGCAGTCATGACTGGTTCTATATAGTTTTGCATTGTTGCGATGAACTGGAGCTGATCATAGACAGCCAGGTTAATTTATGAATAGAGTCACGTAAAGGCATTACGAAGCAGCTATCAAGCCAATTTTGCAGATGAACTCCCGAGATCGCTGTGCACGCAACGTTTGCTGGGTAGGTGGTATAGCCTGTGTTTATAAAAAGTAGGTAACGACTTAGAGTACTAGCTACTCTACTATGGAAGGGGTTAGAGCCGTCCCGTGGGCCTCACATTTGATGAGGCCAGCGTCAACTGCGAAACGCACTTGAACGCTAGTTGATTTGAAAGACTTCCGACTGTTGCTTGCGATATTCTCATTTACTTGTGAGAGCTTGGTCAAGTTGCGGAGACACGGCTTTTTCTCTGGCTTTTCAATGTAAGAACATAACGTAGATAACGAAAATACAATTTTTGGTTAATTGATTGATTGATTGATTGAGTGATTTATTGGTTGATACTATAAAGTGGACAAATGAATTTTGAGGTGGAACAAGTGGGAGATGAGTAATCATAAGAAAAAGGCACAGTGCTTATCCAAGCATTCACCCATTAGACTACCTTTCTCACAAGAAAAGCTTTTGGAATTTCGCCTGCGTTATCATTGAATCAGTTCTAAGTTTTTATAATACTTCTCTAAGAAAGAAGATTGACGGCCCTAAGTATCTGTACTAATATTCCCTGCTTACATGTCACAGATAACACATTCACAGTTAATTCATTGCATTTTTTTTCTAGCGAGACCTATTACGGTACCAATACTACTGAGTGCAAACAGGTATGCCACCATTAGGTATCTAATGCCAACATCTACAGGTAATCTAAGTACGCGCACGCAATAGGAGCAGATAAACCGGCAAAAACTTCGATTCGGCAAAAACCTTCGGGCAACTTTCCAACGATGGTGTTCTTATTCGAAGTGGTATTCGTCAATATCTTGACTTTAACGGCGGAGCTCATGGAAAGAATGGCCGCATGGAGATGCAGTCGTATATAGTTTTATGCACCCCGTGTCGCATGCGAGTGCGTAACAGGCGGGCGACTGATCTGGTAAGACTTCGGTGCGCCTTGTGTATCTTCCAGTGGTGCGCAGAGAGGAAACGCGAACTCCGCGATTCGACTGCGCGGAGCGCCCGCCTTGTGATGGCAAGCACGCAGCGACATCGGCATCGAAACGACGAGAGGATTCTCGTACACGCACGTGCGCTGCGCTGACTTTGCATTTCTCAGAGGGATCTTATACGTGTTATTTGCATAAGAGTCCACGAACAGATGTTTCCCGCATCTTACTCGTCTTTTGGCTTCAACGTTTCATGCTTCTTATTTATTTATTTATTTATTTATTTATTTATTTATTTATTCATTTATGCATCTTAACGAAGTGAATGATGAAGAGTGAACGAAGCTAGATCTTAAAGTCCATACAGTCTACGTTGAAGTCACCGGCTAGTATAGTTGACCTGCGGTAAGGCATGTATAGGCCAGACGTGTCGATGCATTCTTGGCCGGGATGCATTCATGAACTTGGCAGAGCATTGCGCAAGTGTCGGGTAATGTGAGCCGAAACTCTGTGAAATTAATAATTGTGGGGAGGGGTAAAAACAAGATTCAGAGGGGGTCGCATGAAGCATGTCATATCAGGAAGCCAGGGGGCACGCGTGTCAGTGACACATCGGGGAATATTTGGAAGGTGGAAGCTGAATAGCTTGATAAGCTTTTGTAAGTGAAAACATGTTTGACTAAGCAGTTGCCTGTGAGCGCATCTTATTTATTTATTTATTTATTTATTTATTTATTTATTGCGAATCTATTTATAATTCTTAATCTTTTTTCGACTCTCTAGGCTGTTCTCGGTACGGTTTACTCCATGTCGGCTACGACGGACACTCGATCTGGCTTTGTTTGCAACGCAGTTCAGAAAATATTCGCCTTATTTTTGATATAATCGAACTCGAACTTGATTTTTTTAACTGCGTAGAAGTGCTGCTTGAGCGAAAAAATACTATCGCGTACGAAGCACCTCACCGAGAAAGTTTTTAGCCGAGATGCGCTTGCTCCATGCGATGCAGGTTTGAGTGTGCACGCATAATGCCTAACGAGCGCGCAAGCTCGAGTTCCGACATTGATATGAGTATTGCAAGTCCCGGCAACGTATTTTTTCTCAACTTATACCACTGGTGTATTCGTGCGCGGGTTTATGCATGCATCGGGATGGTTTTTTGCAAGAAGTTCATTAGGCTACGCATGATAGTTGAACTAGAAAAAAATATTCAGTATGTGTTTGGGTAGCGCAGCTCTCGATGCAAAAAAACTTCACTCGCCTTCGATTGCGAGTGGGGTCTCAAATGTAGCGTATAATGGGGAACAAGAGACTCTCGCAACGAGCTCCAAACATATGCAAGACTGCTGTCGGAATTTTGTAGCAGAGCCGAGTACGCTGAAACCAAGATCGAAATACCAGCCCCGCCATGTGAAACTATCATGCCGCGAATACGACATCACGCTGTAAAAAATAAACTGATACAAGGTGGACGAAAAGTAAGCAAGCGAACAAGAAAAAATGCACGGCTATCAGAGGGCAACGATCACAACAACATAAAAAAAGAAAACAAGAAGCAATGACACGATATCTCCTTCGAACTAACCTGGGAGTGAATTGTCACTCCCAGGAAAAGCATGGCGTCATTAAAGCAGGAAAGGGCTTAGCGATTTACCACTGATACAGGCCTATCTCTGTACTGTCTCGACGGGCCTAACGTTAAAAACAAAACAAAAAACAAGCTTTATTACAGGCCAAATTGAGGTTAGGCTGCCGTTTACCTTATTTCTAGTAGTTCGTCTCACGAACCGCAATCTTCGCATTATAACTAACAGAAATTCGTCCCCGACTGTTAATTGCGTGGACGAGACAATTAATTACGTCATACGTAATTGACGGTGTTTTGTTTTTACGCTCAGGTATGCAACAACTGTCAACGTTGTAATCAACAAGATTTCTAAAGAATATGCGCACTTTCAGGTTGTATATAGCTCAACGGTCCGACCACCATCAGAGTAGCAATAAATAATATTCTTTGAGGATCTGCGCAACTTCGTGGGACCAAGCTCTACGGGTTGACCACCAAACACAACCAAAAAGAGCATTAGACGAAGTTGCGGACAGAGGAAACGCCTGGTGTTGAAGTTGAACTTTAATTAAATCTGGGGTTTTACGTGCCAAAACCGCGATATTATTACGTGACACGACGAATTGTAGGGTTCAGAAAATCTCGACTACCAGGTGTCCTTTAAATTGCACTGACATTTCTATAAAACTTCAAGTGTCACTTTTAAGAGTCCACTGGAATTTCAACTCTATGAAAATGCGACCGCCATGGGTCGAGATTGATCCTGCGGACTTTCTGGTCACAAATGGGATTTCCGTAACGTAGCTTGGCGTCTAACAAAATAAATGCGTTGTGACCAGCCAGAGTGTGGTTCATTAAGAGAGCCCAAAGTTCAGTGTGCTCCCTTAATTTCGTTCACCTGGTTTTCTTCAACTGGAATCCAAATCCAAGTACAAAGGGCTCTGGCGTATTCACCTTCGAAAATGCGACCACCCGCAACCTCTGGGTCAGCAGCAGAGCACCATAACTGCGGCTGACTTTATCGCGATTTCGGGTATTCGCGATGCCATGCCCCGTTCACAGCCGGAAACTCTTCATGCTCGAGGCATAATACGACGTAGCGATTGGAGAGCTTAGACTTCGGTGCCTGATCGTATGTATCGCTCGCAACGCTGCACACTCGCAGCGGCACAATCACAGCAAGCCTGAAACATTGAAAACGTGATCGTGGGTCTACGGCGAGGCTTATAGGGTTCCCTTTTAAACCGTGGTCAGGTATTGCATACGTTCTCGACCACATTTTAATACTCAATAATCCTTATATATAGAGCATTGACAGACGGATTATATAGGGAGGCAAGCTGCGCTTTTAGTTTTACGACTTTTTTTTCCCCTATGACATACGCAGAGCGAGAATGCAGTGTTTGCGCAGGATAAAGTATGCCAAGTTTCTTTTGATATCTGAAACCCAAGCGACGTTCTCGGATAAAGTTCTTTTTTTTTGTTCGTTGCGATTCGCAGGGTTTAGTTCGTGTCCCAAGTGAATACGAAAGTTCGGATATTGCCACGCATCAGAAAACTGGTGTTCGCTTCGCTTTAATACCCAAACCTTGTAGGATCACTCGGCTTTGAAAATTGCTCGACGTTTCATTACAGATGTTGCAAGCGTGAAGCCCAAATAAGAAAAAGAAAAGTTCGAATAGTTCGAAGCGGGAATGCTGAATTCGGGGTATGGCAGCATCATTTTTAAGCTCTTCTGTTTTCATTCTTTCAGCCTTGTAACTGTATTCGTTGTATACATAGTGGCATGCATTTAGTTTACAAATGCTAGTTCTTTCAAATTAAGATATGGTTCAGAACAAGAAAATGAGCTTTGGGTAACATTAATGCTTAAAGCACAGTTCGCGTAAACTTTTGCGTTTGAAGCTGATTTCAGTTTGAAAACACCGACGTTTTTTACGTTGAAAAAACATGTTCGGTCTCATGTCTATACAGGAATGCTGTCGTAAACATGCAGCTATTTTTTGTCTGCTATTTGCGAGCTGTTGCCTTGCACTAAAAAAAGTTATTAGAAGAGCATAAAAAATAAAGATTCTCTTTTCTGCCTTATTTCTGCACACTTTAGAGGAAGTTGTACTGTCGTTGCCGACTTCCTTTGATGAAGCCTTCGCAGAATGTTTGTTTAACTAGGTTTTACATGACATATGTGGGATAGTTTGAGCTTTAGCTCACCATTTGCAGCTTCTGTCAAGTTGTGTTTTCTACTCTGTCTTTCTTACGAGGTTATGCATTCATAAAGTGAATTTATGTTTAAAAGATTACTTTATTATTATGTTTTGTTGCTTTTTCGTGTTGTACAACCTGTATCAACCTCTTAGTAACGCGATGTTTAGTCTTTTTATAATGTTATTTATGTTTAGAGTGCTGATGTTATCTTTATTCTGACATGATGTATGTTGCTTTTCATGTTGTATATACTACCTGTATCTTTTCCTGTTTGTTTCCCCCCTAAAATAATGCCCAGTTGGGCGCTGTATGTATCCGAATAAATAAATAAATAAATAAATAAATAAATAAATAAATAAATAAATAAATAAATAAATAAATAAATAAAGCACTGGAGAACACTACGATGCCTAAAAATAACTTAGCACAATAGCAATTTTCCAGAGCCTCGGCTACTGATCCGAAGTTCGTGGGTTTGATCCCGGTGGAAGCCTTTGCATTTTTATGGAGCCAAAATGCCGGAGATCCATGCACTGCAGGATGTGAGTGCACGTCAAGTGACACTCTCTTACCGACATTTCCCGAGCCCCTAAAAACGGCAGGCCTCATCATTACATGTGACGGTTCTAGAAAGCAAGCCACCATAAATTATAGTTATTCGTCGCTCGAATGTTTTCAACCCGCCAGCACACCCAGAAGTAGAGAACGTGGCATTGCTGTTTTGTTTTCGAGAATAGTTCCGCCGTGCACGGGGTGCTAACCTGGACACCATTCAATTCCGCCATCTTGTCACATTTCGCAATGGAGGCACTTTGAGCGAAGAGGAGAGGTTGTAGCAGTGAACTTCAAAGGAGTTGACTGTTTGGGAAGTTGGTACCTTCACAAAGAAACCATCGTGAGGGCGCAACTAAACACAACACACATACACAAAGGAAACGAGGACAGGTGCAAACTACCAACTGGCTTTATTAAAGGAAGATTTGCGCCTTTAAACATCAACATCCACACATTCATGCATCAACACCCGCCCAGTTGGTTGTTTGCGCCTGTCCTCGTCTGTTGTTTTTCCCCTGTGTGTTGTGTTTAGTTGCACCCTCATGATGGTTTCTATGTCGTAGCAGTGTTCCAGGCAAATCACAATTGACCAATGGCTAAATTCGAAATGGCCGCATTAGCCCCCACGTTCTAAATACTTCACCACCCCAGTAACCAGTGCTGAAGTTATGTTCTGTTGGTGTCTCGTAGTGAAGATAATAATCACCTGAGCGGAAGAGGACAAAAGAAAATAAAGACGAGAGCACAACACGAGCGCTAACTTTCAACAAGTGGTTCATTTGTTTAACGTACGCGTCTCTCCGCAGATCAACCACTTTTTGGAGTTGAGCGCTTACGTTGCGTTCCTCCACTTCTCTCGAGTTCAATTCATCAATTTACAGCTTTAGTGCACCATCACGTTTCCCTGCGTTTTTTGACGCCGCAGAAGTATTAATTACGTCATAATAATGATACCAGAGTTTTTATTCTTATCTCATTTCGATGTAAGGTATGTTGTCATGAGCAATTGCGTCACTAGTTCAGAGTTTAATAGTATTTGAAGACGTTAACCTCGTGACAGGCTTTTACAGCTGAGATAATGAGACGAAAACACGAAATAAAAAACAACAGGCATAACATGCCCACATGTGAGTATACAGAGTGCTTCAATTAACTTGCGCAAAGTTAGAAAAACAAACAAACAAACAAACAAACAAACAAACAAAAATATCTGTGCGTTTTGTGTGTTGAGCTAGCCCAATACTGTTGCGAGCCAAATGCAGAGCGTTAAAATATTTATTCCAATTCACCACGACGAGTAATTAAGAACGATGGTTTAGTTGATTTCGAAAATAGTAAATATAGCGAGAAATCTTGGATGCTCCAGTTCAAGTGCTTGTCCAGAGGCGTCGCATCATTTCAAATATTCCAGACAACTGACCCGTTTAATTTTGTTTCCGCGCATTCCTTCAAATACGGCACAACTTAAAAAAATAATGCTTGGCGCAATTTAACCGTCACAACCTGTATGTACGCATCGTCAAAACGCCCGATGATAAACGAGGGTGATTTCGTTTGTGCGTTTATCGCGTTTCAAGCGCGGTACATTTGTGCGTTAGAAGAGCGTGCGCAGAGTTTACCGATATGACTCCGAAATATCTGTCAGTGCTTCTTAAGGAAAACAGACCCGAAAGCAACTTGTCTTCCTTTCGGAACGTTGTTGAGAGGCCGTTTATTACGAGGGAGAGAACAAAAACAAATAGAAAACACTATAATAAGAGGAGCGATTCGAAAACGACGGTGTCATTTGGGAAATTGCGGACAACTCGGCTCCCTCGAGTACTGTGTCCGTCGGCCAGGGGGGAACAATCGAACGGAACGGTCGAAGAACGAGGAGGACGGAGCGGCCTCCCGCAAGAAGTGGAAACAAAACTAACACGATGGAAGGCTTCGAGATAAGAATACGCCTCGCTAACGATATAGCCCCCCCTCCCTCCCCCACCGATGTTGGCAGTACACTATCGTAAAGAAAAGCCCACTATCGCCACCTATAAACACAACGTCAATAAACTGAACGCTGCCCCGATGTCCCCCAAAACACCCATAAAAGAAACGAGGTGAGGAAAAAAAAAGAGTGAAATAACGTCGGAGAAAGAGAAATAAAAGATTAGCGCGTCCGGCGGAACGCACGAGAAGTGCCGTGCGGTGACGCGATAAGCAAAACTCTTAAGGACGTATACGGTGTTCTAACACGCACATACGAGATGCCTATAGCGCACGTGCGTATTGTCTTTCTTTCACTTGATTCATTGATTCTTTCTCTCGTTCGCTGTTGATAGCTGTGAGCCGAATGAAATTCCCATCTGTACACTTTTCGAGCAACGTCGCAATCGCGACTCTTTCGTGTAATGTCCGTCGCGAGTTCGCAACAATTTTTGTTTGTTTGTTTTCTTTCCGAAGCAGTTGTGTCCCACATCAGTTCTCCCGAGTATAGCCACGTGCACGACATCGCCTGAGATGTCGGCGAGAAGTGAGGTTGTTTGCGTTCCCCTCGAATGTTTGCACCGTGTTAACGACGCGTCGCATTTGGTACTGCGGTCACTCGTGCCCGAGTCGACGCTGTTTTCCCCATCTTTAATGGCTGCAACGCGATCGGCGACTGCCTTGCGGCGTGTCGTACACAGCGGACGCAACGTATCAGTGCAGAGCAAAAAAAAAAAAGCGCGCCAGGTATGAAGTTACACGCTGCCACGTCTGCGAACAGATTACAACCGCCAAAATTTTCATCTGGTTGCTATCAAATCGCCGTGGACGCTGTGAAAATCGCGAAAAGGTGCCGCAGTTTGCCTTCTCCCAGCCGGCTATCAGGTTTGATGTCTTAAAGACACCTCCGGCAATGAGTGACATATTGATTTGAGATATTTAGTACTTCTTGACTTTATCTCATTTTTCGGAACCAATATACTCTTATAATATACAGTGTAGGCCTACGCAGATATGGCTGATGGAGTTTCATTGCTCTCTTTTGCTTTCTGCCTCTGTCACTTCCACGCTGTTTGGTCTATAATGCTGTTAAATTACTATAGGTAATGCAAATAATAATAAATGTTATGGCTTTCATGTCCCAAAACCATGACTTAAATATAAAAGACGCCAAAGAGTAGCCATTCGGAAATTACGACCACTTGGGGTTTCTCATTGTGAACATATGTCTAGGTCACCAGCATTTTGCTTGCAGTGAAATGCGGCAATTGCAGCCACATTTCGATTCCCCGACCTTCAGCGCTCAGCAGTCGAAGATACGAAGTATAGAGTGGAGAGTTGGGTGGGTATAGACAAATTGATTCAGCTCCAGTTGCAACAGCAAAGAGAACAACGCTCCAAGCCAAATAGAGGGTCACATCAAGCCGCCCGCTCCCTCCCCTCATTTAGGCGCACACGCACGCACGCACGCACGCACGCACACACACACACACACACACACACACACACACACACACACACACACACACACACACACACACACACACACACACACACACACACACACACACACACACACACACACACACACACACACACACACACACACACACACACACACACAGGTACAGAAGAGATGATGGACTTCGCAAACGACAGAATATATCCTAATTTGTGTAAGCGCAGTGTTCAGAGGTGCTTTGCGTAGTTGTCTTAGGCTGCGCGTTCGTGGACATCAGACGGAAGGCGATACTTTAGGTAGCGGAGAAAGTAATTTTACAGTGGATAAAATAAAGGGGGAAAAAGTACACAAGGCTACAGGGCGGATCAATGCTGTTCTTAGCTGGCTCCACGCTGCATGCTTTCCGGCGATAAAGGGCGCACTGCTCCACGCCCGTAAAAAGCCGTTGTAGGGCGTTGCTGGGACGCCTTCTAAACGAGGTCATGCGTTCACCAGAGATGCCCAAGAAGGCAAGAAGACTCGGCGTTGGTCGACTGTTTACAGTCTTCTAACTTTTCTTTGTCTTCTTCTGGTGCCCTAACACGCGGAGTAGGATAGTTAGACCATGCAACCTTCAGCGTCGTCCCTACCAGGTCTGCTTCTTTATCACCGTCCGGAGAATCACCGTATTATGAGGCCAGAAAAGTGGTCGTTACGAGGCGAGCTCTGGTATGGTATGCCCCAGTACCGCCCACTCTTAGCAGCTAGCTGAGCCAGACTTTGCCGGTTTTTTCGCTGGTGCCTCGCATAAAGTATGCCACTGGGAATTCGCAACACTGGTTTAGCTTTCACCTTCAAGGAAGACGAAAGTGCCTCGTGGGGGAACACAAGCAAAAGCAAAATAGATAACAGGTGTTTGGCACTGCTCCTCTGGAGAGTTGCGCGTTAAAAGCACCGTCCTCTGCGCCATAAAGTCGGCTGGATAATGCCACTATTTTAACTTGCGACAATGGTTCAGTGGCGGTAATGGTATTCCATTCTAGGGCACACGAGATAACGGCTGCACATACGGGTCGAGATTAATGCGATATGGTTACGCAAGTGATAGTACCTCAACTGGTATCTGGTAGTTTCCTGGATACAACTGCGGCGCATGTGTATCAATCAATCAATCAATCAATCAATCAATCAATCAATCAATCAATCAATCAATCAGTACTCTTATACCAAGACTAAAATGTTACGAATATTACCTTCAACCCAACAGTGTTATGTGTCTTTTATTATTCCGTTATCGATAACATCTTCTAGAGAATTTCTATTTGACAAAACGTGAAACATGATTCGTTCAGACTGGCGCGATGGGATGGCGCTAAAGTTGTGTTTTTGGCAATCAACACTGTACGTAAGTATTAGGTCCACGATTAATGGGATAATAAGCCCTCACTTAGCGCTTCGATTGGAGCCAACAGGCAAGAAAGAAAAAACAAGAAAAGAAAAATAAAAGTAAATCAGCGCCAGTACTAGACAGTAGGCGTGATACAGGAAGCGATAGAGCCTGCTGAAGAACTGTAGAAGAGTGTCTCCGCACGGATTTGTTAGCTGTGCACCAAAAGGGAAGAAACTGAATCAGAGTCGTGATGCAGTATTTACAAAGGTGTTATGTGATAGACTTGTATGCATATACATATCACAGATATATTAAGGCCGATGAAAACGATGCATGGGTAAATATTCTCGAACCACGTTCAGGGAAATGCAAATAGCACGCTTCTCTCGCGAATGGTGTTGCCCTAGGCTATTACTAATTTATTTGAGCTCTAAATATAAGGTCATTCCCATTCAGCCAGCTACAGATCTGAGGATAATCGACGTGTGTCTGTGCGGCAGCATATTACACAAAGGCGATTCGAAGACGCGGCTTTGTAAATGATTTTATATAAACGAATAAGCGAAAACAGCAAGACAGCGAGAACACGTGCGCGTAGTCTACAATACAAGCCTACGCGCTAGAGAGATTTCGTTCGAGTGAAGAACAAGCGGAAGTTCACGCATTTCCATTTCTACGATGATAAACAGAGTGTATACGGAGGGAAAAACACGCTATTGTGAAACAAGAACTGCCGCATGTGTACTCAAACGCTGCTGTACGAGTAAAACCGCCTCGGACTTCGCTGTTGGCCGAGCTCTCACATTTTGGGTGGAACCTCAAAAGTGTCCTTTGTTTGGAACATTCTCTATGCGGTTCTTTTGATGGGCGCCAGTTTGTCCGCCTAGGACGGCACATTAGTACTTTAAGCTTGCCGCTTTAATGCCCTCCAAAACATAGCGCTACAGAAGAACGTAGTTTATGCGCGAAACAAATCTATCCGGCAACGAAAACATCTTTTTTTTCGAGTTCCAGCAAACATAGCACCACCGCGCACCACCGAAGAAAGTGTGCGTTTGTGGTCGCGTCTTCTACGAAACCAAGACTCGTTCGCAAGGTGCGCCCTGAACAACAGCGAAGAACCAAGCAAACGGTTTCCTAATGTACTCGCGAGGAATTCCACGCTACGCCTTGAGCCCCTGGTTTGATATTTATTTTTACAGCCCGAGGAAGAAAGGCCTCGAGTTAACAAAGCGTATTTACGCAGACAGACAGTGGGTAGCGGCGTGTTTTTCCGCGCGGCGAAATCTGTCTAGAGTGTTCTCTTCAGCGATTGAATGCGCAGCTTAAGAATGAAAAAAAAGAAGAAGGCGGAGGAAGGATTTTTGGAAGTAACGGGTTGAGGAAAACAACTCGAAACTTCCGTGCAAGTATAAGAAAAACACCTATACGCGAAAAAAAGAAAAAAAAAAGGGCTCGGGACTTGTTTTTTGCTCTCTTCAGCTGACGAGACAGGCCCCCGGAGTTTGTTTTTGCAGAGTGGCGCAAGAGAATCTTTATACACACTTCGTGCGGTCGGCAGTTCTTGCGCCGGTACGTGTTCGTTACAGCCCCCTGCATGCTGACGCTGTTGCACTTAAAAACGTGCAGCGTTGCGGAGGCTGTGAATGCAATGTTCGACGTGAAAAGCGCGAGCCAAATCAAACGAGAAAGGTGAGCGGCGCGAGTCTGCAATAAAGATCCATTCTCCGAGCGCCGGCGCGTTTGATAATTTATGCATGTTCGACGTGCCATCGCGACACCCTGAAAACACTGCGGTAGCGGTTGTTTGATTGCTCCTACTAAACCTTGAGCGTTTATTGCCTCTCGCTAGAGAGTGGACGATCGATTAGCAATGTCAATGCACGCACTACCATTCGTGGAATACGGAATTACCAGAAGCACTTAAAGAGGGCAGCCAATGCTGCCTAAAGATTCGATTTTGAAGTAGTGTACTAGAATATTATTCTAGTACATTGTAGTTATGAATCTTCCTAACTGATGGTGATGGTGGTGATGATGATGATGTCAGTGACGGTGGTGATGATCTTTATTAGCATTTCATTTGAAACAAAGCATCATCAAACACTAGCTTGCCATGTTCGTTCCAATTCGTCAAACCTCGATATAACAAACACGGGTATAACAAATGATCGGTTATAATGAATCATTGGTAAATGGTGAATACTATTACCGTTAAAACGGTGTTGCGTATATACGTTTGTAACTGATTCTTGGCACTAACGAAACTTTCTTCGCGACAAAGAGACCGTGTTATGGCGAGATTTGACTGAATACATTGCAAAGATATTTATGGTGACGCCGAACCGGAGCGAAAACAGGTCTGTAAACCGCGCAGGGCTGTAGCCGCAGTAATTTAGTGTGGTATACATAGCTGTGGTTATAAAGCGTTGGTAGAAACATCGCGATTTCTCAATGTTTGATCAAAAAAAAAGTTTTCTCGGCGAATATACGGAGGTTTCTCAAAAGCGTTTCAAAGATAATTTACTTGTATAATGAAGGAATGATGACAACAAAAGAGAACAGCAAGCATCATCGCAGAGTAAGGCACCACGAGATCGGCGCTCGAGCTCCTCCATCTTCCTCGTCCTGTCGCTATCTCCAATCTCCCACCTGCCCGTTTGGTTCGACCAATAAACCTCTTTACATTTGGTGGATCGTGCTGGGTAACCACATCGCCTACAACCTGGAACTCCGGTCTCGCACCCTGCCGTCGACCATGCAAGTTGACGCTGCCCAACAAACAATGCCTCTCACGGCTGCTACTTGCCCCGGCCCGGTTCATCAGCGAGACCCCCCGATCTTTGCCGGCACCGAAGACCAGGACGTCGAGGACTGGCTGTCGTCATACGAGAAAGTCAGTGGACCCAACAGGTGGGATGACGCTGCTAAGTTAGGCACTGTCAATTTTTATCTCACCGACGTGGCCAAGCTGTGGTATACGAACCACGAAACCGAGTTCGCGAATTGGTCCGCCTTCAAGGAGGCAATACGTGCCGTTTTTGGTCATCCTGCCTTACGGAAGCTACGCGCCGAACAACGTCTGCGCACACGGGCACAGGAGCCAGGTGAAACTTTCACATTATATATAGAAGATGTGATTTATCTCTGCCGTCGCGTCGATGCTTCCATGAGCGAGAGTGCGAAGATACAGCACATTATGAAGGGCGTCAACGATGACGTTTTCCAGATGCTTCTCGCAAAGTCTCCAAGCACTGTGGCAGAAGTAGTGACTTTGTGCCAAAGCTATGATGAATTGCGGAGGCAACGAGCTCAGACGCGACGCTCATTCCAGACAATCCAACCAGTGGCCGCACTGGACGCTATGACTGACCCGACAAACCTCCTCGCACAAATGAAAGACTTCGTGCAAGAGGAAGTGGCTCGGCAGCTTTCTCTGCTGCATTTCGCTCAACGCCAGGAGCTCTCGCACCAACAGCCACTGCGACACCCACCACCATTGGCTCCCATGCTCCGACATGTGGTCCAGGAGCAGATTTCCGAGGCTATGCCGGTGCCCTTGCAGCAGCCCCCCGTCACCGCGCCTCTTACTTACGCCGAGGCACTAAAGCGGCAGCAGCGACACCACCCCCCGTCGTTCCAGGGACTGCCGTATACCTCAGCCCCGACTCAGCCGTCCACCGCCTGGGTTCCTCCCATTGCCACCACAGCCTCGACTCACCCGTCTGCCGCATGGACTGGTCCCCTCGTCGCCAATACTTGGAGAACGCGCGATAACCGGCCCATCTGTTTTGCGTGCGGCGGCCCTGGCCATATCGCCCGTTACTGCCGTCGTCGCGTGCCAGGATACACAGACGCCCGGACACAGAACAGCTACATGGACCTTTCTCCATCCCGTCTGGAAAATTCTGACCCTCAGTCAAGCTCGTCTTCACGGGAATGTCCGCGTACTATGTCTGGTCGCTCACCTTCACCCCGTCGTCGCTCCCTGTCACCCATGCGTCGTCGGCCAGCTCCTGAACACGAGGGAAACTAACCGCCACAGTTCAGGAGGCAAGAGCTGCGCTGTCGAAATGCTCAAGTCCTCGGACATTGCCGTCGAATATTGTCGAAGTTTTTGTAGAAGGTACTCGAGCATATGCTCTAGTGGATACTGGTGCTGCCGTTTCCGTGATAGAAGCTAAACTTTGCCGCAAGCTCCGAAAAGTGACGACGCCTCTTAATATGATGTCCTTGCAAACAGCGAATGGGGACCCGGTTCAGCCTGTAGCCGCCTGTACTGTCCGACTGATGATCGCGAAGGACCACTACACTGTTGAGTTTATTGTCCTGTCGTCGTGCTCACACGACATCATACTTGGATGGGATTTTTTATCGCGTAACCATGCCGTTATTGATTGTGCAAGATCGGAGCTTGAACTCTTCCCTTTTACGATCAACCAACCAGCCGCATTCAGCCCGCCGTACACAAACTCGTCGTCAAAGAAGGCACTGAAAATCCTCCGACAGCAGCTGTGTTGCTCCCCGTGTTCTGTGACGGCATTAGGAACGAAGCTGCATTCTTTGAGCCTTCAAGCCTCTTCCTTAGTCGAAGATCACTTCTTCTGCATTATTCAACCCTCTCTATTTCTGAAGGAAACAGTGCTCTTTGCCTCATCAATCCCATTCCGTATCCCGTTGAACTGTTTTCAAGGTGAATCTCTTGGACACGTGCATGCCATTGATAAAGAACAAATTTTTACCATGGCGCCAGATTGTTCCGGTGACTACGACGCCATCAGTGCCCTCAACTCTTCCAATATACCACCTTGCGAGCTTTTCGATTCATCGATTGCCGACGGACTATCGCCATCTGAACGCTCTGAGCTCCTTCAGCTGCTCTACCAGTTTCGTGAATCCTTTGACGTTGCTCAACCTACCCTTGGCCGAACTCCCAGTTTTTTCTACCGCATCGACACAGGTTCCAACGCGCCAGTACGACAGCGACCATACCGTGTTTCCGCCACGGAACGTCAGGTTATCACCGAACACGTTGACGATATGCTCAAGCGCGACGTTATCCGACCTTCCCAAAGTCCATGGGCATCACCTGTCGTTCTTGTTAAGAAGAAGGATGGTACAATTCGCTTCTGCGTTGATTACAGGCGCTTAAATAAGATCACTCGCAAAGACGTATACCCTTTGCCCAGGATTGATGACGCCCTTGATTGCTTACAAGGTGCCTAGTTGTTTTCGTCGTTAGATTTGCGTTCGGGTTATTGGCAGGTGCCCTTAGCAGATGGTGATCGTCCAAAAACAGCATTCGTGACACCGCACGGGCTATATGAGTTCAATGTCATGCCCTTCGGCCTCTGCAATGCGCCGGCCACATTCGAGCGCATGATGGACTCGGTTCTGCGGGGTTTGAAATGGAACATATGCCTCTGCTACCTCGACGATATCGTCGTTTTTGCACCCGATTTCGCAACACACTTTGTATGCCTGAAACATGTCCTCACGTGTCTGAAGAATGTGCAGCTCCAACTGAATCTCAAGAAATGCCACTTCGCTGCTCGGACGCTCACCATTCTCGGTCACGTCGTATCAAAGGATGGTGTTCTTCCCGACCCGGCTAAACTACGCGCTGTTGCTGAATTCCCCAAACCAACGACTGTAAAACAGTTACGCAGCTTCGTAGGATTGTGTTCCTACTTTCGTCGGTTTGTGCGCAACTTTGCCTCCATAATTGCCCCTTTGACCCAACTTTTAAGCAGTGCCAACGACATCTCATCATGGTCTTCCGAATGTGATCACGCATTTACCACTCTTCGCCGTCTCCTGACAGCACAGCCTATATTGCGCCACTATGATCCCACGGCTGCAACTGAAATCCATACAGACGCCAGCGGTGTCGGTCTCGGTGCAGTTCTCGCTCAACGCAAACCTGGATCCCCTGAGTATGTCGTCGCCTACGCCAGCAGAACGCTCAACAAGGCTGAGGCAAACTACAGTGTTACCGAAAAAGAGTGCTTAGCCATACTTTGGGAAATTGAGAAATTTCGCCCATACTTATATGGCCGCACCTTTGCTGTAGTTACAGACCATCATGCCTTATGTTGGTTGTCGTCGCTGAAGGATCCATCAGGTCGCCTTGCTCGTTGGGCTCTGCGACTTCAAGAGTATGACATCCGCGTCGTGTACCGTTCCGGCCGCCAACATGCCGATGCTGATGCGCTCTCGCGATCACCACTGTCGACTGAGGCTGCCTCTATATCTTCTATGGAACACGCGCTGTCCGCTCTTGACATCGACACAATGACCTCTGCACAGCGCGACGATCCATGGATAACTTCGCTTCTGGACGTCTTATCTGGGGTACCGACACTTCCCATCACTCGAGCAATGCGACGCCAGGCTCCGCACTTCACCATTCGAGGTGGCCTCTTGTACCGGCGCAATTACTCACCAGACGGCAGGAAGTGGCTGCTTGTTATTCCCCGAAAGCTACGCTCTACAATCTGTGCATCAGTTCACTCCGACCCGCAATGCGCTCACGCCGGTGTCTTCAAGACCTACGAGCGTTTAAGGAAGCGGTACTACTGGCGTGGGATGTTTACTTTTGTTCGACAGTTTATTCGCGGCTGCCACGAGTGTCAACGACGAAAACAGCCACCGAATGCAGGGGCAGCTCCACTACAGCCGCTTGCGTGCCCTGACCGCCCATTCGATCGCGTCGGAATCGACCTTTATGGACCACTGCCATTGACCACAGCAGGTAATCGGTGGGCTATCGTTGCTGTAGATCACCTGACACTGTACGCCGAAACCGCTGCTCTTTCTACGGCGACCGCTCAGGACGTCGCATCTTTCATCCTCCATCGGTTTGTGTTGCGTCACGGCCCTCCTCGCGAGCTCCTCAGTGACCGGGGCCATGTATTTCTATCCGACGTAATCCAAGCACTTCTCCGTCAGTGCCATATTGTACACCGGATTAGTACTGCTTAGCACCCTCAGACGAATGGCCTGACTGAGCGGTTTAATCGGACCCTGGGTGACATGCTCGCGACTCATGTGGCATCTGACCAAACGAACTGGGACCTGGTTCTTCCGTTTGCGACCTACGCGTACAACACCGCTACCCAAGTCACCACCGGCTTTTCTCCATTCTACCTTCTATACGGACGTCAACCATCGCACACAATTGACACTTTGCTGCCATACGCACCAGATGTGTCTGAGTGCACGACCGTGTCTGAAGCCGCCCGTCACGTAGAAGAATGCCAACTAGCGAAGCAGTTTACTACGGCTGACCAGCAACGCCAGAAAAAGGCCCGCGATGACGACCGCCCTCCTGCCGCCAAGTTCGCCCCTGGAACCCTTGTATGGCTGTATGTACCACCCTGTACACCTGGTTTGTCTACCAAGCTACTTTCAAATTACCATGGCCCATACCGCGTGGTAGAGCGCACATCGCCCGTCAATTACGCCATTGAACCGCTTACGCCACCCGGTGACCATCGTCGGCGTGGACACGACATTGTTCACGTGGACCGCTTGAAGCCGTACTTCGACCCGCTCGTTCCTACTTGTTAGATCGCCAGGATGGCTTGATCTTTCTCGACGGGGGCAATTATAATAAAGGAATGATGACAACAAAAGGAAACAGCAAGCATCATCGCAGAGTAAGGCACCACGAGATCGGCGCTCGAGCTCCTCCATCTTCCTCGTCCTGTCGCTATCTCCGATCTCCCACCTGCCCGTTTGGTTCGACCAATAAACCTCTTTACACTTGTATACAACACTAAGAAAGGCCTGTACGAAAGTCGCTACACGTATTAACGTTTTCGGTTGCACCGCATCCAGTCTAATAAGATCTGCCCAGGAAAACGCTGGCAATCTAATAACTGAACAAAAAAGGAGGCATGTTAACCAGAATGACGACATCCAAGTTCTTATTTTAGAATGGTTTCATTCTAAGCGCCCACAAGGACAACGCGCAGAAGGAAATACGAGAAAACATTTTTTAGAAAGCATGCCACGGTATCAGAGGTCTTTGCAGTTGAAACTTGAATGCAGAGATGGCGGCAGCTATTCGAGCACTTCCGTTTTATGAGAGCTTTAGCGGCTGACATGTAGAGAACTATTCCATTCTAAGACGACCGTTGAGACATAAGAAGAGAGCAAGAAGATATTGTGCTACTGATTTGGCATGCAGTTGGCACTTCTTCTATATGAAAATGATGGCTTTCTCACAGAGCGTTGGTGGTTCAGGTGGATACCAGTAACACCACGCTAGGACAGCAAAGGACGTGATTTCTCATAATGTGCTCTTTAGTCTTGAGCAAAAGAAACGAGAGATTAATTTCCTCTGAAACATATCAAGAGACAGTTATGAAATGTTTTCAACCACGACGCATCATACCTTACGTTTGATTGCTGTACCTTTCTTACTCTTCCCTCTTTCTTTTCTATTATTCACACTTTCCACCATCACAAGTGTAGGGTAGTCAATCGCGAGCCAAAGACCAATTAACCTCCCTGCCTTTCCTCACCATTTCTGTCTGTCCCTACATGAGGCGAACTGGGCGTATTTTCTCAATACCCAAGATGAAAATAATTTATTCTCAATCTTAATCAGGTCCTGGATAGATAGATGTTAGCTATATCCAGGGAACTAGGCGAAAGATGTCCTGTTTTCTGAATATATTTCGCACTTTAGGCGGGACCTAATTGAGTGTGAACGTACCATACAATTATATATGTTGTACACTCTGCATTACTGCAAACTGATACAGAACGTTACCCCGTCAGTGCTTGAAGAACAAGTAACGGGAAAAATACTCAGCCTAACTAATAGCAATAATTAACTACGTATATACCTCTGAAAAGTATACTCTGTGAAGCTTCATAAACTTTTTTCCGACCAGCAACCAGTTTTCCGATGTTACCCGAAAAAGAAACACTTGTTTCTCAGCTGTTGCTTTCCTGCGTCGACCGTATCGATTCCCGCTATTATCAGCATTTCTTTTTTCTTTTTCTTTGATTTTTTTTATCTCCGGGCTTTGAAAGTTCAGGCCTAGCAACTACGCAGCCTGAGTTTGCGCCGACGATCAGATGCAGGTCTGCGTCGAGAGTTTTCTGTTTATTTGCAAATACAACACACACCCCGGCTCCCAAATAAAACACAATAATAAAGAGAGAGAGAGAGAAAAGAAGCGACTTTCGACTTTCAAAGTACTCGTACAGCTTTTGCAAACAGCCACGCGACTCTGATTAGCCGGCGCAACAACTCCGACTCCATCAACGCTGCACGTTTTTTCCAGAGAGAGAGAAAGAAAATCGGGGCTAGAAGAGCGCGTGCAACGCTGTCGGAGCGCGCGAACGCCAGATGGCGTGCGCTCTCGATATTGCATCAACGCTTGTTCCTGCTTCGGCAATGCGAGCGGCGCCTGGGAGCGCGCCAAGCACCGCGAGGGATCGTAGTAAGAAGGCACACAATACTCTGAAGCGCGCGAGAACCATGCGGCTTTAGTTAAAAGAAAACAAATAGAAAAGAACTAAAGGAACAAAAGTAGGACTAAGTCTTCTCTTGTTTACCATTCTCTGTTTCCGTTCTCCAAGGACTTTCTCGCCGGCAGGACTGAAGCTTTGAGGACCGCGTGGCGCCTCATCGCGAATGCGGCACGAACGAAAGGACAATGTAGTATAGTGGCTTCGGTTTCCTCTCATTCCCACATTTTTCTCCCTCTTTTCTAGTTTTATCGCTTTCGTTGCATCTGCTTCCACTGTACACCTCGCGTTTATGATTGTTCCAGATGCGCCCCGTGTTCATCTGGTCGAGGCCTGCTCGAACACGGAGCAGTGATAAAAATAAAAAAAACAGGAGAATTCAGCGCCCAACGAACAAGTTTTATCATTGCGGCTGCCTCGCTTACTCGCACCTTTTTCCTTTTTGCACTTTATTTTTCTTTTTCAAAATGAACGATAAGAAGCCTGGGTGGAGATGAAGCATTAGTGAAATGTCTATGTTTTTGACACAATTGAATTTGGCATTACGTTTACCTCCAAGAATACGGCAAAGGATCGACCCTTTCTCTCTATGCCTCATGCACACGCTCTTTTGGTTCGTAGGACGCCCATGGAAGTGGTGTCCCTGCAGGAACGCGTGAACGAACAGCTAGTCCTTCAATGTTTGCGAAGGAAGAAGGAAAGAAGAGAAGGAAGGGAAACTGGCACGATACCTTACACTGCGGAAAGGGAAGTCAAATGAGAGAGAAAGCGGGACCGCGGGAGGAAACACACACACACACACACACACACACACACACACACACACACACACACACACACACACACACACACACACACACACACACACACACACACACACACACACACACACACACACACACACACACACACACACACACACACACACACACACACACACACACACACACACACACACACACACACACACACACACACAGTATTGATTGGCCGACGGATGCTTGCAAATCTCTTCCTCACATTCATCAGCAATAAATTTTCGGGGTGACGTGCTAAAATGGTTACTGCCGTCAGTGGCCTGTGGTAAACTCGTGCATGAGTGGCTTCTGAAACTTTCTTCCACCATTTACACACCCAGTACAAAAGGCGAAGGACCTTGGCACAATAACCCAAATGTAAGCGGTTTTCAGCGAAAAATAGAAGTAAAGGGCCTATTGTGCTTATGCATATTTAAATTGTGCGCTGTAAACGAATATTTCAGAGCAAATTATGAACCCTGGAAGTTATCAGCTACGAACCCGTCTGCCGACACGACAACCGCTGTGTTACGGCGTTTGTGACGTCATGTACTGCGTGGAGCGGAGCCGTCGCCTTCTCTGCCAAGGTTTCAGCCACGGCAAATTGTTGGATTTTGATGCCAAATCGAAGAAAGAAAAGACGCAACAGCTCAGTTTCGAAGGCAGCCGACCACAGATCAAAGACGTTTGCCGCAACGCAGACGCTCGCTCTGTAAGCAGCTTGCTACGTCACGGCTCGGGAGTGTGCCAATTTCGCCCATCTCTCAAACTACTTGCACGTTTTGAACAAAAAAAAAAATATTCAATATTACGTTGAACATTTGACCGAATGCGCAGCATTTTCGCTAGATTGTTAGTGACCGCATGCACATCAACCCACATAAAATGCCCCGCCGCGGCGGTCTAGTGGCTAAGGTACTCGGCTGCTGACCCGCAGGTCGCGGGATCGAATCCCGGCTGCGGCGGCTGCATTTTCGATGGAGGCGGAAATGTTTTAGGCCCGTGTGCTCAGCTTTGGGTGCACGTTAAAGAACTCCAGTTGGTCTAAATTTCCGGAGCTCTCCACTGCGGCGTCTCTCATAATCATATGGTGGTTTTGAGACGTTAAACCCCACAAATCAATCAAATCAATCCCACATAAAATGATAATGGAAAATAGGGTGCCACGACTTCGTATTTGTATAAAAAAGATTCTGTTTCACTTGATAAGACGGCACAATACGTCAGTACGTTCTCCACGACACATTTGGATCGTTTTATTTATTTATAATTCCGAATGCGGACGACGAAAAAATGTTGCGCGCAATGTGGGCCCACCACGCCGGCTTCTCTCGCTCAGCTCTTCTTGTTCTCAATTCGCCCCAACGAAAATTCTGCGCCCAAGGGCGTCAAACTCCGGGTGGACAAGTGGCCGTCATTAGCGCCCCCTGGAGAGCATGAAAGGGGACTTAGAAGAGGACATTCTTAAAGGGCCAGTAAGGATCAAAGTTATCGTCGCTCGTAAAGTCGGGATAACTCCTCGGGACTTTATTGCACGGCCTTCAAGATCAGTCGGTGCCGCAGAGGGCGTTCGCGTCGTTTCTTCGGTCTGATCCAAAGCTTGCAACGTCTTCGAAACCGCAGCTGGTATCAATTTATCGGTTACCCGGGCAGCGAGCCAAATACCTCTTAAAAAAAGGATTCCAGATTGACCAGTCTATATAAAAGTGTCTTTCTTTACTAGATTCAAGTTGCTGAAATATGTGTATCTTTTAGTCACTGGTCATTATTTTTCGTTTACCCATTCGATCAGCCTACGTGTTCGAATCCATGTTTCTGCTTTAGTGGGCAAGGTTCACCTCGTTCAGTGACTCATTAATTGCTAAAGAATTCGAACCTCGTACTTTTTTTTTTCTATGCTATTCTCATACGACTGAACATTGCGAGAAGATATATAGGACAAAAAGACCAGAGCATACAAACGTGTCCTGTCCTGGTGTGTCTGCATAACGCTGCAAAAGAAAGATTTCACACCTTCTGAATACCTGCCGAGGCCTTACTTATTGAACACTGATTTAAAAGCTTTGCCAGTGCCACGAAATAATAATAATAATAATAACAATAATAACAATAATAATAATAATAATAATAATAATAATAATAATAATAATAATAATAATAATAATAATAATAATAATAATAATAATAATAACAACAATTATTAACAGCGAATGAGGGAATATTATGTCCCTAAACCACCACATGATTGTGTGAGACGCCACAGCTGAGGGCGCTGGGAATTTTCACCACCACAATTCGCAATTTCAAATCCGTTCAGCGGTCCGACCATTGCGTAGATAATAATTAAGCATGCCGGTATACTTTGGGTAATGCCCAGAGTCTTCGAAATACCACAGAAGACGTGTACAGCGGGTTATGTAGCTGCTCTTACGATTAGGTATCGATCAACATTTTTATCGTGAAAAGTTGATAACAGATCAATAAGTGCTAGTTATGTGCCCCCACATCGGTCCTGTCTGTATGCCCGTATATGCATAACTTCAGAATCTTCGCGTGATTAGAAATGATTCACTACAGCAAAGCAACTGAATAATTATAAAATTCTCGGGGCGAAGCTTATACCTTCTATACATTAGAACTGCTGTACTTGCTTCGAATCTGTGCGCAATAAAATAATCAGAATGAATCACAAGATAGATGAGAGTATGGTATCACTATCTAAGAAGCCTTTCTAGATTATTTACTAGGCTCGGACACCAGGTTTGAATATATTCGAAATAAAATGAACAAAATGAAGAAAATGTCTGGGTTATTTGCGCACCACTTAAAGAACGAGAACAAGACATGAACGGACACAAACTATGACATCGCGATAGTGTTAATTTCTTGTCCTGACTATTTTAGTTTAGTGGTACGTTGGGTACACCACCGTACATATTTATCATCAGGCCCAACGCCCCCATTACGCTTCTAAAATATTTCGATGCACAGCGAGGCTTCTATATCACGAACCTTATTGATAATTAACCAACAGTAACATTATTCACTGTATCTTATATAAGCTTAGTGTTTATTCGGATTATGTACCACTATGCAGTCTATAGATCATTTCGTTAGGAGTGATGAATCTTTAGATGAGTAGGTAATTACTTGTTAGCGCTTAGATTACGTTTTGTCCTTACGTAATAAATAATGAAATTTTTTTCGTAGCGCCTATGAGATTAGTTTCGAGATAAGATGCAAATATATACAGCAGACCTCTCAAAGTAGAGTTATATACAAAGTATATACCGTATTCAGAAAGTAGACGTACACAATTAGGACATGAGCACGCGCTCAAGAATAACTTATGTTAGTTCAGGAGTGTTGATTACGCAGAGCGAGGCACACACGAATATAGAGCATAGAAAAGTAAGCGAAGCAACGAAGTTATGTTTGTCCGGCCGACGCCGTAGTTAATGAAACATTCCCCGGCTGGCAACTCCCGAAAGCGAGTCGGGGAAAAGGCTGACGGGAACACACGACAAGCCTATAGCGCACCGATTAATCCCAGACACGCTG
Source organism: Rhipicephalus microplus (assembly GCF_043290135.1). Taxonomy (NCBI): domain Eukaryota; kingdom Metazoa; phylum Arthropoda; class Arachnida; order Ixodida; family Ixodidae; genus Rhipicephalus; species Rhipicephalus microplus. The sequence goes on along the minus strand of NC_134704.1, from coordinate 27,790,611 downwards.
CAACCGATGACGTACTTACCGGCATCGCAAAGGAAAAAACGCGAGCCGGGATAGCAACAGAGCCGGGGGAGAAAGAGGAGGCCCCCAAAATTGAAAAGCGCGGTACATTCCTGAGGCGCAATATCGGGGACGCCTTAAGCAAGCGAGCCATACATTACGCGCGCCATGCCGGTCAAGAGCATTAGTGAGAGCCGCGGGAAAAAAAATCGAGAAATCCTCGCGTTCTTGCTCACTTCCTTCGTAGAGAGAAAGAGAGGGTGGACAGAAAGAGAGAGAGACACAGAAAAGCTGAGGCCACGTATTACGGTGGTTATAAGGAAATGTGGTTCTGGGGGAGTGAACAGGCTGACGTGTTTACCGGCCCGCGATGTGGATCCGGTGTATCGGAGAAAGGCGAACCAAAAAAGATAAAGCAGCTTGTCTACACGCGAGAGATTTCCGCGCTCAATATCCACCACCAGGCCAAGCGCGAACGCTGGCGCGGTGAGCTTAATTGCGAGCCATGTGGCCGCCTAATTACTGGATACCCGTCGATGCCCGACGGGTATAACTGGTACGCCGCCTCTGTGGTGCGAAATGTTAGGATAGACTAACCACATTCCGATACGGATACACCGAATACCAACCTCCTTCTCCTCCGCATCGTGCATATATGCATATGAAGGTATACGCAAACAAAACACAAACGCACGGAGCACTTGTCCTAATTCTCACTTTACACATTTCTAAAGGTTCCATTAGTCGCGCTTTCACAGAAATTAGGTTTTCCACTGCCTCAATTCTAAACAAGCGCCACAATTCGAGGAAGATGTTTTAGAGTAATGCGGATTTTCTTCCTGGTTGTTCTATAACAGTCGTGATGTGGAGAGCATTCCTTCGACAAATGGGAAAAAAAATCGCGGAAGTAATGACTTGCAAAATTGAAAATGACAGTGCCTACATGCGCCGCCGGTTCTTCCAGAGGTTTTAAGATAATGACCACGGAGTCTACCCTGCGCGAGAAATCAATGAATTACGACAGGTATTTCTGCAAATGCTCTCGCTGGTAGGGCACGTTTTTTTCGGCCCGCGCGGTAAATGCGCGTTCCTGTAGGCACGCACGATTGCAAATCGTTTCCTCAGATCGTGCACGTGGGAGGTGCCGGCTTCCGTACTTAAATTGACAGACTGGTACAGGGAACGGTGCATATGATTTGAAGGACGAATGAAAGAGTGCAACGGAAACAGACTAAAAGTACCCTAAAACGGAGGTAACATGAATATACGGAACAAGCGTTCCTGAGAAGTTAATAAAAGAAAAAGGTTTTCTAAAGAAACAAATGACGTCCAGGGGCAAGTGCAGAGTTTTTGAGCACTGGAGCAAGTATCATGTGAAGTTCCTCGATGACGCGATAACAAATGGTAGGGCCGAAACATGAATATGGGTAAGTACTATTACACATTGTCGTTGCAATTTCGTCAAGCGTACAGCAACAATGTAAACGTCTTGAGTGTGTTGGCAACAAATGATGATACGGTTGCGCAGCATTTGTCGCGAATCAATTCGATTCAGCGTCGCACACTATTTGTCGCGAATCAATTTGACGGCAGCGTCGAAAAAAGTGCATCGTTGTTTTCGAACTTCACATGAGCGGTTTATCACTGACTGCTTTCGCTGTAATATCATACAGTTTTAGTTAGGCATCCGCAGATATACTGCGGACAGCCAACTAAAGCTATTGGAGAATTCCTGTAGTTAAACGAGCCAAAAACCAATATATTGCTACGTGGATGACGAGTCGCTTGCACCGTAGACTATTTACAAGATATGTTTACTACAGCAGTCACCCACCTGGTCGGTTAAGCTTCGAGTGGCGAGTCGCGAGGGATCTTTGTTATCTTCGTGGGGACGTGCTTAGTTAAAGGGGCTAGCATTACGCGCGGAGGAATACGGTTACGAGGCCCGCTTTAGTGAAGGGCTCCGGAAATGCCGTACACTCGAGGTTCTTTAACGTGTGCCCATATCTAATTACAGGATCCTCTAGCGTTTAGCCTCTGCCGAAATGCGACCGCCGTGGCTTGAACCAAACCGGCGACCTGTTGGTTAGCAGCTGAGCACCTTAACGACTGCGCCACTAGCTTACAAGTGATGTTTAAAACATGGTGGGCTAGACGCGTTTCGGCTCAAGCGATCACTTCCGTCGTCCTTAGAACGCAACGACACGTTTTCCTAGATTCGCCTCGGTCACTCCGAAAGCGCGGTCATTAGGGATGCGATTTGAAGATTCCCATTCAAATAGTTAGGAAGAGGAGCAGGCAAAGAGTGTAGGGTGCATAGTATTTACAAGGACTCAACGAGGGAGAATAGGGAACACAAATAGCGAAAACTATACTGTGCGCGCTTCCAAGCGTTTTTTGTTGCCTTTGAATTGCGTCCGCTCAGTCTACAAACGCGTGCGACAGAGGGAAGAGTTTCTGAAACGCGTGCTATAACCAATTTCACATTGCGAGCCATGCACCTTAACAATCAACGTTACAAACTGGGTCTGCTACGAAGAGAGAGGGCGAAAGAGAGAAACACTTCCTCTAGGGATTAGAACTCGCAGCGAAGGAGGCTTGTGCTCGACAGCGCCACTCGAGTGCGCAGGCAATCAAGCTGAACCTGTCTAGGAGAACGAGGGGAGGATGCCTGGTAGAGCAGCTCCCTCGAAACGCGCGGTCAGAGCAGCAAATTGGTTCGAACGGAACGGGCCGAAAACTTGAAGCGAAGCTGCTGGTCCCCGAAGAATACTTCGCCCAGGAATTAGACCTCCATGAAGTTCTAGCTGCGAAGCTGGCGAGAACGCGTTTCTTATACTCATTCTTGTATTCTCGTTTTGAACGCCTGTAAAACGACTGCAACCTATTTTATCCTAAGCCGGCGCCATTTCTCGACATCTGTTCTCTCGTGTTCACTCGTAACGTGAACGACGAAATAAAATTAGTTCAGTTTCGTTCTAGGTTTAAGGTCGGAACACTCCTCCGGGACGTGAATTAACGAAAGTCTTTCGGAGATGTTTCCAATTACGTCTGTCTAGTCTCGTTGCCCGTTGTGTTTATCAAGAAATGAGATGATTCACAAAAACTCGCAGCCTAACGAGCGTCTTTCTTTTTATCTCGTTCCGCTAACGATGTCTCGTGTTAACCATAACGCGAGGCAGAAACGTTAGTGTGTTTTAGTTCCTTTTACAAAAGTAGTATTGGTATACTTATATGCACGTCTCTAAGAATTTTCGATCGTATGCCTAAACTCGACAATGCGATGCCGAGTGCCCGCAGTAAGTGTTTTGCAAGTTAATATAACAGCATTTTTTTCTCGTTTTGCTGCTCTGCAACTTTGTAAAAGAATAGTAAACCTAATAGATCTACCAAAACCAAAATGAAGAAAAAAGTTAAAAAAAGATTACATAACAAACAACCGGTAGCTTCGTCACAGCTTAGTGCCGCCGGTTTCACTGAGTATAGACAGTGATCAGAGCTTTTAATTCATACCATTGGTTAAACTCCAACAATGACAAGTTGTTTCAATGCAGTGAGGCAGTAATTGGTATGAAATATGGCCGTAGTCTGCTGATTGACCTGCTGCTCATGGAATACGAAACTAAGGAGCGTTAACTTTATATCCTCATGACGAACAGTAGAAGATGAATGAAAAATCTTTTAATAAGACAATTATAACTCTCTGAGCTTGTAATTATTCTCACTATATTTTAGCAGGGTATTGGCACTTTCATTCACGCTTATTTATTTTGTTAGCTTAATTCGTAAGCTTCAGTGAATCTTTATTTATATAAGTCACATTTTGGTTTTTTTGGCATGTCCTTTAACTTTGTGGATTTATGCCCATGGGTCAAGGTTGGAGTTTGATGCAAAGGTTTGAGAGTTGAACAACAAGCAAAGTACTCTGTAAATGACAACGAGGTTGGAAATACAAACCGTGGCCTGAAGCTCTCCAACAGCTGCCTCAAGAGATTGACTGATTCATTGCGCAGGCTTAGCAAATCAAGGAAGCACTAGGAGGGCTACGAGAGAGGGCTTCGTGAGGGGCAAAATGTTTATTCAAAGCGGGGCGAACTAAATTGTTTTGAGTTACGTCCCCATAAAATCACTGTTGCCGAGGTCGGAAGTCGCAACTCCCTACCTTAATTTCTACAATAAAACTCCGCAGCCATCACGTCATCATTACGTATAGGCAAAAACACAAAAAACAATGACATCAACAACATTTGCGGAACCTTATGTGTAAGTAGCTGAGTGGGACAGTTAAAAAAAAAACAAGTAAGCACTTACAACTACAGGTCATGCGTAAACATGTTTTGTGTAAGTATAAGCAGACAACGGGGGCGATGCGAACAGTGTTTACACTCTTGATTGAAAGAAAACACCGGAGATCGCTCTCAGGTGTGCAGAGATACATGCTTGATTATTGCATAGGCATTGTCCATAAGTTAAGATTCAGTGACCTTTCGACCATTACATCCATCGTCGTCTTATTCCGGAGTTCGCTTTTCGAGGCCATAAGTTTTTAGTCGCAGGCAGACCTCAAGTCACACTACAAACTGCGTTTTATTGATCAAAAAGGGGACGAGATATAGTTAATAATGTCATGTTAAATAGGATAATAGTTTCATTCATGAACTTGCGGCTATTTACTTGATATTGCGTTGAATAATAAAGTGAAAAGCAGCAACCGAAGACAGCTAACGAACACTGTTTCACTCTTATTTCAATCTGAATAAATAAAAATAAAGTAAGGCTAACCTTTATCACACTTAAACTGAGAATAAGCCCGCAGTCTTACATGGTATTCACTGTTTCACATTCGCTAGCTTTAATTGCGCTGTGATAAGTAAATTACATCTTACAGAATAAAATACTGGTTTTCTTATTGTATATATTTTTTTTGCTAAATTATTCCCGGCCTCATCACGATGGGCTCGTACAACAATAAAGTCCGTGTTTTAGATCTCGTTAAATGTTAGATGAATCTACAGACGTTTTCCATTCTTTTTGGCTTCTCTTCCTGCACGATATATCTCATAAAATATAACTTGATTTCTCATGTCTCAAAGCGGGAGGGTGAAGGTAAACCCAATGTGTAGTTATTTATAGGTGCAGAAGATCGCACCAGGTTTCTTTATTGTTTAAGGTATCTATAAAACACGTTTTCCAGTTTTCGTTTTTTGGGACATGATCTTTACTCAAAACAATGGGACAATTTTTCGGGAAAAACGTGTATCATACTGGGATGCCCTGTACGAGGTATATGATATTGGGATAATGCTGTAATGCCCTTCAGCTGCTACCATTGTTCACAAAGGGGTGAAGGATCCCTCAAGCCGTCAATACGGCTTTTCGCTCCTTCTACTGTTACACTGTACTGTGACGAATCAAAGAAATCGAATCAAATCAAATGTTCCTTACAAAGTAGTTCAAAACATAAGCTTACCCTTACTTCAAAACTGATAAATGTTACGTGATCTTCGACGGTACAAATAGACCGTTATTTCTTCGTTAGAAGTAAACGAAGTTCACCAGAAAGCTGGGTAACATGCAAGCAATCTTTGGGCCCGGTCAGGTTTAGAATATTAGTGCAGCGCAAACCAACCGTATTTAATTTTTACAATCCTTGCTTCCAGTGAACAGGAAATGATTCTCCACTTGTTTATCTCCCGCCTACCAACCCTAGCTCATCCACTGCCAAAGCCCATGAGAATTGAATACTTGACAATGTTACTGACTTGAACTCAATTTGAATGCATGCATAAAAATAAAATAAAAGGAAGGAGAGGAAGAAGAAACTACGGATGAAGAAAGACTGGCTTATGCATAGTCAGGCAGGAAGAAAATATAATAAAAACAGGAAACTCAATCATTGAGCACAAGGCTGCACGCGCGATAGCAGGGACTGGTATTTCAATGGAGCGACACGCCGGCATATAAGATATGGGAAGGGATACAAATAATAAAACAGAATAACGAACCACGAAAGGAATCAGCCGGGTGGCTTTTAATGAAATTTTGGGAAAGAAAAAAGTTTTTATTTTATTTCTCGATGCCGCGAAGCACCGGCGAAAGTTCCAACACGCAATTCCACGTGTCCATTAATTTTCTCGCGGTCCAACGCGCGCTTATAGGGTTCCCGCCATCCGTGGTTTAAGCAACGGTGACAGCAGCGCGACAGCCACCGGAGCGCCCACCTAGCGGCGAAAAAAATAAACGAGACGCTTACGCAACGAAGAACAAAAATGAGCACGAACGACTCGAGTCCCTAAAACTGTGCAGGGTGGATGGAAACACTGGCGTATCAGATCCGCTACAAAAATGATTAGAGAAAGTCGAGAAAGCATCTTCATTGGCCAGCGGCCAGCCAATACCGACAGTCGGTGACGCAACATCCAAGCGGCTGACCAATCGGAAGCCGCTACATCTTTTGTTTATGATTTATATACGGGCTCCGTGATCTGGGACGAGATATTGGCAAACGCCGATCCCGTAGCTTTCACTGCGGTGAACACTTTTAGCGTGTTAGTAGAGAGGGTTCTCACGAGCCTGTAAGAATCATTGTCTCCATGAAAAGTTTGCAATCTTTGCCCAACTATGCTGTCACTTTTCCTAATGTCCATTCATTTTATTACATTTTTAGATTGTTACATTAAAGCAAACATCATCAGCGCAGCATGCTACTAGAAGAAGAGAGCCTTCGGTGTTAGCTGTTTGATTGTATAGTTGCGGTGGCTTGATAGAGAAGAGCGCACATTTAAATAGAATCTAGTCATACCGTTAGTAGACGAAAAAATTAAAATAAAAAGATAGATGCAGAAAGACAGACATGTATTCACTGATATAGATGACTATGCGTTAGCTATTAAGCAATAAATTTAACCTCATTCGCGTCTGCAGAAGAATTTAGGGTGTGTTCTTAATACTCACCGAAAAACGTCTGGTCAAATGTCTCTGCGTGAAACGAGAAACTCTATTGGATCTCGAAAAGAAAAAGAAAGGAAAGCGAGTGACATTTCTTGACAGCTCTCAAAAAGCAAACCGAGAAACCTATAGCTTTGATTTGATTTGCGATTTCGCATATTGTACGTTTTTTTTTACCATTTCTCGATTAGAGCGCAATGTCTGCAAGAAGAGCGTATTTCGTGCGTAATAAAAAAAAGGCTTCCCGTCTCTTGCGTACTGCGTTCGCACAACGTGACGTCAACGAGAGCAAAATAAAGCCGTGTTTCATTGGTTCTTACGCACGCTTCAGCAAATCTGCGGCGTTTATGCGCGCAGCACGACCCAGCCTGTCGCTCATAAAAAAAATAAAGTAACAAAAAAGGTTACGCTGGAAATATCTGAAAGTGTCATACAATGTAACACATGGCCAGAGTCCGCGTTTATCTTCGCACGCCGTGTTGTCCTCAAATATAAGGTGCCTCATTTATCGCCTCCCATTTTACCCCTGCTTAGTCCTAACTCGTCTCCAACAACGCACACTGGTGTATTTGATGCAAGCCCGCTTGTCAGAGAATGTTACTAGATATTTCGTAACCAACGGCGTTTCGCAGAGCGCGACGACTCCTAAACTAAAGAGAAAAGAAAAGTCGCGTTTATCACTTGACGCGATGCTGCATTTCGAATGAGTTTACTGCGGTAGTACTATATTCATTGCGCATGCAAACACAGCGAATCGGTCAGGAGATAGAAAAAAAAAATTAAAAGACAAACTACGATGTGTGCGATTGCGCGTTATAAGACGGGGGAGGCATATCTCTCAAGCACTGCGCTTGGCGCCCCCAACAAAGCAAAGCAAACGGAGGAGGCACCATTGCAGGGATTGTATATCATAACGGTCGCTCTCTCGAATTTCACGGCTTCGAGTGAAACGGCGCTATGGCCGCAATAAAAGCGCGGGGCGACTCGGCGCCATAAATAGGGAGGCAGCTCGCGCTACTCGCCCACAATGTGAATCGAAATGAAAGCCGAAGAGAACAAATAAACAAAAACAATGCGCCCGGAATCGAAGTAAGCATCGAAGCGAGAAAGAAGAGAGGGCTTCGCCGTCAGTGACGAAGCTGTAAATATTCAGTCGAAGGCAGCATCAGCAGATTCGGTCACGAAGAAAAGGGGCTTTCATTTCCCCGATATGGTCGGGCATTTCGCTTCACTCGGAAGCAAAGGCTCTCTTTCTTTTTTTTTTCCCTACTTTTCGTAGCGGACCATAAGCGCCAAGGAAAGGGGTAAGTGACATTTGGAAACAAATTTGCACCGGTCGTTGGAATGGGGATACATATAGGGCGTAAAAAAGGATGAACAAGATCGAATCGTTGTGGACAGAGAAAGGGGGGGGGCAGATATATTGATTCCTCGGTCACATCTCCTTTTCGCGCGGTCTATTATTAAGTATAGCGAGGCGGGCACGGCCCACGCGTTCTGGCTGTTTGCGTAGGCGCGACGTTCTTTGACGAAATTGAAGTCACACAATGGTCGTCGACGGCGTCGTTCTTCCCTTCACGAGGGGAGGCTGATGGAAAGGGTAGGATTCGGTTTGCTGACACTTTGCTGGGCACTGCGGGGCTCGGAAAGAAATAGAGAGATGCTCTAAGAAGATAAACAATGTTGATAAACTCTTTGATACGTTCGACGTTTTAAAAAAAGAACTTGTGCTCGTTTGAGCGTGACCAAAGTATTTGAGTAAGGAGTGCGTGTACACGTGAGCAGGTAATGTATTGAGACTAATATGCCTACATTATGTGTATCTTGAAGTAGTACACATACAGGTGTAATAATTCAAACTTACTGTTGATATTACGAGGGTTTTTATGCTTCGAAACGGTCAAAGCCACGATATGATTATGGGATACGCTGTAGTGGAGGGCTACTAAAATCTGACCATCTGGTGATCTTTTAACATGCAGGGACATCGCAGACGTCGCATAGTAAATGGGCCCGCAGCACTTCGCCTAAATCAGGATGCTACCACCTAGTTCGAGATCAAACTCGTGACCTTCGGGTCAGCAACAAGGCCCCACCACCGCTAAACCGCCATGGCAGACTCGGTACTTAATACTGAGTCTGTACCTCTATATACTGATTAATTCGTCCAATATGCTGTAGGGGTATCCCTACTCATATATGCTTATTACTGTATTACTTCGTTCTTGTCACTCAATACAATCCTTTGTGTTACGGATGTGTCAAACATTTAGGTACGCGAAACAGATCGCTTCATAGGAAGCCCCGTAAAGACAAGTACTGTATTCAGGTGCATTGGTTAATATTGTCACTATGCCACTATATTTCTGGTAAGTCGCCAAGAAACGTTCCTTGACAGGTGACGAGGAAAAAGCAAATTGAACTGAACACTCCGATATGTTGAATTATTACAATAAAATTTTATCATTCAACGTTATCATTAACGTTATGTTAACTATTCTAACCGCAATTTCAAAACGATGCTTAGTGACAAGCCAGGTGTTGATCGGCTTGCATGCTCATCACTCAGAAATTGATACTGTTTGTTTATTCGCAAAAAAAAAACATTTCGTATAGTCAATTTACAAGGTCAAAATAATCTGCAAGCGCTGCTTTCTTGACGTTTAACCAGCTCGTGTCCTTTCTCGTGGTAGTTCTCGCATTTACAGCCTCTTTTGCTGACCCTGTAGTTGAAACACGTAGTGAAGAAAAAACAAACTTACTAAAGCATAAGCTGAACAGGCTCGGTTTGGCATTTGCGAGCAGGACAGGAGCATACGCAGGGCCCGGTTTGGTATAGAATACAGCAGCGTGTGCTTGCTTTCTCTCTTTTTGCTTCTCTCTTTTTGCCGAGACGCGGTGGTGTATTTTGTTCACTGCAGCTTCTCGTACCTCGTGATCGAGATGGGCTCCGCTGTCGGCCCCACGAGATAAAATACACAAACCTATTTCGAGAGCCCACACGTGCGCGAAATCATAATGCGCTTTCGATTACAGCGCGTGCGTTCGACCGGGAGGAAAGGGAGAGAAGGCGTTGTAAATTTACTCCTAGCCTTCCCGCTAGGCAGCTTCTGGCGCTCGAGAGAGCTGCAGACATGCTACGGAAAAAAATTCCGGCGGGGAAGCGAAAGAAACAAATTTGAGGCGCCGTGTTCACGAGTGTTCCGTAATGCCTCTCACTTTTCTGACACTTTCGCTTTGAGCCTAACGTCGACGGCAGTGTTCTCGGTGATTACTTTGTTTGAACACCAGGTGCGCGAAATTGTAGCGTGTCGCTTGTTCATGACAGTAGAGAAAAAAAACAAAACAAAATATGTGCACTGAAAAGAAGAACTATTATAATGCATTAGAAGAAACTCGCTCTATTAGTCGTCAAAATGATTGGAGCCCTCAAAGTATTTACCATATGGGAAGAAACTGTTTGTAGCGAGGAAGACGAAAATGAAAGAAAGGACAAAGATCAAGTTCGTTCTGATTTTACTTAAACGACAAAGAAAAAAATGAAAGAGAGAAGCTAATAAAGATATAGGTAAATAAGTAAATGACTAAATATTTATCTAAAAAATAAACAAAAAGTAAACGATTGACTATATTGACCTTTATCTGGCACAGTTCAGCTTCGCCGTCTCCAAAGAACATAATGCAACTCACGTTGAAATGCCCACTAGCAGAACAATGTATTTTCCCGCCACGTCATTCTGCGGCTCCGATCGAAAGAAATAAATTTACACCAAAATTTCCGAAAGCCAATTTGTCTTCCGTTTCCTATCCACTTAAAGCCAGATTTACCTGCTTCCTGACTACACAGGCGCACACTTTAAATAGGAAAAAAAAAAACAGCGGGAGCACAAAATTATCTCGCATGAGCGCCGCTGTTTTCGCGTACACAAATTAACTTGGTAGTGATATGTTTAGGACCGTAATAAAATGATGCTTTCTCAGTTATAATTCTTTCGTAGAGTTTTACCACGGTCTTACCACGGTATCACCATGCACGGTCGCCAAGGAAAAAAACGATCTTCCAGATTCGCTGTTTCACGGCTCCGTCCGGAACATCAAACGACCCGACTACTTTGACTCGCAAACCAAACAGGCGTAACGCATCTTCTCTCAAGCTGCCAGGTTACGCTACTCGGCCGGTGCCTTCGTCGTTAGGGAGTAAAAACACGGCTCCGCTGTTACACCAGTGTCGGCGAAAGAGAGCAGTCGTTTTTTTTCCCCCGGCCACCTCAGCAGCACGCGCCATCGTCATCTCCATCGTCCACAAAAAAGAAGGACCACTTACGGCGCTTCTAACCTTGGCTCGCTGTAAGGCAAGCCACGGAGATCCTCTTAACCGGGACAACAAAGCATTGCACCGTCAGAGGAGCTCGTAATCACGGTCAAGCCAGAAACCGTTGCGTATAACGACCGTCCAGTTATACGCCCCAGCGATCGAGGGCTTAAAAAACACACGCACACACAAAAATCTATTAAACGCTACAGCTCGCGGAAGCTATCAACAGACAAAAGAAGCCGAGTGAATCGTAAAAGAAACAAAACGAGTGAATGAATGAAACGAGACTAAGGAAAGCGCAATGCAGAATGAATTCCTCCAATCGCACGTGTTTGTATGAGCGCCGGGTTTCTTCCGAGCCGTTAAACCTCGCGCCGCTATACTGCGTCACGGGGAGCTGGGATGCGTCTCTTCACGAGCGTTTGTCCAGTTCGCATCAGTGCTCGCGTGTATGTGTTTCCGGCGTGCCCAGTGTGCGTGAGTTCGTTACGTACGCGCGGGCGTATCGATCGACGAAACCACGGCCGTCGATGCAGTTCGCGTCGTTGTCTTCCTCCCATCACGCCTCATCAACGACGGCGATGCGCTGATGGCGTTGCCCAGGGCTGCCAGCAGTCCGTCGGTCGGTGAGGTGGCGGACGGCCCCAGACGACAACGGCGTCCGGCCGCGTCCTTTCCCCGCGCGGAGCCCGGTTTCCTCGCAAATCGCTCGCGGTACACGCTCCGTTGATTACCGCCGCAGTATAGCCCCCATTCCGTTGCGGTTTCACCCGGTTTTCGCGGAGGATTCACTTCGCCAGGCCCGAGTGAACCGACACAGCCCACGTACATGATTACAAATAAGCAGCGCACGACGTTTTACAAAAGAGAGACGATAGGGACACCGCTGCACTCTCAACTAGTTTATTCCGTAAAAGAACTTGGTTATTATACAACAAGACGGTGTACCACGAGCTACAATGACAACGTATTTTCTAAAAAACCAACTTCGCAATCGCTCAAAGTAATCGATGCTACAGCCCACGTAACTCGTTCTTCCTCGACCATTGCGGAGATTGAGTGCCAATAAAGAAGAAGAAAAAGTAAAAGAGCCGAGAATGGTTGTTCCGTGAAGCGGGCCACGTAGGAGAGGAGGACGAACCGAGAGCCGTTTTCATCCCGAGCATGACTGGTCGAGGCAAATAAATGTCCCGCCACGGAGTTTCGACACTGCGCGGTGGCAGTTTCACGGTCTCTCGCCTCTCGTACGTCTCAAATGAAGTTTCCGATTTGTGAATTTTCGCTCTCTAATGGAGAGCGATTGGCGCCGCGGGTTTCGAGTAAGTCGGTGTCTGGGCTCGAGAGACGGGGACCATCCCTGAGCCACTGTGACAGGCGCGGAAATCTCTTTCAGGCGTAAATTTTCCGAAGCTCACCGTTGGAAAATGAAACCACGTACCTCCGTCAGGAAGTTTATCAAAGATAGCTCGAAGTGTTTTTCCAGTCATCGGGGTAGCTGAGGTGGGCCTATCATCGTTTTTGAGTTGTGAATGAAGAAGGGCTAAACGCTCTGATAGTACCACTTGCATGCGGAAGTCTGACAGCAGTTCTGCGTCAATAGCTTTGACGGGATATGCCATACTCGGTACACAGTTCGTCATAAAAAGATTGTATGTGAATGTCGGTGGAAATTAGGCTTAAGGCTGTTGTTCTATGGAGATAGACAAAATAAGCTGTGAGACATAAAGATCAACACATGACGAATGCACTACATTAGAGCTGCGGGATGGAGAAAAACAAGCGAAGAACACACACACAGCACTGCGTGTGTTATTCGTTGGTCGTTGTCTTCTACGCTGATCTTAGATTCATTATGTCCTACCAACATACTCAAGTTTACACGCTTCATAGCTCGATGCATCTAACACAGTACAGACAACTGCTTGCTACAGCGCGCGGTTGAAGCGGTTCCATGAGGCCGTGAACGTCCACGGTAAAGATTTCCCGCCAAAGTGTTCACCGAGCTTATCGCCGACTTTACTTTCGTTGGCTCAGCAAGCACCTTGAATTGTTCAACAAGACGCGTCACATGAAGAAGTGACGCAAGTTATCTGCACTTCCAAACACGATGCTCTAAGCGTGGAATAATAAAAAAAAGAACAAGGCTGACAAAACTTGCACCACTACCAGATGAGAGGTGCCTGATGCAAATTTCACCTGTGCGCGACCGGTCTAACACAATCTTCAGGATGAGGCAACGGTGCACACCGAACGCGATTGAACAATGTACTAGAGTGAGAGCCCAGGCGCCGTGTTCGGCTGAGATGCGGTCAACAACCTGCCCGAGCTGAAAGCGGCGCGCCAAACGCGGGCTGGCGAGAGGTGCAATCTATTTGCCACAAGCCTGCGTTACGACTGTAGTTATGTTTTTTTATTTTCCATGCTACTCTTCCTTGCGTGACGTGAAAAGCTGGAGCAACCTGAGGAAGGACCACGAAACCCGTAAATCACGGCAGCACCCAAGAGACTTTGAGTGAAGAAGAAGAAAAAAGAAAGAAGCCCAAAGACACGGGCGGTATCTGTTCACTTTCTCATTCCTTGCGCCTGTGTCGATCATACCGATCCTTTGCTTTATTCTATTTTCCCCTCTATCTCACAGACGCTGACGCGACATGCGCCTGGATATACCAGCTGTCTCATTCAGCTAATGCACCTTCATTCCGAAGTGAGATGAAAAGATTGAAAGTATAGTCGCTCCGCACCGAGGGAGGAGAGGCTGGCATCCGAGGAAGGCAAATTGACTTTTGATGCTGCCGTTTCTATCGTGCGTGAGTTTCCTCGCGTTATCCGAGACGAGAAGCGACGCCTTTGACTGGCACTGCCGAGAAGTTGTGAGGGGCTCAACTAAAAGTCGACACTTACCGCATCCGCACCAACCGCATCTCTTGCGGCACTTTTTGCGCTAGCGAAATCTGGTGCGAGTACTTGCACTTTTTTGTTGCTTTCTTTGAAAACGCTAGAACACAAAGAACGAAAGAAAGAAAAAAAGTAAGGAAATAAAGAAAGAAATGCGATAGTTCGAGAAAAAGCTGGTGTTACAACAGGGCTCTGGGCTCTGGGTAATTTCAGAAACGAAGAATCGATGACCTTAAAGTCCGAAATTGCTCAACAATGGACGCCGCATTGCCGACCCGTCATGTCGAGAGAGGAAGGAGAGGGAGCGGGAAGCGATCAAAACGGCATCAGACGCTTCGTCCCTTCTTACGCTTACCGTCAAAAAAAAAAGAGAAGTGAAACACGCGAAACTTTTGAAAAAAGCTTTTCCGTAAATAGGTGTCGCATTTGCGCTGCCTTTCTTCTCCTGTTGCGCCATGGTCTCCTTACTGCTTTGTCTCTAATGTTCGAAAAAGAAACAACAACCCAGAAAAACAGTACAAAACGGAGGAGGTATTGAAATGGCCGTTCTTCGGGGACGCCACTGAGCGGAGCGCGCGAAACGACTGCGTTCACAGCACAGTTACAAACTGAACGTTACACATAAAATGCTACAAGCAAAGCAGTGGAATACAGAACCCACTAATTATGTATGCATGGACCTCGCTACATGCAAAGAAGCTGTGAGATAGCAGCCCAAAGAAAACCGGCTCCGTCGGAGCGGGCAAACATTGGGAGAATGTTCCTTGAGGCACCATTCGCACCAACTGTTCTCTATAGCAATATCAAAAGACCCGCCAGTACAAGTGAGGCTTAAGGCACACGGTATGTAACCCTCTTCACGGGGATCCAATTACGTAGTCAGACATTAGAACTCCTCCCAGAGACTTCTAGTGAGACCATGACCGGAATGCTAAACGCAACTGAAGTATCTGCGAAAACTATGGTTCACTCAGTTCGCCGCAATTTCCGGCGCGAGTGTCTCGCAAGGGCTTCACCTGGTAACAAGATAACATTTATCGCATTTTGGTAGGGCTTTTTATTGAAGGTGATGCCTTGTCCCTTCTCGTTGGAAAATGTACGAGAAATGTACCGCCTATGCAGACTGTTCGTAACTAGATGAATGTTGCGAAAGCCTCCGATACTGGAGGTACCACCTCAGGTTCTTGAATGAACGGGCCTTCTACTCTTTATTTTCACTCAGTGTAAAATCATCTTTTACTCTACATTTTCACTCTGCGTTATTAGTTACATACGATAAGCTACTCGACAAAAAAAATGTTGCAGGAGAGAGGCAGGCACAGAAGTGCATGCTTGCGTCTATTGGTTGTCTAAAGTTTCCTTACCATAGCATGGGAAACCATACAATATACTTGTACACGTATAGACGGCTCGTTCTGAATGTATGTATGTATGCATGTATGCATGTATGTATGTATGTATGTATGTATGTATGTATGTATGTATGTATGTATGTATGTATGTATGTATGTATGTATGTATGCATGTATGTATGTATGTATGTATGTACGTATGTACGTATGTATGTATGTATGTATGTATGTATGTATGTATGTATGTATGTATGTATGTACGTATGTACGTATGTATGTATGTACGTACGTACGTACGTATGTACGTATGTATGTATGTATGTATGTATGTATGTACGTATGTGCGTATGTACGTATGTACGTATGTATGTATGTATGTATGTATGTATGTATGTACGTACGTACGTACGTACGTACGTACGTATATGTGTATGTATGTATGTATGTATGTATGTATGTATGTATGTATGTATGTATGTATGTATGTATGTATGTATGTATGTATGTATGTATGTATGTATGTATGTATGTATGTACGTATGTACGTATGTATGTATGTATGTATGTATGTATGTATGTATGTATGTATGTATGTATGTATGTATGTATGTATGTATGTATGTATGTATGTATGTACGTACGTACGTACGTACGTACGTATGTACGTATGTATGTATGTATGTATGTATGTATGTATGTATGTATGTATGTATGTATGTATGTATGTATGTATGTATGTATGAGCAATGCACTTTGAGCTTCAATACAGACAAGCCTGACTGTATCAAAATCAGGTGAATTTAATTCTTCACTACATCAAACTATTTGCGAACAGACAATACTTTAGGGCTCGTACAAGAAAAGTTTACGCATATAATCGAAGAAAACTAGCCGGATCATTTCATATGTCGAAAATCGAGCAGCGGGAAACGCTCCAGGAGTTAGCTTTACCTTGAAAATATGTGGCTTTTTCTCGCAGCAGGAGGCATTTGCGCATGCATTTGGGTGTGCAAGTTGTGCCATGAAGAATTAGACTTCAGACGAACGAGGAGTACGTGTAGCTGCATTTGAAGGTGCTGAAGTGCATTAGAAATCGGTTATGAATTGGTTCACAAGTCGCACC
This sequence comes from Rhipicephalus microplus, assembly GCF_043290135.1. NCBI lineage: Eukaryota > Metazoa > Arthropoda > Arachnida > Ixodida > Ixodidae > Rhipicephalus > Rhipicephalus microplus. Next base: position 27,773,981 of record NC_134704.1, on the reverse strand, counting down.
TAAATACAGCCCGCAGAAATAACTCCAAACCAAAGAAGAAGAAAAATAAAACCTTCCGTCATGACATTGCCTTTCTTGCACTACGGTACAGCTATGCCATGAAGTCAACTAGTTCACCTTTGTTTTTGTTTAGTTTTTTTTTCTTTTTGCAAGCTCGATATATGCCAGATTGACTGTATGGTATGAAAAAAAAAAGAAACTTTATTTAGGTCCGTCGTGGCGTGAACTAACACGTAGTGGGCCACTCCCACGTCGGGACAGATAGGTCTAACCTCGCCGCCATGTCGTGGGTCCATTGGAATGCCCATATCTGCGTCCTTAAATGCGTACGGCGTGGCGCAGTATCCCAGTCCATATTTATCACTGCCTTCTTCTAAGGCACGGCGTGGAGTGTTCATAACATGCTTTGGAGCGTTAAGCGGCAATGTTTCCATGTCAAGTCTTGTATGCGCGCGTATGCTGACTCGGCCTTTCTCTACACACGGTACACTGCACACGAACTGGAAACTGCAAATGAAGATGCATAAATCTAAGCAATAAACAATTACAACGCGTATGGACCTTTGCTCATTCTAGTGCTGTCGGCTCGGCAGTTTATCGTTCTGTCAAGCTCTTTGATGGCAATGGGTATATTTAAGAAGCGCGCGCTATCGCCCGTCGCTTACGAAGATTTGCGCTCCACAACGCAGATGATGAGCCGTTCGACGGATATGCGTAAACAATTCTTTAACGCTGCCAAGTTCGCGGCGCTATCGCGCCACATAAAAAAAGGAAAGTGTGTCAGCTGTAAAAGTACGTTGCCGAAAATAACGAGGAGAAAGGAAAGACGAATATGACAACTTTCGTTGTCTAGGCGCCGAATTCTCGCCGAACGTAAGGCGCCCAAGCGGAGAAACAGGGCGGCAAATGACATAGTGCGTCGCGTCGCCATTACCGCTTTATCTCAAGTTAGAGCGACGTCACACGTTGTTTTTTTTCTTTTTATCCCGCAGTCGCCACAGTCTTTCGCAGTAAGTGCATACTCTAGCAAGCGCGTGGCAGTGATGCAACGAAAGGCATTACAGACAGCGCAAGAGACGAGCCGCAAACTTAAGCTCTTAAGAAGCATGCACTGGCGTGGGAGTGACGGAATAAATATCGCCCTATACATCCGTCGCGACGCTATCAGCATACTCTTTTCTTCTTCCATCGTTTTTGCTCCTTCGTTCTTTCATACGCAAATTCTGTTCATCGAAATAAGCAAGTAAGGAACTCAGCGAATGACATTGGTGATTCAATTATGCGCCTTCTCTCCCCCATGGGAGATGGCTTTGCTGCTAATCAATTTCGCCATCCAACCATCGAAGTGTCGGCGCCTGAAAAGAACAAAAAAAGCGTAACTGCCTTTAATGGCACAGCGTCGCACGTCGGTGAAAACTTTACTTCGAGCAGGTTTAAATTGCCCGCTATCTGTTCCAAAAGATTTCATTCCTCTTGAAAAATGGCGTCCCAACGACGCGCCAACAAGCGCCGATGCGTTTGAAGCTATCTGAAGCGTATATTGCAGTGGAATTACACTTTTCTGACTCCAAACATTCAGCGAAGCTATACGCCTAATTTGGAGCGCTGAGCAAACACTAGCGGGCATAAAATTCGCGAACACTATAGCTCCATATTTACTTTGAATCGACGAGCACACATACTTCCCTTGTCGTTGTTTTAACCTGGACGATTGAAACTTCACTCTGCGAGTGAAACAAGCTATGCATACGCTGACAACTCGGAAAATTTTTATCGTTCCCGTTGTGCGGGGACCGTCAGACCGGAGCTAAAAAACAAGCACATTTTGTGCAAGCAAAGACAAAAAGCCAATACATACTAATTTAACTTTCAGACAAGACATTTCATGTCTCAGCCATTTCATGTCTTTCATTTCATGTTACATTTCATGTAAAACATGGTAGGTTTGTGAAACTGTTACACTCGTTTCCAGAACATAAACAAAAGAAGAAAGCAGAGAATTGAAAACTGGGCATTGATTTTAGTTTGGACTCTAGCAGCTAGGATAGGTGCAGCTGCACTGTTGAAGTGCTTCAATATACAAGCTGGAACAAGTATAAGACTATGCGCCAAATAAAACAAACAACCTTTTTCGAAGATGGGTCAGCGAAGATTTTCGTACAACCATTGAAATTTTGCTAAGTTAGTACCGAAATCATATGTCAAGGCACATAGATTTATTCGATCATACAGATTTGTTTTTTATTGAAATAAAAAATAAACGAAAGAGTCGTTATCAGCATTACTTGGCAACGGCTACGTCTTCCCGCTTTATTGTTAGAAAATAAGAATTGAGAAACATTATTGTTAGAAAATGAGAATTGAGAAACAAACTAGCACATATACATATATGCAGTTCTACATCGGTGAGTCCACACCGCTCTTTGTATATGTCTGAAGCCTCATTATAGAAGTTAACTTGTCTGCCAAACTACGCTTTATTTTATCACCAACAAAGTTATGCATCACAGTTACGTCACAACTATTTAACAAGCGCAGCTGTTTAAACTTGGCGAAAAATTCTTGATTATGCGCAAGGCAACCAGCATCGCCATGGACGGCTTCAACGTTATATTGCATCTCATGTCACCTAGCACCGCGTTAGAGTCTTTCATAGTATATATGAAACTTGCGAACGGGGTCAGGACCTCGTCAAGCTCTTGAGCTTTTAAACCTGTACTCCTCCTAATCAAGTAGAACTGATATGATTGATCGATTGATTGATTGATATATAGCAAGGGGGGGGGGCGGAAATGTAAGCAAAAATGAGGAGGAAATATAGAAAGAGAAAGGGTGAAGCGTAGTATAGCCTCGTGAAGTATAGTACTGCACGGACTGAGAATGGGAAGTATGCGTGAGGAGGAAAGAACGAAGAATAAGGCAAACCCTAGTATAGTCTTGTATATTAATGCACAGTATAATGTAAGAGAACTGAGAAAGAAGAAGTGAGGATGATATGAAGCAAATAAAAAGAGATAAGAAGGCCACCAACTTAGCTGATTTCTGACTCTCCGCACCACTAATGCATAGCTGGCCTATTTTATTTATTTATTTTTTTTTGCCTTGCACAAGGCAGCACAAATATCGGGTTGCTTTGCGAGCATCCAACCACTAACAGTGTAATTTCGAAACGCGAGACACAATATCATATTGAACAAGCATATATCGCTACCGGCTTGGTAGAATCAATAGATTTGCGAACGGAATATTGACACAGCTTTTCTTGATGCTACGCATGTGATGGCCTGAGAAGGACTCGCCCAACAATACACCACGGTCGGTCATCTTCAAAGAGCTACCTGTTTCTAAGGCAAATGTAAGGCACGCGTGGTTCCGACTCAAAGAAATTGCCTCGCCCCGAAAATGCTACTCGCAGGCATCTTATGAACGTCGCAGAAATCATCATACCGCGACAATATGTCCTTCTTTGTGAAGAATAGTTTTGCACCCTCTCTTCGGAGAAGTCGAGTAAACAACGTAAACAAACAGCGCCATCCAAAACGCTACACCGGGACGGGGCGCCCTTTCTTATCTCGACAAAATACGTTTCTTCGATTCCACCGCCCGAAACTCGGTAAACACACGAGTCGAGCAGCCATCGTGTGTCACCCCTTTTTCCCATTTCTTCTTCGTGTTGTCCCCATACATCGTGGCACACCGGCCGAACTCTTCCAATAACACCCGAAAGACTCAGGTGGCCGGTACAACGTCTCCATTATTCGGCCATGACTCCGGTGCACGCGAGGGTAGCAGGTCGAAGAACAAAAACAAGAACAACCTGGTGAGCGTGCGCCCACGCGTAGCGAGACGAACCGGGCTCGTTCGACCCGACGCTGTTCTTCGTCGTCGTCTTCGTCTTCTTGGGGCATCCAAGACGGTATGCCGGTTGCCCCTGTCGCCGCACCAGCTGCCACCGAACGCATATATATAACTCAGTCTCCCCGGAGAGAGCTGCTTCTTCTTCCCTCGCGGCAAACTCATTCTTCTTCTCGTATTTACTTTTTTGTTGTTGTGTTCTCATCTTCGCGGTATTCGATCTCTGGCTATCGCGGCAGGCGGCGTCATTTAGATGTTTGCTCTCTCTTTCTTGCGGTGTTTGGCGGGCCACATTGAGAGAGGACGACCTCCTTCCTTTACGTCTCTCCTCCTCTCTCGTTCCTCGGAGACAGCTGGACCGCTGGTGGCGTCGTCATTATTATCGTTGCGCTGAGAAAGTCTTTGTTACTGTTCGCCCTGCTTCCGCAAACTTGGAACTCTATTACCAGTTACTTCTTTTTTTAATGTTTTCATTTCTTCCTCCGGTTCCGGAGTCCATGTCGGCTGGTGGTTGGTAGGCTCTCCTGAAACGTGGCCACACCACGAAGAGACAAAGATGTTTTCTTGTTCTTGCTGAATACTAAGAAACGATTCGGTTGAGAAGGGCAAACAGCAGGCTGCGATAACTAGTCCCGCACTATATCGCTTCCTTCGCTAGCATTTTTTTTTGTTGCGTCAAACAGTATTGGCAAAAGATTGCCGGCACCAACTCGGCGTGTTAGACGTTTCGAATGGTTGAAGCACGAAGAGGCTCGAGTTTCATTTCCGTTTAAGTGTACAGCTTGGGAGGGCTGTATAGCGCAGCCAATAATTCGGGGAAAACCTGTGCCTTAGTTTCCGTAAGCTCCAGATGTTGTTGTCAGGTGGCAACACACGACGCTCTGATTTCTCCGACTTTCGTGAAAAGCTGACAATGCACGTGAGCGTTCGCGATTTGAAATTAGCCTATACCACGTTAATTGGAATGAGTGACAGTGCGGCATGCGACGTTTGCGGCACCGATGAAAATATTGAATACCTGCTGTGACACTGTCCTCGATTTGCCTCGGAGAGACAAGTAATTGTCAACGCAATGCAGCGACTGGGTGATCGGCCTCTTTCTTTGCAGGTGCTATTACGGCACTGTCCACATTACTTGGCAGCCCACAAGGCAGTGAATGCCCTCTTGCGTTTCTTGAGGAAGACGGGTTTGTGTGGACGCCTCTGGCTTGCGGTGGTGTTCTACACGCTGCACTGTCTGTTTCTCCCCTATTTCTTTTCCTTCACTTCCCTCCTTTCCATCTTTATTGTCCCCTTCCTGAATACCCCAGTGTAGGGTAGTGAACCGGATGCCTTTCTGGTTAACCTCCCTTCCTTCTCCCTTTTGTAACGTCCTCCCAAGTACGCGATTTAGAAAGCTGGCTTTTCTGCAAGCATACAATTTGTGAGAGGAAGCCCACTTTACTGAAATGCCGTGTCACGTTTTGAATAAGCACAACGTGAAAAATCCCACTCCGAGCTGTCATTTAAGAGTATAAAAGCTTAAATTGGGTGAAATACAGCTTCTGGTTGTTGCCTAGAAGAAATTGTCACTGCAAATAAAGCATATAAGGCAGTCCTATTACGTATTGTGCTCTGTATGAACACAATGAATCCACACATGCTAAGAAAATCCAACTCCTTGCGACTTGGTGCATGTAGATACCGTTGATCTTGCCCGTGAACGCTAATTACAACACTCAGAGAAGAAATTACTGGGCCAATTAAGAAAAGAGGTGTGCTGAATGTCCCTCACGGGGATCGAAAAGATGAGAAGCATCGCTGACGCGGGATTGAAAATCTTTGTGATGACTAAGGACGCAGTGAGGAATACTGAAAACAACTCAAAACTTGTGGAACATTTCCAGAAAATGACAGGACATAAGCGGGAAATTTATTGAAGCTTATAAAAAAAGTAAAGAAACGCACAGTGTTCGAGACGCCGTTGGCTCGTAGCGCGTTGGTGTTCAGAGACCGAGTCAGATAACTGCTCACTACGCAACCGATTCAATAGCGTTCCCCCCCCCCCCCCTAAAGAACAATTACAGTGACAGAAAAGTTTCAGCGTTGCGATTTGGACCAAAATGAAGTTTTACTCATCATGGTCATCATCATTGCGGGGGAAGTGCTCGGACTGAAACTTTTTGCATTCCTACTTCACTGGTGACATTGCATGCAAATGAAAATTGATTGTAGCAGCGCATGTCATTAGGTGTGTTTAAGTTGACTCAACAAAGAAGAAAGAACGCCATTTTTGCTTTTGCCAATGTAGTAAAATAAGAGAAACCTTTCCGAGTTTCGTGAGGTGCGTGGAAGAAAAATGCTAGCGTTCAAGACGTTCAATCTCAGCATGTTTTCAGTTATAAGATCATGTTTCATCTAGGAAAAGTGAAAGAATCGAAGATTCGGCAAAGAAGGTGACAAAGACATTAGGACACGCTGGAGCCGACACAACGCAATTATAAGTCACAACACATTTATCAACTTTTCTACCGCCCCAACCGCACATCACCAGAAAACTTAGGGAGACTTCTGGAATCTCAAGCGGGCTAAGACAGAGTTTCAAGGAAAACTTTCATTACGATGCTCCATTAGAATATCGCTCTTCGCGGCGGATCAACTCGGGAATATTACTGAAAAAAAAAAGACGAACGCCAAAGAATGCTAGGCCTTTTCTTCATTTGAAAGCACGTCGCTTTGTAAGCGTGTTTGCTCTCACTGCTATATGGCCGAGCGTCGAGATTCTGTAAATTCCCAGGGGAGCCCGCAAATTTCGCACCAGCATCTCCCGGCATTCCGCCGCTGCTTTCTTCCATTTCTCTTTGTCTTCTCTTCGCGCCACTGTGTACACTAGGCGAAAGAAACAAACCCGGGCTATGAACCGGGCCGCTCATGCGAGACGAAGAAGCGGCCGCGCATCTTGCAACGTCGTCGCTAAACAAATGATGAAAGAAGACAAGTGCGTTCGCTCATGAATCTCCCTCGCGCGCGACAAGCAGCACAGAGAACGTGAGGGACCGAACAGGGCTCATCGCCCCCGCACAGCCAACCACCGCAGTCATCTCTGCTTGCTCATCTCCCGACTGCACAGCAAAAAGAAAATAAAGAAGAAGCGGTGGCGACCAACCAGTATCATGTGCGTCCGTGTGTTCGTGGTTATAGCGTGTCCGAACGCGCGCTCTGGCGGAAAGAAAGAACAGGATACAAGGCCGCAAGGAACCCGCTTGTGGGCCCGCATATATGAGTCTCGTTAATCTTAATTACCGCTAACGAGCCTAGCCACTGTTGCTTCTCGTGCTTCCACTGAGAAGAGCAAGAAATTGAGAATGAGTAAAAGAAGGAAGGAAGGAAATGAGGGACAGAAGGAAAAAAAAAAGGTCTCAACGTTGGCACTGCTGGTTACGGAGCAGCTGCTGCTGATGCTGCTGCCGCAGCCAACGCAAGCTCGCATGCGCGGTCACACATAGAAACGCGCCCACAGACTGGAATGCGCATGCGCTTAAACGCACAATGCACACATACACACACACACACACACAAACACAAACACACACGCACGCAGGCACGCGAACCCTACAAGAACACATGCACACCCGCACGAAAGAAACACGCGCAAACGCACATAGGCAATATACCGGCACACATAATGCTCGGAACAACATTACCCTGCACTGACACTTTTACAGAAAAATACGGCCCTGCCTTCGCACACGACAGCAGCCGAAGCCGGTGCTGCGATACGCGAGGGTGAAAACAATAGCGCAATAAATTGGACGGAGGGCGCGCATGCAGAATACGGGCGAGATATAGAAAATGTGAGGTAAATAGGTCGATCGAAAGGCAGCAGATACAGAGGGTAGCACCGATTTCGCAAGCAAGCGAGCGATGTGGGGAGCAAACGAACGGGAAATAAAATCAGGGAAACGTGATGGGCCCATAGCGGGTGGTGCGCTGTCTCCCGCCACGCAGTCCAGATCACCCAGCGCCGTCCCTGTGCATGTGTATATACATACACGCATACGGCCCCCAACAATCTCGCTGGCTGCGCGCTGCCATGAATACGTAATTCCAACTCCGGGAGGAGAACTCTGCCTCCAGTGTCCCCTCAGCGCACTGCTTGGACGAAGCCGTTTTTTGGCCTCCCGATGCAGTTTACTCGATACGAAGCGTGCCATTCGATAGGTGGCAGTACCTTCGGTATGCGAGAGGCGTGTGCGCTTAATTGCGCGCACGTGCTGCTGAAACGCCCCCCCCCCCCCACCCTCCTCTAACGATGGGTAAAAAGCTGGATTTTGTTGGCCATAGCATTATGTACACAGAGAGAGAGTAGGAAAGCTACTTTATTGGCCACCATGGCTGAGAAGCCAGCTTAACGCCTAAGCCTCTGGCTTTACACAAAAAGTACGATATATGTATTATAGTAATAACGGTCAGTGTTTCAGGCACCGAAACCAAGATATAAATATGAGGCAGGTCGTAGAGGGTGACCACGGAAGAATAGCGATCCTGAGATGTGATCGCGGACAAAGGCGACAAAGGCGGTGCTCAACGTCTGAACTCATCGCACTTGCAACGGTGGTTATCGATTGACGAGGTTATTATGACTGTGAGGTGTGCGACTTTGCGCGTGCTCCGCTCTTTTTCTTTCTTCAATTTTAAAAGTTCCCCAACTCTTTATTCTGCATGTGGGTAGCATACAAGTCCTTCTAGACAGGTTAAGATCCATGCATTTCCTGTATCTCCTGTTTCTCTCTTCCTATACATGTCGCGATCACTCTAGCTCAGCCCGTTCACAAAAAGCAGTCGGTTCTTCGACAAACGTAATTGAGGTTGATTGATATGTGGGGTTTAACGTTCCAAAACTACCATACGATTATGGGAAACGCCGTAAAGAAGGGCTCCGGAAATTTCGACCACCTGGGTCTCTATAACGTGCACCCAAATCTGAGCACACGGGCCTACAACATTTCTGACTCCATCGGAAATGCAGCCGGGATTCGATCCTACGACCTGCGGGTCAGCAGCCGAGTACCTTAGCCACTAGACCACCACGGCGGGGCTTAACTGAGGTCCCAAGGCACTAGTAAGCTATAGTTGTGAGCCCTTCTCACATCGGGGCCGGGTGACTATGGTCCGCCAACCCTTTTATCATGGCAGTAGGCACATTGGAATGTTTTCGTAAGTAGACATCACGTATGAAGGAGACAAAGGTATTGCTAAAATTATTAAAGATGACAGAGTTGCTCTAGCCATTATAGACTAAAGGAGATATTGCCGCGAACAATGCATTGGGTTTGTTTATTTGTGTTTTGCTTTTTCGGCCTGGCTGCGCCGGCCTGCGCTATCACTGTTGGCTGTGTGTCAAGCACGTATTGTGTTCTCTGTGCGCGGCATGTATCATCTCTTGTGATAGGGACAGCGTTTCTAACAAACGTGAACCGTCTAGCATAGTCTCAGTTCTTCTAAAGTGTTCTCGATACCAATCGACTATTCGAGAAACTCTCGCGCCGAGGGATATAAATTCCCGCACAACCGATGCCGCGACATTCGATCGCCGACGCTCACTTGCGTGCACGTCGTTTTGCCGACCGCTGCTTCGCCGCCTGTGTATACTTTCAGTTGTTAAGGGAGCGCAAGTTCGCTCCAATAAACTTGTTTTCCTTATCGACAACTGCGTCGTTCTTTGCTGCGTGACAATATTGTGACTGAGAGGAGTATTGCTTTTGCGTGTGTGCTCCCACTCTCCCTCCTTCTGTCTACAACTGGCTTTCACACTCTCCCATTCCTTTCCTCAGTGGAAAGAATATACCAGTTTTCCTAGACTCGTTATAATAGCCGCCTTTCTTCTTCCCCCTGTGCCTTCCTTTCATCAAAACAAACATATTAGGCAATGGAAGGTTAACCCTAATTTCCAGAATTTTACGGTAAAAGTAAAAGAGAGAGAGAGAGAGAGAGCCAACAAAACCGAAGAAAGCTAAGCACGTAAGCAGGCGGTGAGATATAAAATAATATCTAAAATGCTGAATTGGCAACATGAACATTACCTTTAGGTGCTAGGTGACAGTCATGGTCAGACGTAGTGATCCCGAGCACACACACACAGCGGATGCAGTAAGGCTCGTAACATAAATAAATTCACGGAGTTTTGTTTAGGGTCCTGAGACCAGTCCAGTAAATTTTACTTTGTTTAGCGTCCCAGCACAGCCGATATTATTGAATAACACGAAAGTAGGTGAAATGGGGGAGTAGATAGACGTGTCTCACCTTCGTCTGTCTTCGGTTTTGTGCGCTAATAAATTAACCCTGCCATCCTCCCCAAGATAGTCGTAGTTGAATTCTGCGGACATTCCCAGGCTTTTTCTACCAGCAGCGCTATTTTGTTCGCCTCCCGTATTGCGCTGCTTCTGCACGAGGCAGCTTGTGAAGCTAACGAGAAACCGATTCAATTTAGTCCTAAAGCTGCCCAGAAGATCCATCGGCCTAGATTGTCGCGCGAGACGAAATAATAAATACCACGCTTTGCGCATATTTAGGTTTCGCACGGCCTGCTTTCTATTCTTCAACTTTGTCCTCCAATATTGCATTTATATATTGCTTCTAAAGAAAAAAAGTTTGGCCCAGGGCCGGCTTAGCGCGAAAGTCTTCGAAAAAAAAAAGCCTTAAATAATTTTTATCTGTCACTCGCGCTCGCATGGGTAACCATAATACGCCAAGAAATGTAGACATATAAGGAAGGCTTCAAAAACCCCACCAACACGAGGAACGGTATCGAGTGGTCCTACGGCTATTGTCCTCGTGGGATTACGCGTCGGGGGCTAATACATCCCGCGACTCGCAAAACTTTCGGGACAAAGACAGCGACACCTTCGCTCGCATGTCATATTGTCGAATTGGAGGGACAGGAAATCGCAAATGCAGGGACTCCAGAAATAAATAGAAAAAGGTACTTATGGATAGAATAAGTGAGTAAAGAGGGAGAGAGAGAAAGGAAATGGGACGGAAACTGAAATTCGGGCTTTCTTTTGTAACGCCAGAGACAAATTAATTGGCCACGTATAAGAGAGTTTTCTGAAGGCGAAGCTCGTTCAGCACCTCGGGTTCAGTAGATAAAGTTCATGAAGGATGAATAAATAGGCAGAATAGAGCAGAAGATCGCAGCAATGCGAGTACTGAGGCTAGAAGTAAAAAAAAACGCGGTACATATACTGCTACGAAACGATGGGCGCAGGAATGAAAGTACGAAAGCACAGACACAAATTCATCTGTAAACGCTTGAAGGACAGACAAAGAAAAAAAATGCACGTGTGTGTTCGCGCGTGTGTGACAGGGGGCACAGGGGCCGATGGAAGGAGGAGAGGCAGGAGGGAGGAGGTTGAAGGTTCTTCGGCTTTCCGATCAATTCCCGCGAGTGCTTCGCGCCAAAAAAGACATTCGCAATTACCGCCGTAGGTCGCGAAATGAGATGTGCTGGCCACCACACCCCTGCGGAACACTGCACGACTGAGTACGATCCCCCGTTTTTCCGCGCGTTTTGTCGCAGCCCACCGGCCTGAACACACGTAGAGACACAGAAATAAAAAAATAAAAACAGCCGTGAAGTGCTCACTTGACTGTGGAAGACGGGACTACCCGTTGCATACTACGCATGTTGAGTATGCTTCGGCGTTAAAGTAAGAAGAAGCCGAAAAAAAAATAATCACTGATCATACCTCACAGAAACGTGATATTCGCATCACTGAACTAACGGGGACGGTGAAGAGAAAATATACTAATTCAATAAAACGGGCTTCCGTTCAGAGAGAATCGCCATTTCTTTATTCGATATTTTATGTGAAACCTGATAGCCTTTCTTTTGTTTTCGAGCGTTTACGTGAAACCTTATCTCTAATTAGCGTTGACGTCCCCAATCAGAGGTCCCACAAAAGAGTTCTCTACGTACCGCAGTATTTATGGAAATCATAGCTCTAGGAGCTTCATTTTTTCTCTCACCAAAGTTCGGAGAAAACTCGATTCAGAACTTGCGCTCTGATACGCTTACTAGGTTTCGCCCTTTCTTTTGATGAATGACATCGACAGACTTTTTCGAAAACACCGCTGCATGGCACTAACAAAAAAATGTATTCGACTCTGAACGTTGGTCATGCGTGCTCGACTCTCGCTGTTAGCATGAGCATGCGAGCGGAAAAGTGGTACCGTGGCCGCGTTAAGCCTTCGTGAATCCGTGCTCTTGCGATCCCGAAGAAGAGCGCGTGGACGCTTGTGCCCATGCGTGCGACTATATCTATAGTTCCTCCACGCCATGTTTTCAAAGCTCGCTCATTTGAAGTTATGCGTGCCTATAGCAAACCTGCATGCGCGTCCAAAAAGAGAAAAAAAAATAACGTTCCAGCATTCAAACTGGCAAGAAGTGAAATAACGCAAGAGAAAACTACAAATCTGGAGGGCGATTTGAGAAGAGTATAAAGTCTCTTGGCCACACTCCGTGTGTGTTATACGCGATGCGCCGCTCAAATACGTATTTGCGTTCGCTGCAGCCACCCCCAAGCGTGCCTCAAACAAAATACTTTCCAACTAAGTGGGAAAATTTGAAGTTTGCATATGTGACCCTCATTACATCGCGATTCTTTGTAAGAACACAAAAGGAAAGAGAAACATCCCAAAAATCAATACCGAGGAACGTTATTAGGCTTCTTCTTATCGATCTTCACAAAGAATAGGAAATCTTAGCTTGAGCATGAGTTAAAGCCCTGTTCAAAATACAGAGAACTATGTTGGAAGCACGGATATATAAAAAAATTAGAAAAAAGGGCACACTTTGGGATGTTTACGCGGAGAAAGATTGTGACTGCAAAGGGAATGAATTTTAGTGTAACACGTATAATTGTTTCTAGAGCCGTAAACTCAAAGTGTCATTATATGGTCTGCCTTGGTGGAGCAGCGGCTAGATTGCTCGGCTGCTAACCCACAGGTCGCGGGTTCGAATGCCGGCTGCGGCAGCTGCATTTCCGGTGGAGGCGGAAATGTTGTAGGCCCGTGTGCTCAGATTTGGGTGCACGTTAAAGAACCCCAGGTGGCCGCTAATTCCGGAGCCCTCCAATACGGCGTCTCTCAATCATGTCGTGGTTCTGGGACGTAGTACCCCAAATATTGTTATAATAAATGTCATTATGTGATAAAAGCGAAATGCGTAATGAGATGCAAACATCTAAACTCAGACGGAAACGGTTGCGCGTAGATGTGAAACAATAGTTAACAAGTTGCTAAGTCACGCTACACTTGAACGCGTCTTTACTAGTTCTTTTTTTAGAGTAAGCTGAAGTCTAAGCGATGGAGCGTGCAGAGAATCAAGAAAAAAAAAACCATTCGTAACTCAAGCAGCGCCAAATTGGCGAACACATCGTGCTTAGCTGTCGCTTCAGAAAACATGATTCTTGAAGGAACGAACTGAAGGGAAACTTGAGACTAACGGCGCGCAAATGCAAGTATGCAAATGAGCAGTGGAGAAACACTACGGCGTGAGTGATGTGCTGCCGGCTGTGAGAAATCAGAACAAAGTAAGAATAACTGGTAGCCGACACGAAGTCTAGTTGAGACCTTTGCAGTAAAAGTAACGAAACGCCTTTCGAAAGAATGGAAGAATAGCTAAGCCTCCCTCCCCCGCTACGCCTCCGCCACTTTTTGCTCCTTTGAATATGGGGGAGATTATTTGCTGCCACGTTCAGGGCAGACACAAATTTGGAAATAAAACGAAGACCATATCTAGCTCAGAAGAACGGGTCAATGAGAGTCGTCGTTTTCTAAGCAAATGAGTATTTCGTGAGAAAAAAAAAGAGACTGGCCGCTGCGCGCGTCCAATTTGCGAATGGCAGGTTGATTCTGACACGGCGCAGTGCTGGAGAAATTGGGGGGAGGGAGGTGAGCTCGCAGGTTTCAAAACAGGAGCAGTCTGACTTCTGTGATGGTTGTGTTGCTCTAGGGGTGTAGCTATCTGTATGGTGTATGGGATGTATGGGTGCACAAAACTATATCGTGTACAGGGGCTGCATTCGTAAAAGGTTGTTACACTGTAATGTGTGGCGAAAAATATGAGCGCCAAAA